>NC_138769.1:726735069-727150069 GCF_965119305.1 Pelophylax lessonae | reverse complement strand
AAGATGCCACATAAAGTCAATATGTAGCAATATTGTGAGCTAAAGCTCTATTTGTTTGTTGGGCATACTTTGCTAATTAGCCAAGTATAAGGGATATATATATACCTTCAGTTAAATGTGTAGTAAAATGGTAACACTTGGCCATACCCATATGGAAGAAAAGGTAGTATTTGCAATATATTTCTAAAAACATTCTTTGGAAACACATAAAATATTGTCAAAATTGTGACATTTCCTTGATATGTGTGAAATGCTAATAATCTTTCTTTGAAATATGTTTTACATCTATTTTTTTTCTATCTGACGACCAATTCCCCAATGTAATATTTTGTGGGTTTTTTCAGAGAATGTGGAGGTTCTATATAAACACTGTAGATTTGACTGCTATGATTTCGGAGTTAGCAGGAAAGGTGTATGGAATGTGATGGTGTTTACTAAAGGATCCCTTGTTGGAAGTGTGCATGTTTTTCCAATTCCGCCGGTTTTTGCCATTTTCTATGGGCGAGACAGCGGATTTGCAAGCGGTATTCAAAAAAAAATTGACCCAAAATCGCGCTGGCGAAATTTTTTGAGCCAATTTGGCGTTGCGCATGCGCACATTCGCGAGTTCGCAGCTCGCGGCTGGAGGAGCTGTTTAACCTTTCCACACTTTCGCAGATATCTCTCTTTCTAAGTCAGTTTTTGAGATTTTTTAAACGCAAGTCATCTCCAAATTGACTTCCACACCTTCCACAGTGATTTGGGATTTTTGGGGGTACAGGGGAAAATTTGGCTAAACTTTAGTCGAGCTTTTAGCTGGCGTGGTTTTAAGTCGCGCTCTGACCATATTGCATCTTAATGAATCTCACACTAGGCGCTATTTTCCGCCCGCCGTTCTTTGAATGCCAATTTCAGACTTAAATAATCGCCGCTTCGCAAAATCACGCCGAAACGCCAATTCGCCGTACTATGAATCAGGCCCATAGTGTTACATTGTATGACTATAGGTATTTTATTTTAAAAATAAGTTCAAAACACTCACAATAGTTGGTGTCTGCCAGAAACTATGGATCTGCGCTTGTATATTATCCAAGAAGAAAGAAGAAACCGAGCGCCAATCTAAGTGTAGCAGTATAAAGTTCTTTAATGGCAAATAAAGCAGTATTACTCACAAAGGTATGATAAAAACAGGCATCACAAGGATGATAGAGAATCTAGGCGTTAGTCATCCAGGGGGTCCTTCTAGATTTCCTGGCGGAGCTGGCGCTGTGGAGGATGAGCTGCGATCTCCTGTGGAATGGCAGGGGATGTGCTGATCACTCGGCGGCGGCTTGGTGGCGGGGGTCCGCAGGTAGAAGGGCCATGACGTCACTTCCTGGAGACAAAGTACAGAACAAACGGCGACGCGTTGCGGAGCATGCACTCCTTCTTCAGGCCGTTCCCGAGACGGCCTGAAGAAGGAGCGCATGCTCCGCAACGCGTCGCCGTTTGTTCTGTACTTTGTCTCCAGGAAGTGACGTCATGGCCCTTCTACCTGCGGACCCACGCCACCAAGCCGCCGCCGAGTGATCAGCACATCCCCTGCCATTCCACAGGAGATCGCAGCTCATCCTCCACAGCGCCAGCTCCGCCAGGAAATCTAGAAGGACCCCCTGAATAACTAACGCCTAGATTCTCTATCATCCTTGTGATGCCTGTTTTTATCATACCTTTGTGAGTAATACTGTTTTATTTGCCATTAAAGAACTTTATATTCTACACTTAGATTGGCGCTCGGTTTCTTCTCTCTTCTTGGATCCACTACAGGGTTACTTCACTCTTCACCGCCAGCAGCCACCGAAGTGAATTAGCAACTCCACCGGACTTTTTATTTGGAACTGACATTATCCACCCCCTAATCTTAAGCTTATTTAGCAGTTCATACATTCCGGTTGTGCCAATCTCTCCCCCCCTGCTTGTATATTATGTCCACTGCTCTAACCGTCTGTTAGCAGGGATACATTGTAGCAGTGCTTCCTTCCAATCAGGTGGTGCTGTCTCAGCTTCCTATTGCCACGCCCTACCGGTTTTGTCACCTGACTTCTTCTCGGGCGGACCGAGAAGAAGTCAGGTGACTAAACCTGTAGGGCGTGGCAATAGGAAGTTAAGACAGCAGCTGAGACAACTGCTCTCTCTTTCATGTTTGTAATATTCCTTTCCACTATATATTCACTGTAATTAAAAACCAGTTCAACCGGTTTGAATGAGTGGAGCTAACCCACGCCTGTTTTTAGCAGTAGGTGGTGCCGTTGGAAGCACTAAGATCAGCACAGGGGATGGGGCATCTGTCACTTCCTCAGAAATGGGCGTGTTGATGAAAGGTGTAGACGCTCTACTACTACATCTACATTTTTGTACTACGTCAAGTGTTTTTTTGTTGATCTGCCGTGGAGGTTTCCCAATAGATAGATTCTGCATTATTCTGTTTTCAGACAGATTTTGGTTATGTTTGGTTTTATTTTCAAGAGACACTCCTCTCCCTCCTCATCTCCGTCATGGTTTTCGTATCCTTTTCTCAGATCTATTTACTCTACTCTGAAAGCAGTTGAACTGGTTTGTTTTGCTGAGCTGAGCTAAAACATTCTAGCTGTTAGGACTTGTTCGTACCCTAACTCGTGTTTTAGCTTGCAGGTTTAACCACTTAAGCCCCGGAAGATTTTACCCCCTTCCTGACCAGGGCCTATTTTGCGATTCGGCACTGCGTGACTTTAATGGACAATTGCGCAGTCGTGCGACGCTGTACCTAAACGAATTTGGCGTCCTTTTTTTCCCACAAACAGAGCTTTCTTTTGGTGGTATTTGATCACCTGTGCGATTTTTTGATCATGCGCTATAAACAAAAAAAGAGCTTCAATTTTGCAAAAATAACAATATTTTTCACATTTTTTTATATGAAATTCCCCCAAAAAAATGTAAAAATCAAAATTTTTTAACATTTTCAGTCAATTTGTTTTATGCTATATATGTTTGGTAAAAAAATCGCAAAAAGCGTATTTTGATTGGTTTGCGCAAAAGTTATCACGTTTACTAACAAAGGGAAAGATTTTTGTCTTTTTTGTTGTTTTTTTTTACGCGTAATGGCGGAGATCTGCGATTTTTTTGTGGGACTGCGACATTGCAGTGGACAGATCGGACCCTTGACTGACATTTTTGACACTTTTTGGGTTACCAGTGACATTTCTACAGTAATCAGTGCTATAAATATGCACTGTTACTTTAAAATTACACTGGTAGTGAAGGGGTTAACTTTTTTTTGAGAGGGAGGGGCTATGTGTGTCCCTAGGGGCGTGTTTCTAACTGTGATTGGCTGTTGCTTGAGATGTATGAACAGTGATCAACGGTTCTACATAGTAGAACCGTATGATCATCATTCATACACCGAGGAGAATGACAGGCGGCTTGTTTACATTAGCCGCCTGCCTTTCTCCTTCTCCACCGACGATCGTGAGTGACCGGCGGACAGTCGGGTCCACCGGTCACACGCGCGCGGGGGTCCGTGACCGCGCCGGAGCGGGAGCGCGCCTCCGGCGGCGCGCGCTCGCTCCTGAGACCCTCACAGCCTAGCAACGTAGATCTACGCCGCTCTGCCTGTGAGGGGCTGACCGCTGCAGTAAATATACTGTGAGCAGTCGGCAAGCGGTTAATGCACCTTACCACAAAGCATGGTAATACTCTGTAGATATGTGTTGAAATGTAAAGTTACAAAATTTAGATTTACAATCCCCTAACCATTAGCCTACAAAATGGTCCTTCAGTTGGCTGACACATGGTATAAGGTAGGATACTTGGTGTTGGTAAAATTAGGAACTGTGGATCATTTTTCAATGAGTCTCTTGTTTGAATACTACATGTGCACTGTGTTTAGAAATTTCCTTAAGTACCATAGATAGGGATGTTAAGTTACGTTTCATTAATCAAGAGGAGTTTTAGGCATCCTGGGAGCGGTGGGGTTCCCTGAGGAGTCAGTGGAATACCAGATATAACAGTTTACCACTCACTAAAACACCATAGGAAAGTGAAGCTGAACAATATGCAAAATGGTGATATGTTGGTGTTGGTCATGCTGTGCTTCATACTGTATATGTAGTGGGCAAGCTGTTGCTAGATTAGGGAGAGAGGGGCAAGGAAAAGGAGGGGGAGAGGTGTGATAATTGAATGGGGAAGGGGAAAGGGGGGGGAGAGGGGACAATGAAAAAAGAAGGAAAGGTTTAAGGTGAGAAAACAAATAACTAAGAGGCAGTGGCGGCTGGTGCTCAACATTTTTGGGGGGGGGCGCAAAAAGAAAAATGTAATAGGTATTGCTTCGCGTCAAAAAACGCGGTAAAAAATTGCGTGACTTTGAGGTCATGGTACAGGCATGGCACAGGTGATGGTATAGGCATGGCACAGGTCATGGTTCAGGCATAGCACAGGTCATGGTACAGGAGATGGTATAGGCATGGCACAGGTCCTGGTAAGGGCAAGGCACAGGTCATGGCACAGGTGATGGTATAGGCATGGCACAGATATGGTATAGGCATGGCACAGGTCATGGTACAGGCATGTCACAGGTCATGGTACAGGAGATGGTATATGCCCCCTTTCAATGCAGTGACCAGCGTACATGCCCCCTTTCAATGCAGTGACCAGCGTACATGCCCCCTTTCAATGCAGAGATCAGTGTACATGCCCCCTTCAATGTAGTGACCAGCGTACATGCCCCCTTCAATGTAGTGACCAGCGTGCATGCCCCCTTCAATGCAGAATTCAGTGTGTGTGCCCCCTTCAATGCAATGAACACTGTGCTGTGCCCCCTTCAATGCAATGAACACTGTGCTGTGCCCCCTTCAATGCAATGAACACTGTGCTGTGCCCCCTTCAATGCAATAAACACTGTGCCGTGCCCCCTTCAATGCAATGAACACTGTGCTGTGCCCCCTTCAATGCAATGAACACTGTGCTATGCCCCCACAATGCAGAGCTCAGCGTGTGTGCCCCCTTCAATGCAACTGTGCAGTGCCCCCTTAAATGCAGTGAACATTGTGCCGTGCCGTGCCCCCATCAATGCAGAGTTCAGCGTGCATGCCCCTTTCAATGCAGAGCGACACAGCGTTGCTCCCAATCATTGCAGAGCGCCACAGCACTGTCCCCAATCAATGCAGAGTGCCACAGCATTGTCTCCAATCATTGCAGAGCGCCACAGCATTGTCCCCAATCATTGCAGAGCGCCACAGCATTGTCTCCAATCAATGCAGAGCGCCACAGCATTGTCCCCAATCATTGCAGTGCGCCACAGCATTGACCCCCAATCATTGCAGAGCGCCACAGCATGCCCCCCCAATCAATGCAGAGTGCCACAGCATTGTCCCCAATCATTGCAGAGCACCACAGCATTGTCCCCAATCATTGCAGAGCACCACAGCATTGTCCCCAATCAATGCAGAGCGCCACAGCATTGTCCCCAATCAATGCAGAATTCAGCGTGCATGCCCCTTTCAATGCAGTGTGACACCCCCCCCCCCTCACCCGAGACCAGTGCACTTACCTGGAGCAGGTACTGGACTCCTGGAGGGCGGCTTCTTCTCACTCCGGCTTCCGGCTTCGGCGGGTGGCTTCCGGCGGCGCGTCTTCTCGAGTCCTCCTCCCGCTCCCACCTCCTCCTCGGCTTGGCCAATGGCATTGGGTTTGCCATGCGGCCAATCAGGAAGCCGGTATTAGACCGGCTTCCTGATTGGAGGAGGAGTAGGAGGATCGGTGTGACAATAGCAAATTTTCATTCGCTATTGTCACACAATGGGTGGGCTCGGGACGCACTGCTCAGCGCCCCGGGACCACCCTTTCCATCGCCCTATTAGAGCCTCTGGCTCTAATCAGGTGATTGAAAAAAAAAAAAAAAACCATTGCACTCCATGCGTCCGGCGCCCTACATGCAGATTAGGGGGCCGGACGCATGGATGGGGGGGCGGTGCCCCTGCGCCCTCAACACACCAGCCGCCACTGCTAAGAGGATAGATCTGTGTCATTTCACAATTTCATTTTTGTGCATGCACATCCATGCATTGATATATATTTGCGATTCAATTATATTTATTTATATATATATATTTATATATATATATATATATATATATATATATATATATATATATATATATATATATTTATTTATTTATTTATTTTTTATTTTTTATTTTTTTTTAGATAACTAGTTTCCAGTGAATTCAATACTTGAATCCAACCTGAGCACATCCATTATAGTTTTGGAGTTTCAGGGTAAGTCAGGTCCTCTATTACAGGCTTTCCATACATCTCTACGTTTCTTTATAGAGTTCTGTTCAGTCTTTGATATAATTGATTTATAATACACGTGTCTAAGGCTGGCCATACATGGGTCGAATTTCGAAATAATATTCTTTTCGAAAATCAGAAATTGTGTGCATTTTGTGATCCGATGATGCCACCATTGATTTCGAAATTCGACCAACCAAGCCTTCAGTTTCACCTAATTTTGCTACAGAAAATAATTTTTTGTGGCCTGGGAATCTCTTTTTTCTTTTTCATGCAATCATGCGCATTTCTTTTTTAATAATATTTCTCACACAATTCTCCCATCATTGATTAGAAAATCGTTTGTTTTTCAAAAAATTTCCCAACATGCCCGATCGCTCTAATTTGTTGACTGCACGAAAATCAGCTGCTGCCCACTAATGGTGCAAAAGTTGAACGAGAATTCTTAGATAAGATTTTTGAAAGAAAATTATTTCGAAATTCGACCCATGTATGGCCAGCCTAACTCCTTTTTCTTAGGATGAAGTCTTTCAGGTCTCAGTGACACCTGTTTTCCACACATGTGGCTTTTTTACCACAAACATTTCTAACATTCAAAAATTACAACTCCCAGCCATTGTTTTCCTATGAACAAGCCTCATATAGGGTGTCAAAAACTGGGTGGACGAGCAGAAGCTTCAGATTTTGTTTTTAAGAGGATACATGTAATGTCTACGTGTAATGCCATGTGATTGACTGTAAGTTCTCAATCTAATAGTAATACTCTATAGAGCTGTTTCTAATGTATGCATATTTGTTTTGATATATGTTTATCTTTTAGTTATGTGACACCTCCCGTACCCCTGATGAAGGAGAGTTTTTGCTCTCTGAAACGCGTCGGTTAAAGGAAGTTACAACTTCATCATCCCATCCTTCGTAGTTGGTGTATTCGCAGTCGTAATATGCATACATTGTGTCGGGTGAACATTGTCATGCATGTTTTGTATATGTAATAACCAATTTTTTAGCGTGTATTAATAAAATATATATTTTTTTATAAACATTTTTTCATTTGTATGATCAAACATAAAAGTGTCTAAAAAAGTCCCAATATTCAGGGGAAACAATTTTGTATAGTTCATGAGGGATGTGGCACAAGCAGAGTCTAACCACTATTATTTTGATTTCACAAGCTTGTGCAATGTTACAGCTTGACATGTTTAGTATCTTTTTAATCGGTACAACCTCATCTTTTATAATTTACCAAAATAATATTTGGTATAATATTGTGTTTGTTTGCCTTACAGTGGTGATCGAAAGTTTGGGCACCCCAGGTAAAAATTTGTATTAATGTGCATAAAGAAGCCAAGGAAAGATGGAAAAATCTCCAAAAGGCATCAAATTACAGATTAGACATTCTTATAATATGTCAACAACAGTTAGATTTTATTTCCATCATTGACACTTTCAAAATTACAGAAAACAAAAAAATGGCGTCTGCAAAAGTTTGGGCACCCTGCAGAATTTATAGCATGCACTGCCCCCTTTGCAAGGCTGAGACCTGCCAGTGTCATGGATTGTTCTCAATCATCGTCTGGGAAGACCAGGTGATGTCAATCTCAAAGGTTTTAAATGCCCAGACTCATCTGACCTTGCCCCAACAATCAGTACCATGGGATCTTCTAAGCAGTTGCCTAGAAAACTAGCTGGCGAAGGCTATAAGAAGATAGCAAAGCGTTTTCAGATGTCAATATCCTCTGGTTGGAATGTAATTAAGAAATGGCAGTCATCAGGAACAGTGGAAATTAAAGCAAGATCTGGAAGACCAAGAAAAATATCAGACAGAACAGCTCGCAGGATTGTGAGAAAAACAATTCAAAACCCACGTTTGACTGCACGATCCCTCCAGAAAGATCTGGCAGACACTGGAGTTGTGGTACACTATTCCACTATAAAGAGATACTTGTACAAATATGGTCTTCATGGAAGAGTCCTCAGAAGAAAACCTCTTCTACGTCCTCACCACAAAAATCAGCGTTTGAACTTTGCAAATGAACATATAGACAAGCCTGATGCATTTTGGAAACAAGTTCTGTGGACCGATGAGGTTAAAATTGAACTTTTTGGCCGGAATGAGCAAAGGTACATTTGGAGAAGAAGGGGCACAGAATTTAATGAAAAGAACCTCTGTCCAACTGTTAAGCATGGGGGTGGATCAATCATGCTTTGGGGTTGTATTGCAGCCAGTGGCACAGGGAACATCTCACGAGTAGAAGGAAAAATGGATTCAATAAAATTTCAGCAAATTTTGGATGGTAACTTGATGCCATCTGTGAAAAAGCTGAAGTTAAATAGAGGATGGCTTCTACAAATGGATAATTGTCTTTAACACACCTCAAAATCCACGGGGGATTACATCAAGAGGCGTAAACTGAAGGTTTTGCCATGGCCTTCACAATCTCCTGACCTCAACATAATTGAAAATCTATGGATAGACCTTAAAAGAGCAGTGCGTGACAGACAGCCCAGAAATCTCAAAGAACTGGAAGACTTTTGTAAGGAAGAATGGCAAAGATACCTCAAACAAGAATTGAAAGACTCTTGGCTGGCTACAAAAAGCGTTTACAAGTTGTGATACTTGCCAAAGGGGGCAGTACAAGATATTAATCATGCAGGGTGCCCAAACTTTTGCAGACGCCATTTTTTTGTTTTCTGTTATTTTGAAAGTGTAAATGATGGAAATAAAATCTAACTTTTGTTGACATATTATAAGAATGTCTAATCTGTAATTTGATGCCTTTTGGAGATTTTTCCATCTTTCCTTGGCTTCTTTATGCACATTAATACAAATTTTTACCTGGGGTGCCCAAACTTTCGATCACCACTGTATATATAAGTGAGAGGTAATTTCCCTCAGCCTTAAAGTAGCCTTATTAACCCGAGGCCTCAGAGTTGCCTTATATATTATAAGCAAGATATATTGTGTTTGTACGCCTTAAAATAACTTAACCACTTCCCGACCACCTGCCGCCTATTTACTGCAGCAGGGTGGCTCTCCTGCGCAAACAGACTTAGATCTACGTTGGTCGCGTGCAGGAAGCTAGGGGCGAGAATGCACCGCCGGTGCCGCGCTCCCGCCCCCATTCGGCAGCGGGGAAGCCGATGCATGTGTCAGGTGGCTGAGATTGCCGCCTGACACCCGCGATCGCTCCCCGCCTGAGAGAGAAGGACGGTCGGCTGTTGTAAACACAGCCGACCGTCCTTCTTCCTGCAATGACCAAAGAGCCCATGTGATCCTTCTATATAGGATCACATGTCGCTATGGTCATTTCAGAAGCCACGCCTCCTCCCCACAGTTAGAATCACTCCTCTAGGGTCACATTTAACCCCTTGATCACCCACAGGGTTAACCCCTTCCCTGCCAATGTCATTATTACAGTAATAGTGGAGATTTTTAGCACTGATTACTGTAGTAATGTCACTGGTCCCCCCAAAAGTGTCAAAAATGTCAGTTAGAGGTCCGATCTGTCCGCCGTAATGTCGCAGTCCCGCAGATCGCCGCCATTACTAGTAAAAAAAAACAATAAAAATTACATAAATCTTTCCCGTAGTTAGTAGACGTGATAAGTTTTGCGCAAAACAATAAAAATACGCTTATTGCGATTTTTTTTTACCAAAAATATGTAGCAGAAAACAAATTGGCCTAAGATGTTAAAAAATTGTGATTTTTAATTTTTTTTTTTTTTGAGAATGTTATATAGCAGAATGTGAAAAATATTGTTTTTTGTTCAAAATTGTCGCTCTTGTTTTTGTTTATAGCGCAAAAAATAAAAATCGCACAGGTAAACAAATACCACCAAAAGAAAGCTCTATTTGTGTTTATTTATCACTTATGAATGCCCTATATCTGAAAGATTGGTCTGATCATTCGATCTCCTTGAATCTTCAATCAACTTTTATTGTCCCATTTGAAGCGTTTTCCTTACTATGGTCTGGTAAGGATTCACTTTTACCGGGTGCAGGTATTACTGGTTATTCCTCTCCCTCTCTTATTTCATCTATCGGAAGAGGATTCCCACTGTGTGCCCTCCACGTTCTGCATCCAACTGAGGCCCATATTATGCACTTCTCTTCAGAGGCGTAACTAGAACCTTCAGGGCCCCGGTGCAAGAAACCCCTGGCCCTTCCCTTCAAGCCCGGGACTCTTCCCGCTGATCCTGGGGCCCTTTACTTTCATTGTGGGGCCCTTTATTACGGTCCCACAGCGGGACCCTTGCACAAGTTCTGCAGTGGGCCCCCTTCCTGCCATCTTGGGGCCTCCCCACGGTGGTGAAATGCCAGGGCCAGGTCGCAAGTGTCACCTTTGTGATCCTGGAAGTTCACCCACTGGTGTCAGTAGTTTTTTCTTTTTTGGAATTTTAATTGCATTATTTTTTTATCATTTTATTTTATTTTTTTACCATGTCACTTGACTTCCAGAAAAGGAAGGAGCTGGTAAATTATATATTTACCGACCCCTTCCTAGTTCTCTATTGTGACACATCCCATGCAGCAGCCGTCAGGAGAGGGGAGGGAGCACAGTAGGGGGGGGCAGGGGAGCACACAGGGGCCCAGATTGTAAGCATCATGTCTGAAGGAAACCAGGCACCGCTCATCACCTGGTCAATACCATCTGTACAGTAAAGCATGGTGGTGGCAGAATCACGCTGTGGAGATGTTTTTCAGTGGCCGAAACTGGGAGACTAGTCAGGATCGAGGGAAAGATAAATGCAGCAACTT
The DNA here is from genome assembly GCF_965119305.1 of Pelophylax lessonae. Lineage (NCBI taxonomy): Eukaryota > Metazoa > Chordata > Amphibia > Anura > Ranidae > Pelophylax > Pelophylax lessonae. The sequence continues at coordinate 727,139,026 of NC_138769.1, read as the reverse complement.
ACAGAGACATCCTTGATGAAAACCTGCTCAAGAGTGCTCTGGACCTCAGCATGACATGAAGGTTAATCTTCCAACAGGACAGAGACCCTAAGCACACAGCCAAGACAACAAAGGAGTGGCTACAGGACAATTCTGTGAAAGTCCTTAAGTGGCCTAGCCAGAGCCCAGACTTGAACCCAATTGAACATCTCTGCAGAGATCTGAAAATGGCTGTGCACCCACCCTTCCCATTCAACCCAATGGAGCTTGAGAGTTCCTGCAAAGGAGAATGGGAGAAACTCTTCAAAAATAGGTGTGCCAAGCTTGTAACATCATACTCAAAAACTGTAAAGGTGCTTTAACAAAGTATTGAGCAAAGACTGTGAATACTTATGTACACAAGATTTTTTTTTTGTTTTTTACTTTTATTAAATTTGCAAAGATTTCTAACAAACTTCGTTCACGTTGTCATTATGGGGGATTGTTTGTAGAATTTTGACGAAAATAATGAATTTAATCCATTTTGGAATAAGGCTGTAACATAACAAAATGTGGAAAAAGTGAAGCGATTGTGAATACTTTCCGGATGCACTGTAGATTGAGTGGACCTCTGAGCCATCGAGCCAGTTGGAAGCATGGCACAAGGAAAGGTGCTACTGTGTGGCCTGGTCTCCCTAAATATTTAGGAAGTGGAATCTAGCTGGTCAGCTCCTTAAATCATATTACATCAAATTTTATTTATATTTGGCATCATGCCTCAATGTACAGTACACAATTTTAACCACTTTGCCGCTGCTCACCAGAGCTCTACTGCGGCAAAGCGGCTCGATAACGTCTGGCGACATAGACCTACGTCGCCAGACATTCCCCTCTCTCGGCGGCACGCACGCTCCACCGGAGGCTCGCTCCCGCTGTATTCAGTCACAGCGGGAGTCAGACCAGGGGAGGAGCGGCGGTGATCACCGCCGCTCTTCCCCGATCGTCGGGGAATCGAGTGTGGAGATCCGCCTGCTTGTGTAAACACAAGCGGGCAGATCTCCTAAGTGACAGGCAGGGTCAGATTGCAGGGTTCAGCATAGCTGAACCTGCAATCTGTCCTTGTGTCACTCAGTCACCTCCCCCCACACACGTCAGTAAGCACCAGGCATACATTAACCCCTTGATCACCAATAAAAATGAACCCCTTCCCTGCCAGTGTCATTTTTACAGTAACAGTGCATATTTATAGCACTGATTACTTTAGTAATGTCACTGATATCCCCAAAAGTGTCAAAAATGTCAGTCAAGGGTCTGATCTGTCTGCCACAATGTCGCAGTCCCGCAAAAAAAATCGCAGATCGCCGCCATTACTCGTTAAAAAAAAAAACACCAAAAACAACAGAAATCTTTCCCTTAGTTAGTAAACGCAATAACTTTTGCGCAAACCAATCAAAATACGCTTATTGCGATTTTTTTTACCAAAAATATGTAGCAGAAGACAAATTGGCCAAAAATGATAAAAAATTTAGATTTTTACATTTTTTGGGGGGGAATTTCATATTAAAAAAATGTGAAAAATATTGTTATTTTTTCAAAATTGTGGCTCTTTTTTTTGTTATGGCGCAAAAAGTAAAAATTGCACAGGTGATAAAATACCACCAAAAGAAAGCTCTGTTTGTGGGGAAAAAAAGGATGTAAATTTCGTTTGGGTATGGCATTGCATGACCGCGCAATTGTCAGTTAAAGTCGCACAGTGCCGAATCGCAAAAAGTGGCCCAGACGTAAGACAGCAAAATCCTCCGGTGGTAAAGTGGTTAATAAGCACATCTTTTTATGATCTGTTGTCTGCACTTTTAGATGAGTAATGCTTGGGTGTTGGGGATCTGGGGATTTTGCTTGGGAGTTGGGCTGACATTTGGGTTTGTGCATGCCTCCTGCAGAACAGATATGAAGGCCAATGGCCATCTGAAAGAGCTCATGAAGCAGGCTGACAGCACTGCTGGTAATTACAAGGCAGGGGAGAGAGGTAATCCCTGGTCATGCACATCCATGTGATCCTATGGTAGTAGTAAGAGTGGCAACTCCAGCCTGGACTCAAACCAGGCCAGGCCACCAATGCATTTCTCTCTGCCCCCCGGAGCTTAGTCATGGGGATAATTACAAGGCAGCAGGTCAGCCAGCAGAAGATAGTGATGTTACTGGTAGGATCTCCAGGTAAGAAACTTTGTAAGAAACAGATTCACAAAAAATGGTCTGGCTAAGAAAAGTGTGCACAATGAGGCATGATACCAAGCGCACCAAAAAATAGATTTAGGGTTTGGATATACTTTAAGGCCTGGTTTACACTAGTGTGTTTTCAGTTGCGACAGAATCACATGACCAGGGAAAAATGGGGATCCATATTATCAATATGACTCAGCATTGAGCTATTTTTGGAAAAGGTTCCTGTACTACTTTGGTGTGATTCCAATATGATTTTGCCCTTTAAAGAATATACAAACCCTGTCAAAGTTGTATTCAAGTTGTGTTCAAGTAGCACTACATAAACACACTGAAAGCTGGATCAAAATTGTTTTGCAGCAGTGCGAACCTAGCCTACGGGTGGAGGTCAGGATTTCAGGTACTTAGATGTGGGTGCAATAAAAGATAACATTTTCATGAAGCTTCATCCAATCACCAGACAGTTTTCCTGCCTGCTGATGATTTCCTCACTCTCCTGTGCTTTTTCTTGTTGTTGTCATAGCTTTACTGGCCTTACCAGTAGTAAAATGGTCTACGACTGATGCTTTCAACTGGCCTTGGTTTGTTGGATGTCTGCCCTGAACTTATGGCCAGGAAGGGCCTTTAAGCCATGTTATGTTGGGTACTCAAAGTTCGTTTGTACCTGTCACCGGTCTTGTTGTCAACTGTAAGTCTGTAAGTTATTAATTTATTTGCCATTACTGTTGAAACAGGTATGCTTTTTAAACCAATAAATCTGGGGCCTTGCCCTCTCAATTAAAATAGTATATAAAGTAATAAATATATATATATATTTTTTTTTTTTGGTGAGAGGTTGGAAACAGATAAGGTGTAATATAAGGTTTGTGTGACGGTACTAACCGTCACTAAGAGCAAAAGACAGATACTTCAAGGTTTGGATTACTTCAAGTGAGACAGTAATATTTGTCAGCAATATCTCTCCTAAATGGTAAGAACATTGCTTGATGTGTATTCCATGTATTTCAATGAAGGAGACACACAGACTGTCCCTGGCAGTCTTGTCCTATTGTCTGTTTTGAGATGGAATGTGTATTGTGTTAAAGTCTGCCTGTCCCATTGTTAAATGTTAATGACCTCACATTGTTCTGTCCAGATTGTCAGTTAACCACTTTACCTCCGCTTACATGGAGGCTACTGCGGCAAAGTGCCGCGATCCCGTCCAGCGACGTAGACCTACGTCGCTGGACTCCGCCCCTTGTGGGCGGCGCTCGCGCGCCGCCGGAGGCTCGCTCCCGCTGTGTTCATTCACAGCGGGAGTCGGGCCAGCGGAGGAGCAGCGGCGATTGCCGCTGCTCTGCCCCGATCGTCGGGGATCGAGTCTGGAGATCCGCCCGCTGTATGTAAACACAGCAGGCGGATCTCCATAGTGACAGGGACTGACAGATCGGAGTGTTCAGCATAGCTGGACATCCGATCTGTCCTTCTGTCACACAGTCACCTCCCCCCCCACACGTCAGTAAGCACCAGGCATACATTAACCCCTCCCTCTCCAATAAAATTAACCCCTTCCCTGCCAGTGTCATTTTTACAGTAACAGTGCATATATATAGCACTGATTACTGTAGAAATGTCACTGGTACCCTCAAAAGTGTCAAAAATGTCAGTCAAGGGTCCGATCTGTCCGCCGCAATGTCGCAGTCCCGCAAAAAAAATCGCAGATCACCGCCATTACGCGTTAAAAAAAAAACACCAAAAATGACAGAAATCTTTCCCTTTGTTAGTAAACGCAATAACTTTTGCGCAAACCAATCAAAATACGCTTATTGCGATTTTTTTTACTAAACATAGGTAGCAGAAAACAAATTGGCCAAAAATTAAAAAAAATTAGATTTTTAAATTTTTTTGGGGGGGAATTTCATATAAAAAAATGTGAAAAATATTGTTATTTTTTCAAAATAAACGCTATTTTTTTGTTTATAGCGCAAAAAGTAAAAATCGCACAGGTGATCAAATACCACCAAAAGAAAGCTCTGTTTGTGGGAAAAAAAGGACGTAAATTTCGTTTGGGTACGGCGTTGCACGACCGCGCAATTGTCAGTTAAATTCGCACAGTGCCGAATCGCAAAAAGTGGCCTGGACGGAAGACAGCAAAATCCTCCGGTGGTAAAGTGGTTAAATAGTTCAGGTTAATTCTGTTTCTGTATACAATTTTATCTGCATATGATAATGTAATCATGCAACCCCTGACCTGTGTGTAGTAATTTGATTGGGGGGGAATGTGCTCATGTGTATATAAATTCTGTGTGACTGTTCAATAAAGAGTTATACTTCACCCTCAATCTAGAGTCCAGTCTCTTATTGGGGAAACCTGCTACAAGCGATTGCTATGCTCTTCATACTCCCTTGAATAATCACTATTCTCTTGTAAGAGCTTGTGTAAGAGCTTTTTCCTGTTCCTGCTGCACTCTCTGGGGAAAGAGAGGTTCACCCACTGGAGCCTGGAGCCTTGTCGTAGGTCCAGGGTGGGCAGGGGGCGGCGAGACCCCAACCAAGCTGCGGCAGTTCGTGGGGTCTGAGGTGGTTATGGGCTTGGAGCCCTCGGGAAGCACTAGGAGCATCTGTCAACGGAGGTACCCAGTCAGGGTGTCTGTGGATCTGTTACAGTTTGTTATGTCTTTACTTCTCAAATGGGCTGAGGTGTTGTAAAGCTTACATCTGTTAAATCTAGATAATTCTAATATCACAATCCCATACATACCAAGCAGGTGCAAATCCTTCATCTATATTAAAACATATTAGGTAGATATGCACTGACCTGACATATACAGAGGATATAGAAAATAATCACCCTCCTTTAAAATAATCACATGTTGTTGCTTTGCAGTCTATAATGACAGACAAAAGACAGACACAGTTTTTTTTTTTTTTAATCCAGTTGTATTTATTCAGTGCAACTTATAACATCCAAGTGAAAGATATAACACCAACATGTCATTAAAAAAAAAAAAAAAAAATTAAAATTAAAAAAACAGTTGGAAAAAGGATCAACCCCTTATGTCTGTATTTTGTTGAATCACATTTTGCTTTAATTACAGCTTTTAGTCTGTTGGGATATGTCTCTACAAACTTTTCACATCTAGACTTTTCAATATTTGGCCACTTTTCTTTGTAGAACTGCTCAAGTTCAGGTAAATTTAATGGTGACCATTTGTGGACTGCAGTCTTCAAGTCATTCCACAGATTTTCAATGAGCGTATTGCAGCAGTGTGAACCTAGCTTAAGGGAGGAGGTCAGAAATTAGGGATCAAAAGTCGATATATCGAGGGCCGATATGCACTTTCCCCAATATATCAGAATTGGCCATCAAGGTGACTGATATTGCCGATATTTCGGGAAAGATTTGTATGCCTGCAGCTAGAGGCATCGCCCCGGTACCGGCGTCCATAGCCGACGGTCGACTGTCTTGTAATGACAACCGATGCGGCTGAGAAGCCACTCGGGTGTCATTACCAGGTGCGGGAGAGGATGTCCCCCCCCCTCCTGCCGCCTTCCACGGCTCGCCCAGGTCTCCCGTCCCACTGGGAGACCCGGGCAACCAGCCTGCATGGCTGACGAAGACCCGATCAAAGCCGCATTCGGCTCTGATCAGGTCTCCATGTAAAAACCCAGAAGTGATGTCATGACATCACTTCCGGGTACTCGGCGCTAAAAAAATGACAGCATTCAAAACAGCCAAACTTGGCATTTTGAATGCTTTTAAGTGCAGAGGAGGGATTTGGGGTCTTTTAGACCCCCATATCCTTCCACAAGAGTACCTGTCAAGTGATGAAAATTAAAAAATATATTTTTAAATGTACGAATTTATAGGCCAATATGCAATGGCCAAAATATAGGTACAGGCAACAAAAAAACTATATCGGTCAATCACTAGTCAGGATGTCATGTTTTTTTATCCAGCTGTATTTTCGCAGTGCAACTTATAACATCCAAGTGAAAGATATAACACCGCCATGTCACAAAAATATAAAATAATATACAAAAACAGAATTACTGAGTTGGAAAAAGGATCACCCCCCTTTATGTCATTCCACAGATTTTCAATGTGGTTTAAGTTTGGCTCTGACTAGGCCATGCAAGAACAATTGCCTTTTTCTCCTTCAACCACTGTGTGGTCATTTTTGCTGTGTACTTTGGGTCTATGTTATGTTGGAAGATAAACCTTCTTCCCATTGACAACTTTCTGGCAGAGGGCAGTAGATTTTCCTCAAGAATTTGATGGCATTTTGCCCCATACATTTTTCTTCTATACTGACAAGTGCCAAATAATTCAATTTTAGTCTCATCTAACCATAACACCTTTTTCCATGTGGCCTCAGAATTTTCAAGGTGTGTTTAAGGTGGTTAGATGACACTAAAATTGAATTATTTGGCCTCACTACCAAACAATATGTCTAAACTCCAATACAGCTCACCATCCAACTAACACCATTCCTACAGTAAAGCATGGAGATGGTAATATCCTGTTATGGGGGTGTTTCTCTGCAGCAGGGACTGGAGCACTTGTCAGGATAGAATGAATGGATGGGGCAAAACACCATCAAACCCTTGAGGAAAATATGCTGCCCTCTGCCAGAAAGTTGTCAATGGGAAGAAGGTTTATCTTCCAACATAACATAGACCCAAAGTACATACCTTCCAACATGACAATGACCCAAAGCACACAGCAAAAATGAGCACACAGTGGTTAAAGGTGAATGTCCTTGCATGGCCTAGTAAGAGCCCCGACCTAAACCCCATTGAAAATCTGTGGAATGACTTGAAGACTGAAGTCTACAAATGGTCAACATCAAATTTAACCGAACTTGAGCAGTTCTGCAAAGAAGAGTGGGCAAATATTGCGAAGTTAGACATATCCCAATAGACTAAAGGCTGTTATTAAAGCGGAGTTCTGCCTTCCCCTCCACCCCCTCCAAAATTAAAAGTCAGCAGCTACACATACTGTAGCTGCTGACTTTTAACATTAGGACACTTACCTGTCCTGGAGTCCAGTGATGTGGGCACCGCAGCCGATGTTTCCATCGGCTGTCTGGTGCTGCCACCACCATTGCCGGTAAGGGAACCGGGCAGTGAAGCCTTGCGGCTTCACGGGCGGGGTCCCTACTGCTCCTGTGCAAAGCATGCTGAGCATTCCTATTGGCTCGGCGGCGGGGGAAGGAGGAGGGGGCCAAACATCCGAGGAACAGCGCCGCTGCACCGTATCCCGGAAGTGGAGAAGGGTACCTGCCAAAAACAGGTACCTGTTCCACCCTCCCCCTGAAAGGTGCCAAATGGGGCTCCGGAGGGGGGAGGAAGCAAAAGAGCCGAAGTTCCACTTTTGGGTGGAACTCCGCTTTAAGCAAAACGTGGTACAAGAAAATATTGACACAAGGGGTGATCCATTTTCCAACTCAGTGATTCTGTTTTTGATTCTTTTTTTCTGACATTTTGGTGTTATAACTTTCTCTTGGATGTTATAAGTTTCACTGAATAAATACAGCTGGATAAAGCAAAAACAGTGTCTTAATTTTGGGCCACAAAGTAACGAAATGTGTTTATTTTAGAGGGGGGTTGATTCTTTTTTATACCCACCATATAATCACACTGGTGGGGCCTTTTTTTAAAATAGACAGACGACTTTTGAATCTTTTCACACTTTAGATACAACATTTGTTATCCAACATCTCAGTTGTTAGGTTTGGTTTGGAATATTCCGAGCAGTTTTTGTATACGTTGAAGGATCTTCCCTCTCAGAGCTTCCATCCTTATCCCATATACTAGGGGGTTTAATGTCAGGGATAAAGTCAGTCCTATGACTGCAATGGCCAGATGTGCTACAGTGGACAGCGAGCCGCCATTTAATCGGTATCTAAAAATGACAAATAGACCAGCAGCCATACATGAACAAAAAGTCAGCACATGTGTAATCAGGGTATGGATGGCCTTCTGACTGGCTTGCAGGGATATCTTCCAACAAACAATAAATGTTCCTGTATAACAAAAGACAGCGGTTCCATTACTGAAGAAGACCAGGGACAATGACCAAACAGTTCCATAAAGATTGGCAACGGTTATGTCACTGCAGGCCAGAAACATAAGGGACATGGTCTCACAATAAACATTGATGATATTTCTGCCACAAAAAGTCAGTCTTCCAGTTAGCGACACACAGACCACTACATTTGCTATATCAAAAACCCAAATTCCAATGATGCATTTTACAGCTTTTCCATTATTCATCAACGTGTGGTATCTTAAGGGTTCAGCCACCGCTATATATCTATCATAAGCCATGACAGCAAAGGTACACAATTCAACAGATGAAAAAATCTGGATGCAGAAAGCTTGACTGAGGCATCCAAAAAGAGTGATGGCTGAACCTCCGGTCAACAAATCAATTATGAGTTTTGGGAAGAATGATGAGCTACCATGCATCATATCAATAACCAAATTACATATGAAAATATACATGGGTTCATGCAGGGTTTTTTCTTTCCAAGTTATGTAGACAATGGATGAACAGGTGAGCATAATGATCAGATATAAAACTATTGCAATCACAATAAATACATATTTTAATTTCTCCATTTCAATAATACCGACCAGAACAAAGTTCGTGACGATTCCTGTTCCATTTTCCATTATTCCGAGTTGTGTGTTTGATTATCAAACTCAATAATTCTTTTAAGTAAAACTCAATAATTCTTTTAAGTAATATGTAAGTTAAAGCTTGGCACTAAGCAAATCCAATATATTAGGCAAGCATTGTGAAAGCATGGACATAAAATCAATATAATCCTTAAAATAATGATATTGTAAATAAAGATATTGAATTTAATGAAATTGAAATTAATATTGTAATAAAGATATTGAAATAACATGAATACAAAATACGTCTCCAGTTTGGTTCTGTTAGTCTGTATATGTCAGTTTACTGGAGGGTTTTTATAACCACATGTTTGACAAGGATTGTTTCCATAGAAATATTGAAGAGAACATCAAGGGAAATTAAAAAAAAAAACAACTAGGACCGATGGGATGCTGTGAGTTACTAATAAGCTCATTATTGACTTGTATTGAATAAACTAGAAAGATTATTCATTGTTTATATCAGGTTAGACATCATAGAACATCTATGGAAAAGAAGCTCCAAGAAAAGCTAGTGTAATGTTATTTAGGAAGTAATGAAAAGTCTAAAAGTTCACTTACTTAAAACATTATGCAAGCTAGTACTAAAAGTAATTGGAAAGGTACATTTAAAAAAAAAAAATAACAAACATGTCATACACTGCTCAAAAAAATTAAAGGAACACTTTGAAAACACATCAGGTCTCAAAGGGGAAAAATATTATGCTGGATATCTATACTGATTAGGATCTATACTGGTATGGACTGGGTAATGTATTAGGATCTATACTGGTATGGACTGGGTAATGTATTAGGATCTATACTGGTATGGACTGGGTAATATGTTAGGATCTATACTGGTATGGACTGGGTAAAGTATTAGGATCTATACTGGTATGGACTGGGCAATGTGTTAGGATCTATGCTGGTATGGACTGGGTAATGTGTTAGGATATATACTGGTATGGACTAGGTAAAGTGTTAGGATCTATACTGGTATGGACTGCATAATGTGTTAGGATCTATACTGGTATGGACTAGGTAAAGTGTTAGGATCTATACTGGTATGGACTGGGTAATGTGTTAGGATATATACTGGTATGGACTAGGTAAAGTGTTAGGATCTATACTGGTATGGACTGGGTAATGTGTTAGGAACAAAAGGATGCCACATAGTTTAATGGAAATTAAATTTATCACCCTACAGAGGTCTGAATTCAAAGAAACCCCGAAAAGCAAAGTGAAAAAATGATGCAGCAGGCTAGTCAATTTTGCTGAAATTTTATTGCAGCGTCTCAGAATGGTTCTCAGTAGTTTGTATGGCCCCCTCGTGGTTGTATGCATGCCTGACAATGTCGGAAATGCTCCTAATGAGACAATGAATAGTGTCCTGGGGTATTTCCTCCCAGATCTGGACCAGGGCATCCCTAAGCTCCTGAAACAGACTGAGGTGCAACCTGGTGGCGTCGGGTGGACCAAAACATAATGTCCCAGGGGTGTTCTATTGGATTTAGGTCAGGCGAGCGTAGGAGGTCATTCAATGGTATCAATTCCTTCATCCTCCAGGAACTGACTGAATACTCTTGCCACATTACGCGGGGGGTTGTTTCATCCCGATACCTAATGGCAGTCAGGGTGCTATTGTCTATCCTGTAGAGGTCTGTGTGTCCCTCCATGGATAAGCCTCCCCAGACCATCACTGACCCACCACCAAACTTGTCATGCAGAACCATGTTACAGGCAGCATAAAGTTCTCCACGGTTCTCCAGACCCTTTCACGTCTTTTACATGTGCTCAGAGTGAACCTGCTCTCATCTTTGAAAAGCACAGGGCGACAGTGGCAGACCTGCCAATTCTGGTGCTCAATGGAAAATGCCAATCTAGCTCCACGGTGCCAGGCAGTGAGCACAGGGCCAACTAGAGGACGCCAGGCCCACAGACCACCCTCATGAAGTGTGTTTCTGATCGTTTGGTCAGAGACAGTCACACCAGCGGCCTGCTGGAGGTCATTTTGTAAGGCTCTGGCAGTGCGCAGCCTGTTCCTCTTTGCACAAAGGAGCAGATACTGGTCCTGCTGATGGGTTAAGGACCTTCTACAGCCCTGTCCATCTATCCTAGAGTAATTACCTGTTCACTGGAATCTCCCCCATGCTCTTGAGATTGTGCTGGGAGACACAGCAAACTTTCACGCAATGGCAGGTATTGATGTGCCATCCTGGGGGAGTTGGACTGCCTGTGCAACCTCTATAAGATCTAGATATCGCCTCATACTACCAGTAGTGACACTGACCCTAGCCAAATGCAAAACTAGTGAAAAACAGTCAGACTCAGAAATGATGAGCAGGAAAAAAAAAGTCAGTGTACCTGTTGTTAATTTCATTACCCCCAAAGCAGCTGAAACTGCTACTTCACTGACCAGATCAATATCCCAGGAGTTTAATTGACTTGATACTATATACTGATTAAAAATTGTTCCTTTAATTTTTTTGAGCAATGAACATACCTGCTTTGTGCAATGCTTTTGCACAGTGCAGCCATGATCCTCCTCTTCTGAAGTCCCCCGCCGGCCCTCCTCCCATCAGAGTGCCCCCATAGCAAGCCATTTGCTATGGGGGCACTTGTGTGGGCTTGATCCCGAGCTGGGCTTTGTGAATCTACTGACACACACAGTGTGGCCTGGCTCTGCCCCCCACTCCCTTCTTAATGCATTTGAATGACAGCAGTGGGAGCCAGTGGCTCCCACTGGCTCCCCTCACCCCTCAAGACACCCCTCAAGAGGGAACAGCCCCTCTTAAACAGCAGCCTGCAAAACTTTGCGGCCAAAAGAAGCATCCACAGATGCCAAAGTATCTACCTTATAGAATTTTGTGAAGGTATGCATGGACGACCAAGTGGCCACCTTGCAAACTTGTGATATTGAAACCTGATTACAGAAGGCCCAAGAAGCACTCAGCGCCCAAGTAGAATGCGCCATGACAGGGAAAGGTGGAACCTGACCTTTAATTGAATAGGCCAGAGTCACAGTCTTTCTGATCCATCTGGAGATGGTAGCCGAAGAAGCAGCCAGCCCTTTTCTTGGTCCTTCTATAGCCCCAAAAAGCGAGTCTGACCTCCGAAAAGACTCAGTAGCTGCCAGATATACCCGAATCACACAAACCACATCCAAGGTATGTAAAGCTAATTCCTTGGGATAAGCCGACTTGGGACACAAGGAAGGCAACACAATGTTCTTATTCAAATGGAAGTCAGAGACAACTTTGGGCAGGAAAGATGGACAGGGACAAAGAACCACTTTAGCCCTAAGGACCACCAAATATGGACTGTGACAGGATAATGCTGCCAACTCCAATACCCTGTGGGCCAAGGTAATAGCCACCAAGAATGCCACCTTCTGGTAAGGAAATCTCCTGAATATTCTCAAATGGAGGTTTCCGGAAAGCCGAAAGCACTTAATTTAAATCCCATGACAGCAAAAGAGACTGTACAGGTGGAGCCACATGGCAAACCCCCTGAAATGAAAGTACGACATAAAGAGTGCATGGCTAGGGGTTGCTGAAAGAAGATTGCCAAGACAGACACCTGGCTCTTGAAGGTAGCCCACTTCTGATTAACGCCCAGTTAAAGAAAGGTTAATATTCGAGCCACAGAAAAGGATTGAGGATGAGCGCCAATCGACTTGCACCAGGAAATGTATGCTTTCCACGTATGATGGTATATCTTGCTGAAAGATGACTTCTTCATCTTCACCATAGTAGGGACCACTGATCCAGACAGACCTCTATCCCTCAGTACCTGGCTTTCAATATCTAAGCCATTAAAACCAGCGACTGTAAAGCAGGATGGTAGATCAGCCCTTGGGACAACGGGTCTTCTCTGAGAGGAAGCCCCCAAGGGACGTTTATGGCAACCAGGATGATTGGAAGCTCCTCACTCTTGATTCCTCACAGGAAATGCAAAAGAAGCCTGAGCCGAGGATGATGCTGACCTTACCAGGGCTCTTGGACGCCTGCGGTGTCTGTCAGAGGACCCCGTGATCTCGTCACAAACTTTGGTATCCCCCTGTGGAGCCGAAATCTGCTAAAGGAGCTGCATGTAGGACTGTGCAAACAGAAATGTCTTGAAGGTGGATACCACCAGACTCAGAACCTGTATGCAAATCGGGAGAGAGAACTGTCTGTGTGACAGCAGCTGGTGAATCACAACCTGTGGTTCCTGAAATATGTCCAGAGGAAGGACCACCCTGGTCAGAATTAAAATCAGACCTAGGTAATGATAAAGGCTGCTGAGACCATGGAGGAATCATCCTCGCTTTTGGACGGATCTGGGGGTGTGATATTAAGCCCCCCTGGACGGGCTGCATCAACGGTGGCATCAGACTCAGAATCAGGTTAGGCAGCCTGAGCAGGGGAAGGCGGGGGACACTTCCTCCTGGGCCTTTGCCCACATGCCACTTCCACCCGGGACACTATGGACTGCAGGACCGACGTAAGTGATACCATGGAAAGCTGGGGTTCCGAGGGACCTGCCACCTCCATGAGGGGGTCAGTAGGGAAGATGTGACCCTGAGATTCCATAAGGAAAGGTAGACCTTGCAGTACAAAAATTATCTTTTGCCACCACTAAAGTATCCCCTCAAGGCTCAGGGTACCTATCAGCAGAGAGAGAGATAACAGGGACCTCCAAAGACTCACCCTACTGACCGGAGGAGTGCGGAGAGTTCGAACCCTGCATCATCATGGACGCTATCCCTGTTCATATATCCTGGGCAAAGGAAGAGAAAACTAAGGAGAAAGAGGAGGAGCTTCGGCATCTCCATGAGGCTTCAGTCCTCCAGCATTCCCGTGACATCATCCGCTACACAAAACAGGCCACCAACCAGAGACCAGCTAGACTAAAGGAAAATTGCCCTGTGACATCATTCGGCTACACAGACATGGCTGCCAACCGGAGACCAGCTGTACTAAAAAAAAATGGCCCCATCAGCTACACTGAAGCATGCTGCCAGGATCTTTCCTGCACCCTCCGCAACGCTGTACCCTCTACAAGGGGACCCCCCCCCAAGGTAGGACACACGTATAGGGGAGACTCTGTTGTGCACTCTGCACTGGGACCCTCCTTTACTATACCCACACTGCAAACAGCAGGGCATGCACCTAGCGTTCTACTACACTTGGACCCCTCCAGTCTACCAGGGCAGGGCACACACTATCGTAGGACCCTTACAGAGTGGGGATAGCGGATGAAAACCCAGGGGTCTCTGCTGCATTCTCTGCCCTGGGACCCCTTCACCAGACTCCAGGTCCAGACAGGGGGGAAAGGAAGTGCGGGAAGCCCATCTCAGTGAGGGATTTAAGGATGTGAGGAGGAAACCTGCAGGCAGGTCCAACCATCCCTGGAAGTTACCCACATCCACCTCGAAGAAAAAGGGGAGAGGGGGATTGTACTTACCCTTCCATGGTGCGGGTAAGGCTTCAGATAGAACTCCTCGCCACCGAAGTAGGGGACCTGTCGGCCAAGGGACCACTGCGACCCAGACCCAAGCCAGGTTGTATGCGACCCTGCGAGATGTTTAACTCGCGGGCCAGCCTCTGTCCATAAAGCTATGTCGTGGCCGACCTAGGGCGTAGCTGCAGTCTGCACACGCTCGCTGGCTGGGGGGACCACTTAATCTAGGTTTCTAGGTTATCCAGCCCGTCGCCAAGCCCGGCAGTTGATTGTAGATCTCCTGAGAGAAAAACAAAAAAAGATGTAAGGAAGGAGAAAATTGCTAGGATCAGAGATCCCAGCCGGGAGCCTAGGTCCTCACTCCTGACTAGACAGATTAAAACTGACTACCTAGAGCAGAGAGGGGGGTTATATACCAGCTGAGGAGTCAGCTCATGGGCGTAGCCAGGTGTTTTTTGTTCTGCCTAGTCCAACTCCTGGAGGAGGCAATATAACCCACTAGTTATGATTTATGGAGTGCTGTGTCCGTCGATGAACGAAAGAGAAAAATAGCAAATAAAGAAAAAACATTATAGCGTATACAATATTGACACAAGTCATATATTTTAATTGAATGTTATTTTTCAATCAGCAGCTTTGTAATTTTCTGTAAAATGCAATATGGTCACCTGGAGGTGTTGTGTACACAGAGTGTGTACTGACCACACCCCAGAAACATAATTTCCTGCTTGTGTGATTGGCTTACTGATTTTCGCAGAAGCTTACACTAAGTTACAAGTCAGATTTCAGGCACCGCTTCAACAAAAATGTCATTTTTGGGGACATACTTCCAATAGGAAATCACGTCTAAAGGGATGCAGGCCCAGAAGTTAACTTTATTGGTGATCAAGGGGTTAAATGTATGCCTCATGCTTACTGACGTGTGTGGGGGGAGGGGATTGTGTTACATAGACACAGATCGCAGGTTCAGCTATGCTGAATCCTGTAATCTGTGACTGTCTGTCACAGAGGAGATCCGCCCGCTTTGTTTACACAAGTGGGCAGATTTCCTCACTCGATCCCCGACGATCGGGGAAGAGCATCTCTCCTCCCCTGGCCCGACTCCCGCTGTGTCTGTATACAGCGGAAGCGTGCGCGCCGCCGAGAGGGGGCATTGTCCAGCGACGTAGGTCTACGTCGCTGGACGATAACGAGCCACTTTGCCGCAGTACCAGCTCAGTGAGCGGTCGGCAAGTGGTAAAGAATTACAAATGATTCAGAAATTGAGTTATAGATTTTTCCAAGTGCATGAATTTATTTATTTTCTGAAGTCTATGAACCCTTTTTATTCTGAGGGACCTCAGTCCTTACCCCATATATCAGTGGGTTTAGAGTGACAGAGACAGTCAAACCAGTCATAGATATCACCACCATTTAATCTGTACCTGAAAGTAACAAACAAAGTAGTGGCCATAAAGGTGGAGAATGCTATTATGTGGGTCACCAGAGAGTGGACGGCTTTCTGACAAGCATCTGTTGAGATCTTGAAACAGATGGGAAAGGTCCTTATGTAGCAATATATCAGAACTGATAAAGAGACAATGACCATGAGTAATGTCCATGTATTCCCATAGATTTCATTGGCCATAGTGCTTCCACAAGCCAAGGGAATAAGAGACATGTTCTCACAGTATTGAACCATATAATAGCGCACACATACACAAATAAAAAGTTGCTTTCAAATCTAGCAAGGCTACTTAAAAACACCTGCACTTATTAAGTAGATACAGGGATTTAGTCACACCATATGGCAATATTGTGCTTAAGCCCACCACTACGTCAAAGTACCTCATTTTCAGTGGGTCCTGCACTATTCATAGAAAAGTTTAATCCCACTTCTCTGAACCATAGGGCAATACTCACTCCTTGCATGGGAGAAGTTTGCTAGTTGCAGATTCCTCTCCTAAAGCTGCAATGAAGGGACCCCTCCTATAACTACTCACAGGTGGACAATGATAATGAGGTATTGGTGTGGGAGAGTGGTGTGCTCCACCCAGAAGTCTAGTCAGGACTAAACATGTAACAAAAAGATATTGGGGCGTACACCCTAAACACACAATTCTAAGGTTATTATATGGTTCAATTTATATATTGTATTGGTCTTTATAGCAGCACCAACCTTAGAATTGTGTGTTTAGGGTGTGCCCTCCAATATCTTTTAGTTACATGTTCTCAAGGTAGACATTGTTGATAGTTCTCCCACACAGGGTTAGTCGCACAATTTATACAACCCCTACAATTCTACTTATGAAGACCACAAGCCAAATTATGAATGTAAACTTTAACGCCCTTCCATTGGTCATCAAATTGTGGTATCTCAAGGGGTGGCTGACAGCCAAATACTGTATCTGTCATATGCCATGATAGTAAAAGTAAATACTTTAAAGCCTAGTACACACGCAACGAATTTCCGCCGACCGGTCGTCCGTCTTTTGTCTAGAGTTGTGTTTTGTTGGTTGGAATGTACCTAGACTGCACACGAATTTTCCCGCACGACAAAATTCTACTTCAGAAGTGATGTCATGTGTTGGTTTGCTTTCTTTGTGTTCTTTCTTCACTGAGCATGCCCAGTCTTACTCATAAGATTTTTCCTTGTCGAAATCTGTACTGACTGCACAAAAATCGGGCATGTTTTGACGGAGGACAAAAATTTTATAGCCTGCACACCAGAATTTTTTCTGCCGAAAAGTCGGAGTCGGTTGTCGGAAGCATCATACTAACAAGCCGAAAATCGGCAGATCGGTCGCTGGACGAAAATTCCCGGCCAAATTTCGACGCGTGTGTACGAGGCTTAACAGATGCAAAGCTTTGGATGCAAAATGCCTGTGTGATACATCCAAAAAATGAGATGGTCGAGCAACCAGACAACAAGTCAATGGCCAACCTGAGAAGTAAAGATGGGCCTCCAACCATAACATTGAGGACCACATTACATATAAAGATGTACATGGGCTCATGACGGGTTTTCTCTTTCAGGGTTACATAGACAATCATTGAACTTATGATCTTATTCATGAAATATAGTCCAAGAGAAATCACAGACTATACATCGTTAATTTCCCATCCCTCTGAAATTATCACCAATGGAGATATTTTCCAGCTTTGAGCTTCGAGCTTATTTCTAATAACAATATTCAGTTCAAAATGTAATCTGATTCTTCTAAACAAATTAAACTTTTTTAATGGATCTGGAGCAGAAACATGAATTGGTCATTCAGTATGTCTTAATTGAGCTCTTATTTTTAAAGCCACATGACAATGTAGGCTATTATATAACAGGATATTTTCTGCATGGAAGTACAAAAGGTAAACCCTGTGAGATAGGATGTGTAAAGTGGCTACAAAGCCTCTTAGGAAATGAAAATTGTAACAGCGGTTCAAGAGCTCATTTGTAGTAATTAGAAACATGATTAGCAAATCTTCAAATCCACTGAGATACTATGGCCAATTATGCTCCTACAAAGTAGAACATAACACTACTATTCCAGTTTTAAATTGTTTAGTAGGAAACTATGATGGTTTTGGCTCAATTTTATTTTAAGATATAAGTGCAGGTTTGAACATAAAATAATATACAGTATATCCATTTTTCCCCAGTTTTCATTATTTTAAGTAATTTTACTTAAAAAAGATATTTAGCAAGGGAGGATATTTACTTTTTATAAACCTGCACTTATCCTTTCAAATATTTCAAAGCCCTCATTCACACCGTTGCGATTGGTCATGCAATTTGACAGTTCATTATGATAAGTCACACCCAATTGCCAGCAAAAATGGCCTGGTCAGGAAGGGGGTAAAACCTTCTGGAGCTGAAGTGATTAATTTGGCCACTGGCCATATTTGGGCAATGACTTGATCAAGTATGGCCATTGCTATATTTGATCAATGATGTCACAATTATCCCCAACCCATTAATTATATAGCACCCGGCCACATCTGGAGTATGCTGTCCAGTTCTGGGCACCAGTCCTCAGGAAGGATGTGCTGGAACTGGAGAAAGTCCAGAGAAGGGCAACAAAAATAATTAGGGGAATGGAGGGCATCAGCTATGAGGAAAGACTACAAGCATTGAACTTATTCTCTCTGGAGAAGAGACGATTGAGGGGGGGATATGATATCAATGTACAAATACTGTACTGGCGACCCTAGCATAAGAAACAAACTTTTCAGAGAAAGGGAATACAATAAGACACGTGGCCACTCACTAAAACTAGAGGAAAAACAGTTTAACCTTAAAATACATAGGGGGTTCTTTACTGTCAGAGCAGTAAGGATGTGGAATTCTCTTCCACAAGCAGTCGTATCAGCAGGGAGCATCGATAGTTTCAAAAAAACATTAGATGGGCACCTTAAAGACCACAACATACAGGGGTATACAATGTACAACATACAGGGTATACAATGTACAACATACAGGGGTATACAATGTACAACATACAGGGGTATACAATGTACAACATACAGGGGTATACAATGTACGGTTAACAGCAAACGCACACACACATCATAGGTTGAACTGGATGGACTGATGTCTTTTTTCGACCTCACAAACTATGTAATCTAGCTGATCGTGTGAGCCGGGTCCATACATGTTTTTTTTTGTCAGGCATCATGATTGACAAATTTACAATGAGGAACATGTTTTGATGTTTTTTATAAAGGACTTGTCAAAAGTTTAGATTTTTTTTTTTTTTTTAAGGTTTCATTTTTTTTTTTTTTTTTGTGAATTGCACTATGTACCACTTATTTATTGACATTTATTTTTAAAGGGGTTTCAGGTTCCAAAAAGCCCCCTGCCTGCAGAACCTCACAACCACTGGGCCCCTAGCAAAGCAACCCCCCACATTAAGGTCATGTGGCCTGGTATGGTTCAGGAGAGGGGGGTGTATGCTTGTTTCACCATTTCCTCATTATACAGACAGCATGCTCTGATTAAGGGTATAGATTTGTTAAGGGGACCCCCATGCATTTTTCTCTTTTTTTTTTTTTGCATTACATAAGAATAGAAGAGAAATCCAAATTAAAGTGATTGTAAAGTTTAGTTTAATTAATAATAATAATAATAATCACAAACATGGTATACTGTACCTCTGTGCAGTTGATTTTGCACAGAGTGGCCAGATTCTTCTCTTCCCTGGTCCCGCTTCTCTGCTCCTGGCCCCTCCCTCCTGTTGAGTGCCCCCACAGGAAGAAACTTGCTGTGGGGGCACCCAAGCCGAGTCACAGCTCCTTGTGTCCATTCAGACATGGAGACGTGACCCGGCCCCACCTCCTCGCTCTCCTAATTTGCTGACAAACTTTGATTGACAGCAGCAGGAGCCAATTGCACTGTGATGCTGTCTCAGCCAATAAAGAGGAGACCTGGGCAGCTGAGACACTCCTGCAACATCGCTGGATAAAGATGGGCTCAGGTAAGTATTAGTCGGGCTGCTGCAAACAGAAGGTTTTTTTTAATCTTAATGCATAGAATGCATTAAGAGCCCATTCACACTGCCGCGACTTGTCAGGCGACTTGTCAGCCTGACAAGTCGCGGTCGGTCGCGGTCCATTGAGTAGTACAGGACCCGTTTTAATAGGAGTGACACAAGTCGCTCCGACTTAGAAAAAGGGTCCTGTACTACTTTGGGGTGACCTCGGAGCGACTTGCATAGACTTCCATTATGTGAAGTCCCTGCAAGTTGCGTCAAAGTCGCGGTGCACAGAGGTGCACGTGACTTCACAGGTCGCCCCCTGAAGTCGTGTCGCCTCAGTGTGAACCTGCTCTAAGATTAAAAAAACTTTCTGCCTTTACAATTCCATTAAATCAATATTTGGTGTGACCACCCTTTGCCATCAAAACAGGATAAATTCTTCAAGGTACATTTGCACACAATTTTTGAGGTAACTCGGCAGGTAGGTTGTTCCAAACATCTTGGAGAACTAAGCACAGATCTGCTGTGGATATCCTACTGTCTCTTCATGTAGTCCTAGACAGACTCGAGGACGTTGAGATCAGGGATCTGTGGGCCCAACCCATCACTTCCAGTACCACTTGTTCTTCTTTACGCTGAAGATAGATCTTTATGACATTGGCTGTATGTTTGGGGTTGTTGTCCTGCTGCAGAATACATTTGGGGCCAATCACAAGGCTCGATGGATAAGTATATGCCTGTATCTCTCAGCATTAAGCACACCAGTGATCCTGACCAAATCTTCAACTCCATTGGCAGATATGCAACCCCAAAAGAAATTTCCACCATGCTTCACTATTACCTGCAGACACGCATTATTGTACCGCTCTCCAGCCCTTCCATGAACTAACTGCCTCCTGCTACATCCAAAAATTTCCTATTTTGGCACATCAGTCCAGAGCACCTGCTGCCATTTTTCTGCACCCCATTTTCTATGTTTTTGTGCATGGGACATGGGAACAAGGATAACCAACTTAAATATGCATGAAAGCATGCTCATACACTCTTATATTTTGCCTTACCCTAGAGCCATTTTTAACTCTAAGTACGTCAAAATGTAAACATCTCCGGTATTAATATTTGTGAAACACATCATGAATGGCGGCAGTTGTAGGCGATTTATCGTTCTTTGTCACCACCCCAGCAATTCAATTACCCAACCTGATAACTGGAATGAACATTTATGAGAATTATGTCATTTCAAAAGTTAACCATCATAAGTCTTTTGCCAACCTTTTCAGCTTCTATCATCCCTAATTTATCTTATAGACAGCCCTATATATCACTTACCTAGGGAATAAAATTACACCTTTGATAAGATCTATGCTGCTGACTTCACGCCCTTACTGAGTTCTATCAAATAGCTGTCTTGGAGTTATGCCTCGTACACACGCAACGATTATCGGCCGACCGATCGTCCGACTTTTGTCCAGAGTGGTGTTTTGTTGGTTGGAATGTGCCTAGACTGCACACTAATTTTCTCGGCCAACAAAAATCTACTTCAGAAGTGATGTCATGTGCTGGTTTACTTTCCGTGTGTTTTTTCATCTCTGAGCATGTCCAGTCTTGCTCATCAGATTTTTGTCTGCCGAAATCTGTACTGACTGACGGAAAATCGGCCGTTGTGTTGACGGCCAACAAAAATTTTATAGCCTGCACACCAGATTTTATTCAGCCGAGTCGGTTGTCGAAAGCATCATACTAACAAGCCGAAAATCGGCCGATCGGACGCTGGCCGAAAATTCCTGGCCAATAATCGATGCGTGTGTACGAGGCATAAAGCTTCACACATGAGGAAGAGAATAAATGCAATCTTAAAGATAAATATATTGTCCCCCAGTAACTCTACCTTTTTCAAAGCTTACCAATTAGGATATTGTCCTTATTATAAAGTCTCTTTGTCAAGATTTTTGTATTCTTTCTATGGTATAAATCTCACCCAAGAGTATAAACTCACTACCTAAAAAACAAAATGGAGGTGTGGGTTTTCCTGACCCCCTGAAATATTACCAAGTAACCCATCTTGCTAGGATCCTGAAATGGTGAAGATGCTTAAACAGTGGATCTATTTAGAGCCAGTGGCGTAGCGTGGGGGGTGCAGGGGGGGCCAGTCGCACCGGGTGCAACATCTGGGGGGGGCGCATCCACAGTGTCACTCTGTCTGTCGGACTCTGACATACACAGTTCACACACTGTCTGCGGCTGCCTCCATCTTTAGGCTGGGAGATGTCCAGCGCGGCCGCCCTATGGCTGAAAATGGCGGGTCGGGCGGGGCTGGACTGTGCCTCACCTGTCCATTGGTGTAGGGTGGGGTGGCGTTGCAAACCAAGCCCCGCCTATGCTGCCTCTCCTCACTGCTCAGTCAGTTTAGCAGCGAGTGAGTCAGCAGCCTGGCGCTGTCACAGAGTGGGTTTTTTTTAATCACCTGATTAGAGCCAGAGGCTCTAATAGGCTTCAAAAAAGGGTGGACCCGGGGCGCAGAGCAGTGCGCCCAGAGCCCACCCATTGTGTGACAATAGCAAATGAAAATTCGCTATTGTCACATGGATCCTCCTCCTGGCAAATCAGGAAGCGGGTCGAGTGCTAAAATTACGCGGGTTAGGGGGCCCAAATTACTTGCCTTGCCCCGGGTGCTGACAGCCCACGCTACACCACTGTTTAGAGCAAGCAAATCTAAACATTCCCCTTTCATGTCTTCCATGGTTCGACACTAAAACCCATCAAGTCATTATTCAATCACCCTATAATTGGCCCAACATTAAAGTTTGTTAAAGGATGTATATAGTCAACCATGGGTTAGAGAAAGTCAGTCAGGTACCTCAATAAATGTGCCACATCCCTAATAGATAAAACATAAACAAAGGGGAATTTGTTTATGGTTTATAGTCAAACATGGAACACACCCATCAACTTGACCGCAGTAATTGGGAATCCAATTTTTTTTCCAAGACTGGAAGATAAATGCTTCCTTTATTTCTTAAAGTGATTGTAAAATCAGAAGTTTTTTTTACCTTAATGCATTCTATGCATTAAGTTAAAAAACCTTCTGTGTGCAGCAGCCCCCCTCACCCCCCTAATACTAATAGTGTTTCGGCTGCCCGGGACTCCACTCCTCATTGGCTAAGACTGCAGCACAGCGCCATTGGCTCCTGCTGCTGTCAATCAAATCCAGACAGCCAATGAGTAGAGAAAGAGGGCAGGGCAAGGCGGGCCTTGTCTGAATGGACACAGGGAGCTGCGCCTTGGCTTGGGTGCCTCCATAGCAAGCTGCTTGCCGTGGCGGCACTCAACAGGAGGAATGAGCCAGGAACAGCGAAGAGGGACTCGAGAAGAGGAGGATCTGGGCTGCTCTGTGCAAAACCATTACACAGGGCAGGTAAGTATAACATGTTTGTTATTTTTAACTAAAAAGAAACAAGACATTACAATCGCTTTAAGGATAAATGAATACTGACTAAAAGATTTTATTGATAACATTGGTATTACATCACCTACAAGGATTAAGATGATGGTAAAGTCCCTACTGGATGTTTGGAGACTGGCTCAAATATTATACTTTTTATTGGTGTAGGTCGGTACGGGTTGCAAACTGACCATTCTATTCCCTTTTGAGAAATTGTGCTCAGCCTACGGAATACTGAAACCTTCAGTGGTCCTTGTCTATAGTCTTTTCAATGCACCACATGACTCCTTTACTTGTCCCTTCTTGGTTAAGTAGAAGAATGATCTTAAAATTTCTCTCAGATCTGGACTGATTTTTTGCATTACGCTCATCGTTCCTCCATTGCTAGTAAAATTTAAGAACTAGGATACAACATCTTAATGAGATGGTACAGAGTCACCATGGTCCTTAAAAAAAATCTACTCTCACAAATCCTAATATTGATGGAGATGTAGAGAAGTAGAGGGGATAGTATTTTTAGCTATTCTGGGTTATTCAGGGGTGCCTTGCATAAAAATTGCCACAAATTGACCAAAAATTGTGTACAAGCCAACGGTTGGATCAAACCTGCTTTTTAAATACACAAAGCCAAAAGTTTTTATTGTGCAACTTTACAATCTTGGGCACTGTGCAGAACAGCCGCCGGCATCCTATCAACCGCTGATGTTATTGGTTGATAAAGAGGACATCGGGCACCTGCACAGCATCCTTGTTTGACCCCCACCCCTCTCCATTAGCAATGGGTGTCACATTAGCTGCATGGGGAGGGTAAATGAGAAAGAAGGAATACTGGAAAAACAAATCAGTAGCAATGTGCAAAAGCGTATTTGCTTTAAAAGAATAAATCACCTCCGATGTTGGGTGTCTTACATGTGTGGATGCTGCTGTGATGTAAACCTAATAGTTTAGATTTTTACATTTTAGAATGGGGTGCCTTGAGACATAATTTTAAAGAGTACATTGACTGAAAAAGGGATGAGAAACATCGCTCTATTACACATATTATGTTATTCTTTCAAACATCTTTCTGGCAGCGGGTTCGGGAGAGTACTCAAAAAAAGACAGATGTAGACCTAGAAAATTATCCTTCTTCACCAATCTCCCCTTTATGGATGCAGGTACAAAAAAATCTCATCTGATATGCATATCCACATTCTAGAAACAAGAATCCACCTATCTCTCTATTTGTGCCTCTCAAAAATTAACCAGATTAAATACATGGAGGATCAGACAGCTTCCCTCTATCAACATTTAGACAAAAGTGGTTCTACTGGACCTACGCACAGATATACGTCTGTAATAACGCCCTGGAGGAGGGCGAAACGCGTCAACGCAATTTCCAGCCTATGCTTGAAGCACACGTCACTTCCGGTCACGGTGGAATGCAAACCGGGACCAGTGCAGCCCGTGCGAACACCGCTAGCCCGGAAGCTTCTCTTTATCTAGGAGATTGTGGTTTTCAAGGCATGTTTTTACATCTTAAATGTGAGTGTTATTTTTACTTTGATTTAATAAATATTTAAAAACAGGATTACACTATCTTGAGCCGGGAGAAAGGGAAAGGAAAGACAGGTGCTGGTGGTAGGGGACTCAATTATTAGAAGGGCAGACAGTGTAATCTGTGACAAAGACCGTGTGCGCCGAACAGTCTGTTGTTTGCCGGGCGCTCGGGTTCGGCACATCGCGGATCGGGTGGACAGATTACTGGGTGGGGCTGGGGAAGACCCAGCTGTCATGGTACACATGGGTACCAATGACATAGGCAGAGGAAGACGGAGAGTCCTAAACGATTTCAGGGACTTAGGTGCTAAGTTGAGGACTAGGACCTCCAAGGTAGTATTTTCCGAAATACTACCTGTACCTCGAGCCACACCAGCAGGAGATTAGGGAAGTTAACGAGTGGCTGAGGAGCTGGTGTAGTAAGGAGGGTTTCGGGTTCCTGGAGAGCTGGGCCGACTTCTCAGTCGGCCACCGGCTCTTTGGTAGGGACGGATTGCACCTAAATGGGGTGGGTGCAGCCGTACTGGGTGAGAAGATGGCCAAAAAGTTAGAGGGGCTTTTAAACTAGGGAATGGGGGGGAGGGTACAGATGTAGAATTAGCCAGTGGAAAGCAAGTTTCAGAGGGCAGAAATGGGGGCATTAGCGGTAGGGTGTTTGGAGCTCCTAAACCCAGGGTGGGTACGGGGAAAAATCAAGAGAGCAGCCTAAAAACATCAAATGAGGATAAATGTAACCGATCAAAATTAAGAGGCTTGTATACCAATGCCAGAAGCCTGGCCAACAAGATGGGAGAGCTGGAGCTGCTGATGTTTGAGGAGGACTTAGATTTTGTGGGGATAACTGAGACTTGGTTTGACAGCTCTCATGACTGGATGGCGACCATTCAGGGGTATTCCCTTTATCGCAGGGATAGAGAGGGTAAAAAAGGGGGAGGGGTATGTCTGTATATTAAGAACAGTATACAGGTAAATATGAGGGATGATATTAATAATGGAGCTAAGGACGAGGCAGAATCCCTATGGGTAGAGCTTCAAAGGGAAGGCACGGTGGGGAAGGTAATATTGGGCGTATGCTATAGGCCCCCCAACCAGAGGGAGGAGGGTGAGGCAGACCTCATGTTACAGATTGGATTGGCAGCAAGGATGGGAAATGTCCTTATAATGGGGGACTTTAATTATCGGGATATAGACTGGGCAGAAGGAACCGCGCACTCAGCCAAGGCTCGGCAGTTCCTAAATGTTTTGCAGGACAATTTCATGGGTCAGATGGTGAATGCACCGACAAGAAACAATGTGGTACTTGACCTACTGATTACCAACAATACAGACCTGCTCACGGATATAGAAATACGGGAAAACCTAGGGAACAGTGACCATAGGTCAATTGGTTTCAGTATTAATTACAGTAATAGGAAACACAAGGGTAATATAAGGACGCTGAATTTCAAAAGAACCAATTTCCCTAAACTGCGCTCGCTGCTAGAAAATATCAAATGGGATAGAACCCTGGGAACAAAGAACACGGAGGAAAAATGGGAGTGCTTCAAGAGCATACTTAACAAGGGGGTGGGCCAGTGCATTCCACAGGGAAATAAATTCAAAAGAGCAAAACTAAAACCTGGGTGGCTAAACTCCAACATAAAAATGTATATTAGAGCTAAAGAAAAGGCCTTCAAAAAATACAAGACTGAGGGGTCATTGGCAGCATTTAAGCACTACAAAGAGTGTAATAAGAAATGTAAAGACGAAATCAGGGCGGCTAAAATAGAACACGAGAGACATATAGCGGAGGAGAGTAAAAAGAACCCCAAGAAGTTCTTTAAGTATATAAACAGTAGGAAAGCGAGGCCAGAACACATTGGCCCCATAAAAGATGATAAAGGAAAAATGGCCACAGAGGACAGAGAAAAGGCGGAAGTGTTAAATAATTTATTTTCTTCAGTCTTCACAAAGGAATCGGGGGGCTACACGAACCTTGCTTGTAAGGCCGAACTAAATAATACACCTCAGAAAGTGCCGCCATGGCTAACAGAAGATAGACTTAGAGCTAAACTAGAGAAACTTAACATAAATAAATCCCCGGGACCGGATGGCTTGCACCCGAGGGTTCTTAATGAGCTTAGCCAGGTGATTGCCAGACCATTATTCTTGATCTTTAAGGATAGTTTACAGACGGGTATGGTGCCAGCTGATTGGAAAAAAGCCAACGTGGTACCAATATTTAAAAAAGGGGCGAGATATATCCCGGGTAACTATAGGCCAGTCAGCCTAACATCAGTAGTCTGCAAGATTTTGGAGGGGATGTTAAGGGACCACATACAAGACTTTAGTAATGAAAACGGTATTATAAGTAGTAATCAGCATGGATTCATGAAAAATCGTTCGTGCCAAACCAATCTATTAACCTTCTACGATGAAGTGAGCTGCCACCTAGATAAAGGTAAGCCTGTGGATGTGGTGTATCTGGACTTTGCAAAGGCCTTTGACACCGTTCCCCACAAACGCTTACTGTACAAACTAAGGAAGGTAGGTATGGACCATAAGGTGAGTACCTGGATAGAGAACTGGCTCCAGGGGAGAGTCCAGAGGGTGGTGATTAATGGGGAGTACTCGGATTGGGCGGGTGTGGAAAGTGGGGTCCCCCAGGGTTCTGTCCTGGGACCAATCCTGTTTAATTTATTCATAAATGATCTGGTGGAGGGGATATCTAGTACAATCTCAGTATTTGCGGATGATACTAAACTAGGCATGCCAATATCTTCTATGCAGGATGTGGAAACCTTGCAAGCGGACCTGAACAAAATAACGGGGTGGGCAACTACATGGCAGATGAGATTTAATGTTGAAAAATGTAAAGTAATGCACTTGGGGGCCAGAAACCTGAAAGCAAGCTACTCACTAGGGGGGGAACCTCTGGGTGAGTCTAGGATGGAAAGGGACCTGGGGGTACTGGTAGACAACAGGCTTGGCAGTGGCATGCAATGCCAAGCCGCCGCAAGCAAAGCCAACAGAATACTGGGTTGTATAAAAAAGGGGATTCACTCCAGAAATAAAGAGATTATTCTCCCGCTCTACAAGACTCTGGTCCGGCCACATCTGGAGTATGCTGTCCAGTTCTGGGCACCGGTCCTCAGGAAGGATGTGCTGGAACTGGAGAAAGTCCAGAGAAGGGCAACAAAAATAATTAGGGGAATGGAGGACATCAGCTATGAGGAAAGACTACAAGCACTGAACCTATTCTCTCTGGAGAAGAGACGATTGAGGGGGGATATGATATCAATGTACAAATACTGTACTGGCGACCAGAGCATAAGGAACAAACTATTCAGAGAAAGGAGATACAATAAGACACGTGGCCACTCGCTAAAACTTGAGGAAAGGCGGTTTAACCTTAAAGTGCGTAAGGGGTTCTTCACTGTAAGAGCGGTAAGGATGTGGAATTCTCTTCCACAAGCAGTCGTATCAGCAGGGAGCATTGATAGTTTCAAAAAACTATTAGATGGACACCTTAAAGACCACAACATACAGGGGTATACAATGTACGGTTAAAAGCAAACACACACACACATCATAGGTTGAACTGGATGGACTGATGTCTTTTTTCAACCTCACTAACTATGTAACTATGGGCCTGATTCATAGTACGGCGAATTGGCGTTTCGGCGTGATTTTGCGAAGCGGCGATTATTTAAGTCTGAAATTGGCATTCAAAGAACGGCGGGCGGAAAATAGCGCCTAGTGTGAGATTCATTAAGATGCAATATGGTCAGAGCGCGACTTAAAACCACGCCAGCTAAAAGCTCGACTAAAGTTTAGCCAAATTTTCCCCTGTACCCCCAAAAATCCCAAATCACTGTGGAAGGTGTGGAAGTCAATTTGGAGATGACTTGCGTTTAAAAAATCTCAAAAACTGACTTAGAAAGAGAGATATCTGCGAAAGTGTGGAAAGGTTAAACAGCTCCTCCAGCCGCGAGCTGCGAACTCGCGAATGTGCGCATGCGCAACGTCAAATTGGCTCAAAAAATTTCGCCAGCGCGATTTTGGGTCAATTTTTTTTTGAATACCGCTTGCAAATCCGCTGTCTCGCCCATAGAAAATGGCAAAAACCGGCGGAATTGGAAAAACATGCACACTTCCAACAAGGGATCCTTTAGTAAACACCATCACATTCCATACACCTTTCCTGCTAACTCCGAAATCATAGCAGTCAAATCTACAGTGTTTATATAGAACCTCCACATTCTCTGAAAAAACCCACAAAATATTACATTGGGGAATTGGTCGTCAGATAGAAAAAAAATAGATGTAAAACATATTTCAAAGAAAGATTATTAGCATTTCACACATATCAAGGAAATGTCACAATTTTGACAATATTTTATGTGTTTCCAAAGAATGTTTTTAGAAATATATTGCAAATACTACCTTTTCTTCCATATGGGTATGGCCAAGTGTTACCATTTTACTACACATTTAACTGAAGGTATATATATATATATCCCTTATACTTGGCTAATTAGCAAAGTATGCCCAACAAACAAATAGAGCTTTAGCTCACAATATTGCTACATATTGACTTTATGGGGCATCTTTTGTATTTTGTTCATGTCTTTGGATTAAAAGTTTGCTGATACACATGCCTTTTTCAAACATGAACAAAATTAATGATGTCAACATTTGGAGGATTGGAGATATCCAAGTGTTGCCCATACAGAGGGCACCTTCCGGATTCGAACTTACAAACCTACAGCAGGAAGGCAGACTCCCTAATCATTGTGCTATTTCTCAGTGAGCGTTGGGTGTTTTCCTCATGCCGTCAAAATGCTCACATGGGAACAGGGGCCATTGAACTGAATAGGATTGGATTTTTTGCCTGTTTTGGGAGCTGATCCTTGAGCTGGACAAATCCCCCTCAAACGCCCCCAAACGGGCTACGTTCACATGTACGTGTTTGTGGTCTGTTTTTGGGGCTTTTGTAGGTGATTTCATATAACAATGCCTGCCCAAAAAATGCATGTCAAAACGCCTGTGAAAACGCCAGCCAAAATGCACATAAGAACGCCTGATATAATTGCCACGCCAAATTTAGGGATGTTCATGAGTGATGAGTCAGATTGTTGGCTTACATATCTGGTCAATCGTCACAATCTCACTTCTCAAATCCCAAAAGGTGTGTTTCAATTGTTTCCCTAAATATATATTTCTCTCTCTCTCACGTAATTGTATATATATGTATGTATTCCTGTATCTAAACATTCTAAATAATGACTAGCAAACTTCAAGAGAGAATTTTTTCAATTCACATATACTATACACACCTACATACATTTCTATTCCTCATTTCTATTTCCCTTGTTTTGGCAACTGAGCATGCTCCAAAACACACAGGATACACACAGTTAATTTTTGGACTGGGCGTTACCATTCTGGGTGTGTTTGCTTGGATTATATATAGCTCACTCAGACATCAGGAAAGATTTGACCTACGAAGAGGTCCAATATATTTGTGTGTCACATGTTTTATGGGTAACATTTTTGGCCCTTTGTTATTTATGGAGGTGAGATTTGGCTGTGTTGTGTGTTGACTCTCTGTAAGTATTTATTGCTGTTAACATAATTCTGTCAATCTGCACATGCATCTGTTGATTATGGGCTCTTTGTCGATGTATATGGTCTAAATGTTGTACAAAGGTTGTTTTGGTTTGAAAAATACAAATGTAATAAACAGCATGTTTCCAATTTTTTTTTTAAAATGTCTTCATGTGTCTAAATAAAGTTTTCTGGTGTCCACAAATGTATGTATTTGTATTTCTTTTTCTAAGTTAAATCTGCTTAATGGTTGTGTATGTTCACTATTCGCGAATTCGCGAATATACAAAACCGCGTTCTCACATTTATACATGAAACCGGAAACGAAACTTTTGCTGCGTGCACACGTTTCCGGAAATTGTCCAGGCCCTGTCGTAAGTGTGCATCATGGCTCCTGCACTGTTTACAGCCGAAATCGTGGCATTTGTGTGTAAGGTAAGGAGGGGGTGTGAGTGTGCAGGGTGCGGGATGGGGGATGGGGGATGGTGGCTGGGTGGGTCGCTTATCTAGCGGGTGTGCAAGAAACTTTTGGTCTGCTGATCTGCGCATGCACTTTCTGCCTATTAGACGTGATCTAGAAGCTTCCTGTTATAGAAACTTCCTAGATGTGAACCTGTTCCCTATATATATATATATATATATGTATGTGTGTATATATATATATATGTGTATATATATATATATATATATATATATATATATATATTATATGTATATATATATATATATATATATATATATATATATATTTATATTATATATATATATATATATATATATATATATATATATTATATGTATATTATATGTATATATATGTATATATATTATATGTATATATATTATATGTATATTTATATGTATATATATATATTTATATGTATATATATATATATTATATGTATATATATATATATATTATATGTATATATATATATATATTATATGTATATATATATATTATATGTATATATATATATTATATGTATATATATATATATATATATTATATGTGTATATATATATATTATATGTGTGTATATATATATATAGATGTATGTATGTGTATCTAAAAAATATATATATTAGACAATATATATACTATGTATATATTATATACAATATATATACATTAGATACATTATAGAATATGTTATATACCATATATTAGTGTATATAATAGGGAACAGGTTCACATCTCTGAACTTTCTATATAGATATAGATAGGCATACCCTGCTTTAAGTACACTCACTTTATATACAATCGTGAGTAAGGACACAGCTTGTTCAGCTTGCCATGACACTGCTCACAAACCATAAGTGACAGGGATAACAAACTTAGGGAGCAACGACAGGGTACCCAGGTACCCAGGACTACACCATATCCATTTTGTGGCTGGCCAGCTTGCCTAGGTAATCTATCATGTCATAGTCCTGGATCCCCTTAACATGCTCCCACATGGTTTGGGAGTAAGGCTATGTCAATGTGGCCAAAATTTACAATGGAGCTGGTGTATTTTCATGCATCGAGAAAAGAAAAAAGGGATTGCTTCACTTTAAGTACATTTTCAGTTTCCATACATGCCCTGGTCCCATTGTGTACTTAAAGTGGGCTATGCCTGTATATAGATAGATTTGATTCGTTTCAACTTTTACACAAAATGAAACCCAATTATCTGTGACAGATTGCTCTGACGCTTTGGAATCTATCTAGATAAAGACAAATGTATTGACCCTTTTCATATATGCAAGATTAGAAACATTATATTCCCTAAATGCATAATGCCAAAAATTATTGCCTTACATACATCCATACACACTGCAAGCTCGGCCCCGTTTGTCTTGTCTGACACTCTTACCATCATAAGCTGGATCTGCACACAGCAGCTAATTGGTTCACCTGAGATGGAATCAGTGATCACAAAAATCTGGAATGGTCATGTCTTCAAAGGATTGCCTTGAACAAATCACCTCTAAAAGAAACACATGAGTGTATAATCACTTGTCTCAATGGATCACATTCCCAACACACCCATCTCACACTGCCATATGATAATGAATGGGGGTGTCCATTGCAAGTTAAATACACCCCCAGATCACATTGCTTTGTTAATTTACAGATCTAACTGGAATATGATGGCACTGCTGTGAACCACTATGCCATCAAATTCTGCTGGTGACCTTTAAAAAGGATTATGTGTGATTGTGTGGATAATTATGCCACCTTAAATTTGCATCTCCCACATACCATGTGCAACTCTTGCAGGAATTGTGAATCAAGGATAATTCAGCACAGCTTAATGAACAGACACATTGAGGAGTGTAGGAACACACCGTCAGATTACCCGATCACACTATGGGGTTTTAACTCCTCCATAATTTTGCCACTTTGGAAACCAAGTGCTTACTTTATGTATACTTTTTAGACGGAACTACAATTTCTAGTAGGGTGATATCATTGCATGAGATTTTCCCTCACTTCCTGTCTTAGTGTCACCAAGACAGGAAGTGAGGGGAATATCACTGTGGGGAAATAGCTTGCAATTGTTGCCTTATAATGTCCATAGTATATATAAAAGGAAAGAATTGCTGGCTATATCCCCACGGGAGATTCCCTCACTTCCTGTCCTGGTGACACCAAGACAGGAAGTGAAGGGAAATCTCCTGCAATGATATAACACTGTTACATGTTCTAGTTATGTAGCAAACTTAAGAATATACAAAGCAAACATCTTTTTTTTTCCATTTTGGCAAAATCATGGATTAATTAAAAAACTATCTTTGTTTGTCCCGTGGCTTGCAGGAAAAACATTTTGCCTTGATTCCACCATCAACACAGACAGGGGAAACCCTCCTGCGGAGCCATTGTGTTCTCCTGGTGCTGCCCCTGCCAGGAAAACACAGTGATTATTGCTAGTGGCTACAAGAGATGCTAGCGATAAGTGTGTGTAAAATCTGACAGACTGGTTGTACGTTGTCCTCCAGGTGATCGACCAATCAACTTGGGTACCTTCAGCCTGGCCATACACAGTTTAAATCTGCATCTCAAATGAAGCAATCCCATTTACATATAACACTCCATAAAGGAGAATTGAGGGGCTTATCAGGTCTGCGTCAAAAATTAACAGCCACACCCAATCAGACAGCTCGTGTTAAAAGGGACCTGAAAAGCAATCTGCATGGCTTGCTTTTCCAAGCATTGGCTAGTTTAGTGAGCCTGGACTAATAACAGTCACTGTAATGCTACCCATACTGCTGTCCTTTTAACATGGTGACAAAAGTTGATACCTATGCTACATGTGTGTAAAGTTACTTGCACCCTGCTAAATGGACAGCAATAAGGTTGTAAATACAGTGACTGCCTGTCCCCCCCTGATGGCGGCCCTGGGTGTGTTATGAAAGGCCAATTGAGAAAATGGCTATATCATGTAGAGGAAATCACCAGTGTGGGGCAACCTATGTCATGGAGGTAGATTTGGACATCGATGTATATGTATCACCAGAAATGGAATTCTTTGTTCTACAATATCTCAAAGACGACCTAGCATGTTATTTGAAGACTGTACTATTTTGGACATACTTGGACTCAAACATACACTGCTCTTTCCACAGCTCCTCCTCCTCTGGGGGTATGATAAAGTTTATACGCATCTTCACCAAAAGCACAAGATGATGTGTCGTCTCCGGATGAGGCTGCAGCGGAGATTTCAGTTTCTGCCTGAGATAGTGGATCTGCAGCGGGCCTGGAGTGATGCCAAAAGGCGCTCACCCAAGCTCCTGCTAAAGGCTGTGGAGCAAATCTCCGGTAAGTAAAAATATACATTACATGTGACCAGATAGGTTACAATTTTTTGGGTAGGTGGACATGTGTTTAGCTATGCAACAACACTAATACCAACACCCCATCAAGTGTCTCTTCACAACCTTTAATACTACTATGTACATTCGTATTTTTTATGTTTTTTTTTTTTCTTCTGCTTCTAGCCAAAGCGGACGGACGGCACCCTCTTGTGCTTTTGGTGAAGAAGGGGAGGAGGAGGACGGCCACACTCCAATATGCAGTCAGAGGCAGCGAGCCATTTGAGCAGCTGAAAATTGTGGATCGTAAGTAGAAAATAAAAATGTTAGAAATTTCTAATCTCTAATCACATTTTACAGAGCCCCCTTTACATCGGAGTCTCCAGACTTACTACACTGTAAGAGGGAAGTGTGAAGACTCTGATATAAGGAGAGTTTGGGAACCATTATTTGAGGGGGGAAGCTGGGGACTCTGGTGTAAAAGGGAACTCTGTGTTCCCCAAAGCTCCCCCATACATCTGAGCTTACAGAGACCCTCTTACACTTCCCTTCCTCAGTCCACCACAGTCAAGGGCACAACAAGTCCCACTGCAGAAGGCTACCTGCTTGGACTTGTAATCCTCTCTGTAGGGGAATGAGGAAATACTGCCTGCTATGCTAAGACTTGTAGTGCCCTCTGTTAGGGACTAAGGATTCCTCAGTCCTCAACATTCTAGGGCACTATAAGTCTCAGCATAGTGGGCTGTCATACCTCAGTCCCTCACAGCTCGGGTCAAAAACAACACAGTTAAACATCTAAAGGACAACTCCAAACAAAACTACCAATAAT
The DNA here is from genome assembly GCF_965119305.1 of Pelophylax lessonae. NCBI lineage: Eukaryota > Metazoa > Chordata > Amphibia > Anura > Ranidae > Pelophylax > Pelophylax lessonae. Next base: position 727,104,111 of record NC_138769.1, on the reverse strand, counting down.
GGACAGAGTCCATATGCTCTATAATGTCAAAGACCCGCTACCACTCACCTTCCACCTCTGGTGCTGTCATTGTGTAGGGCAAAGGGCTCCATCTACACCATGTTTGGCTTTCATGTCAGATAGGCAGGACTTGCTCAGCTCCACTCTCTTCCTTGGCAATTGACTCTGGCGTCATTGTGGATCTTTCCTCCTCTAGAAAACCCCCAGGGGCCCTCTCCTTGTCCCCCAGCCACCCAGGGCCTTCTTCTCCTCCTCCTCCACCAACCATTTTCAGACTCTTCCAACTTCCCTGGGGCTACTCAACCACTTTGCATAGTGGACACAACAAATCTATGACCAGCCTGCAAAATATCAAGTCTGGGCCTGGTTACCTGTATGTTCCGGGTCCAGGGCGGAGCTCTCCTCCCAGAGCAACAACTGATGATAGCAGAGTGAGTTGACCGGCCAGTCACTTCCTACTGGTGCAGGTACACACCTACCGATTCCTCCACATCTTAGGATAACATGATCAGACGGCCAATCCCCAGGCAGAGAAGGAGGAGTAAGTGTCAGCGGACAACAGACACCTGGCAGACGCAGTGAAGGGACTGCAGCACACTGCTGCAACTTTTTGATCCGAGGATTGAAAGCAATCTTTTACTTGGGAGATTTCCCTGACTGCGCCCTTCGAAATGTTGGTGCTCCGCCACTGGCCGCAAGGCCCCTGTAGGTGCGAGGCCTTAGGCGCCCGCTTAATTTGCATGGTGCCCTCCTGTTTTAAAACATGGTCAATGCATCTCATTGGTGTAAGTGCACTTCTATGTTCTGAATTGTAGGGGCATTGAGTATGGTGCTAGCATGATGAGAGGTTACTGCCTATTTGTGTCCATAAATAATATATAATGTTTTTCTTTTATTTTAGAAACCAGTGATCAGGATGTTGCGGCTCAGCCTTCTCAGGCCCCCTGTAAGTAATGTGGATGTGCTGGTGTGTTGTGTATTAGGTCGAACTTGGAGGAATGATTGTTTGTTTTGTTTTCTTTTGTGGTTGATGTAACTTCAGCAAGAGAGGAGCCTCAGGCAGGGCCAAGTCGCCTGGATCCGGGCCAGGAACAAACTGTTGGCCAAGAAGAGGCCAATTGGTCCGACTCGGATGAGGACCTGGGCTCTCCTCAAAGGGGAAGTAAGTATTCTACATGTGTTTGTGTGTTCAATGTGTCCTGGTAAATATAAGGGCTGTAATATATATATTTTGACATTGGGGTTTTGTAGCAGCTGACATTGAGGATGTTTGTTGTGGAGGACTGGGGAAGAGGGGCCACTGCTTACCCAGTCCACTGTAACTACTACCTTCAATGTTTCCAGACTACTTTCTGTGTGCCTTTATCAAATAGCTTTTGTTCAAGGATTGTATTTGTGTCTTTGTGTTTCTAGGAGATACAACGCCATCCCCCCATGAAGGGACACCATCCCCCCATGTAGGGTCTCCCCCATCCTCCCCCACTCCAGGCTCCCCTGAACTAGTCTGTAAGTACCTAAAATTAGATTCTCACATGAATTGTGTGTGCTAGGATGATGTGTATCTAGGATAATCTAAGTTGGAGTCAAAGCAAGTGTAGTTTTGCTATATGTGACAGGAAGGTTGGTCATGAAACACTCTTGCTTAACCTTCATGTTTGAAAGGTGGTTTTGGGGAGCTTTACAGGACATGTTATCTTTTGTAAGTTATCTCAAGCCACCCTATTCTAAATTGGTGTTAGTTTCTCTACATTGGAAATGGTGTGCTTTGTACTTGTAAATTTTTAGGGGACATTGTAATTTAATCATGTCCTGATTTAGTCAACACTGAAAATGTGTGTTTGTCAATCTTTCATAAATACTCTTCCTCGGTAATGTACCACATTCCAGTTCACAATTTGTGTTCTTTTTGTGCAGTTTCTCCAGAGCCAGCCACGCCATCCACTTCAGGGGCCCCAAAAAAACCTGATGATGGTAAGTTGTGTGCTTTTCCAGTAATGTGTCTACTTAGTAAGTGGAGAAATGCTAACTGTGTATGTCCCCGCTCAGGCTTCAAGTTGTTCTAAAGGCAGCGGGTTCTTTATGTGAATGCATTCTATGCATTAGTATTCCAAGTGATAGGTGTGCATATTCCCCCTAAGACTTACTGGGACCATTTTTTACGGTCCAAATTTTTGCACTAATACTTGTCTGGAACAGACTCCCCCTCCTCCTTAACTGAGGTGACAGCATGCCAATATTGCCTCCTGATGCTGTCACTCCTAATCATTGAGACCATTGGAAGGGAGGGGGGCAAGGCTGGCTCACAGCCTAGTGCCTGAACAGGCACAGGGTGCTTGGCTTCATCTCATGTGCCTCCATAGCAAGCTGCCTGCTGTGGGGTCAAACAACAGGAGGGAGGTGCCTAGAGGTGTGTACAGGGGCCATGTAAAAAGGAGGATTGTTATTTCTCTTGTCCCCAAAAACCTAGAGAGTGTAAGTCTAACCTGATTAGTTTTCCGCAGCCCTCCCAAAATGATATGTTTCCAACACTTAGAACAGGCAGGGCTGAGGCACCAAAAACATCAGAAAAACACAATCAGCACAAAAGCAGGGAGTACGTATCCTTAACGCTACAAGCTTCACCCAGAAGAATGACGCTTGCACTGTACAAATCTGCATCACCACCATATCAATGTCTAAATAAAACTTTCAGGGAAATGTGGAGGGGTAATGAGTGGGTGTTAGAGCGTTTTCATGACTGCGTAACCTACAGTTAGCGTGAGTCCATTTGTTGATAAACTTTTTCTTCTCTCTTAACACAGCTGGGATGGCGGAAAGGAGATCAGGGGAGCAGACACATCTGCTCCGTCCAGAACTGGCCCTCAAAATTCCTAAGGGTGAGTCTCTACTATGTGTCAGGTTCAATCTATAGACAGTAAGAGTGAGAGAGAACGCTCCACAGATTCCAATGGTGATAGAGATAAATGTGTGCACATGTATCGTGTTGACCAATTGAACCCAAAACACCTTACATTCTTCAAAATGATTGCTTGTGTTTACATGCAGAAAAGCATTTTACTTAGCTTTGGTGGAACTGCTACTAACATTCCAAGCCATCTTATGTAACCTTTTGAACAATTTGCTGTGAAAGTTTGAGTTTAAGGTTTACAACAGCAATTTAGCATATTTGCTTCAGAGTGTTGATAAAAGCCAACCAATAGACTCCTAAGCATATTTGTTGAGGCACATTAATTACAATCCTTGTTTGGATCATTTTGCCTAAAACTAATTGTCATGTTTTTTTCTACCCAGGGCACACCCACCTCACCTACGAGGTCCTCCTGGATTATATGAGGTGGTGCGGAGACCGAATTCTCTATTTGGAACACCTTTGTGGCGTGGATCCAGACCCTAAGGAGCCATTCGTTAGGAATGTCACACCTTTAAAAAGATCCTAGTATTTTTTTTTGGTTGTTTGTTTACTTATGTTGCACGTTGCAACACAAAGAAATGTCACATTTGTAATTGTTGCCCATTATAAACAAAAATCTAACAAAAAAATCAAAAACAGTTTAAAAAAAAACCCTTTTTTTGGGACCCAAAAAAAAAAAAAAGCCTTGTTTTTGGCAACCAAAAAAAATATAAAAATTTATAAAAAACCCTTTTTTTGGGAACCAAAAAAACCAAAAAAAAACAAAAAAAGCCTTGTTTTTGGCAACCAAAAAAAATATAAAAATTTATAAAAAAACCCTTTTTTTGGGACCCAAAAAAACAAAAAAAACAAAAAAAGCCTTGTTTTTGGCAACCAAAAAAAATATAAAAATTTATAAAAAACCCTTTTTTTGGGAACCAAAAAAACCAAAAAAAAAAAAAAAGCCTTGTTTTTGGCAACCAAAAAAAAAATGTTTACAAAAAAGCCTTGTTGTTTTTGGTAACAAACTAAACCAAAAATGTTTACAAAAAAGCCTTGTTGTTTTTATGGCAACCGACAAAACCACAAATGTTTACAAATAAGCCTTGTTGTTTTTATGGCAACGGACAAAACCACAAATGTTTACAAAAAAGCCTTGTTGTTTTTATGGCAACGGACAAAACCACAAATGTTTACAAAAAAGCCTTGTTGTTTTTATGGCAACCGACAAAACCACAAATGTTTACAAATAAGCCTTGTTGTTTTTATGGCAACCGACAAAACCACAAATGTTTACAAATAAGCCTTGTTGTTTTTATGGCAACCGACAAAACCACAAATGTTTACAAAAAAGCCTTGTTGTTTTTATGGCAACCGACAAAACCACAAATGTTTACAAAAAAGCCTTGTTGTTTTTATGGCAACCGACAAAACCACAAATGTTTACAAATAAGCCTTGTTGTTTTTATGGCAACGGACAAAACCACAAATGTTTACAAAAAAGCCTTGTTGTTTTTATGGCAACGGACAAAACCACAAATGTTTACAAAAAAGCCTTGTTGTTTTTATGGCAACCGACAAAACCACAAATGTTTACAAATAAGCCTTGTTGTTTTTATGGCAACCGACAAAACCACAAATGTTTACAAAAAAGCCTTGTTGTTTTTATGGCAACGGACAAAACCACAAATGTTTACAAAAAAGCCTTGTTGTTTTTATGGCAACGGACAAAACCACAAATGTTTACAAAAAAGAATTGTTTTTGTGAAAACCTTCCAAAAAATGATGTCAAAACATAAAAAATGTTTAAAATGTTTATCTAAATTAAATTTAAGTATGTTGCTCTTTGCAACACAAATGTTACATTGGCAATTTAGTTCATTCTATTATATATTGTAATATATTTTTTGTACGCTACAGTTGGTAGACACCCACATGTGTTATTAAAACATTTATTTTATTACCCAAGTTTTCTTTTTGGTGTACACATCGAATGTCTTTTGTGTTGTATTTGTTTACTTGAGTGGTGTGGTCTGTAATTGTTAGTATGTTGGCTTTGGTTTATGTTAGCCTTGAGACTTGTTTTGAAGCTACATTTGAAGGGAGACCTTTTCTTGGGTCGTTATGTGAACATTGAGTTATCTAAATTTACATGAAATCATATGTTTGGAGATAGAGAAGCACGTGTGTATAAATGCCTACATTAACCAGGGCCATTACTTGGCCACCAACACTCCTAAAAAACCAAAGAGCAAACACAAACTAATCATTTTGCATAAAATTTTATTGCATCCCCAAAAGAAGCACTATAATAAATCATATTGTGCCACCCTCAAATTAAAAAAAAAAATGGCCCAAAAAATTGGCCAATGTAAATCATTAACAAAACTAAACCAAATTAAACAAAAAAACAAAAAATCAAGTTGGTGGTCGTGCCTGAAGCAGTGTGGTGAGCATTGTTAAGTTTCCTGCCATCAAATGGTGTGCCAAGAGTTCCATCTGGTCTGGGGTTAACTGTAGAGTTGTGCTCAAGTGGCCCATTAGGATCATATCTTCTGTCTGAGGCTGCTGATGATGCAGGGTGTTGAACGTTGGAAATGTCCCAGACAGAAGATGTTCGGCCAATAGTGTCATCTGCTCTGGGGTCAGCCTAAGCATTTGGGCAACGTGTGCCATTACCATGAGATGGGATCGTTGCTGCTCCAAGGCTATTTGATGCTGCTGGTGGTGCAAGGGTTGTGAAGATGTGTGGGGAGTGGTGGTTGATTGTTTGTTGTGGTCCACGGTGCGGGGGCAAACGACATGTCGCATTGGTGACAAAAAAGAAGAACGGCCTGGGGAGGAGTGAAGTGATAAAGGTGTGGAGGGAATGTAGTCAGGTGGAAGGGGTACTGTGGAACCAGTGCGCATTGAGGTTGTGCAGGAGGATTGCTCATTGAGGGGTGTGGGAGTCCGAACGGAGTGTGAAGTGCTAGGAGTGGCTACAGGAGGAATTGTCCCATCCCCAGCTGCCTGACAAGTGGCCAACACTGGCATTACCCTCCCACTACCACAACCTGCAGTGGCAGGTGAGTGAGATGTTTGGGAGGGCTCTGCCAATGGGGCATCTTCAGATCCAAACAGGCATTGGCGTGTGGCCAGCACCTGAGTGTCAACACTTTGCCGATCCCGTTGATGCTGGTCTGCTAAACTTACCAAGCTGTTACGCATATCCTGTTGAACCTGTAACATATCCTGGTGAACCTGTACCATTGTTGCTACAGATTCCTGTATGAGCCCGAGCAGACGTACTGCCTCAGTAGATTGCTGAGTACGCCTCCTTAACTCATTTTGGACCTGATACTCATCAAGCAGCCTCTCGGCTACATCCAGCATAGATGGACGAAGTTGGGTAGGTGACAATCCCTCTGCATCTAAGGCTACCTGAAAGCAGAAGAAATAGACCAAATCATTATCAAACATCATGACTAAATATTTCAGATTAGTTTGACAACTTAACACCCCAAGCAGAACGTTGAAAAGTTTGATGTGCTTCTAATGAGTACTTGTTCATTGTAAGATTATCCAAGCTAGCAACACTTCTGATAATGGGTACATATTATATTGGTGTGACTAATATGACAAAGGCAAAAAAGATTCAACATGAAGGTGTTCCCAATTAACCCTGGTGTGGTAGGTTGTTTATGCTTTTGGTAAATCTGTTACTACACCAATGACTTTATACATCTACGTATGTTGTCTAAAATCTTGCCATCAATCGGCTACAGGACAACCCAACCAAACGATACCCATGATTTTGGACCTGGAAAATCAAAGACGGGCCGGACTTTAAAGATCCTGGATGTTTTTGGAACATTAGTGGCACACCAAATTATAACATAATTCCCTGATGTTCAAGATAGAACTCTTGTTGTGCTGGTGCATCGTCAGAATGTCATAGCACTAATTTAACACACACAATGTAAGCCACATCTAGTCCAAAATCAATGCTACCATTGAAATGTTACATGTGCACCTTGTTCCCTTATATCACATACCACAGCACTGGATGCAGAATCGTCGCCAGCTCCTGATCCAACTCCAGCTGCAACGTCAAGAGGGGCCTGATGTTCTTTTAAAAACAAAAAAAAAAAAACATGTTTAGTACATAACCTTAGTCAGTAATGATTATGGCCAGATTGCCCTCCTAGCTTCATGAATGAAGCATTGAGGCCAAACATTCAAAAGTGCTTTCCTGGGCTCATAGGACACTTGCTAAACCCTCCCAAAGGTTAAGAAGGCTTGGTCTGCCTACTAATGACGGCACCCATTAATGCTGTCAACTGTGTTTTGCAGGGTAAACATCTAAAAGGCAACACTCTTTCCTAAGAAAAAACATGTGTGTTAATGGGGTTAATAAGATTCAAAAAAACATTATTTGACTAGACATACCAACACCTTCCTCCAGGCCTAGCTGCACTGGGTGTGTTCCCTGCTGCGGATCTTCTGTAAAGGACATAGCAATATGAGCTATCTTGGCAAAAAAAAACCATCTACATTGTTTGGCACAGTATGATATTGGACCTACCAGGAGGAGGGTCAGCACTGATGTCAACACCTGTGAGTCCGTCTGGTTCGCCAAGCTGCATGGGCTGTGGAGGGGCTGAGATCCGTGCTACAGATGAACAAATTGCAGGTTGGGGAAAACAAAAAAAGGACAATTGGAAGGGCAAGTATCACATTCTCTTAATGTCACACATAGGATAGTAGTTAATCTTTTCCAAACAACTCACACAATTGACATCCAAGATAATATCCTACTTCGGTGCAAAGCATCCGAATCTAAGTCCTCTCTGGGAAAGATGGTATCGGGTCCTATGATGTTCAAGAAAGGTAATTGATAATCCCAGAGAGAACTTCGTGCACGTTCATCCAGCCGACCTTGACGGTCATAAAGACCCTCCGCAGCCCATGCAATTAGCTTCTTCCGAACGGACCCACAGATGTCGTTGACCTTCTTCCGCACACTGTCACGGTGGCGAGGTGCTTCACCCAGTGCATTTACAGCATCCCGGATTTCATCCCACAATCTGTTCTTCTCTGTTACTGAGTAAGACGCGGCCCTGGTCCCATGTATCGCCTGATATCTGGCCATATAGGCGTGGACCAGGGCACAGCACTGATTGTGGGTGAAACGGGGAAGCCGGGGTAATGTGGACAAGCTGACTCTGGTGGACGGACCCGCTCCAGGACTACTGTCAGAAGAGCCAGCTTGTCCACTTGGTGTGTTAACACCTCCCCCGGCTTCCTCCTCCGGGATGGGGATGGTGGACTCCCTCATGGATACAGCTGGAGCCTCCCTCACACCAGAGCCAGACGATCTGCCCACCCTGCCCCCCCTGCCCCCCCTGCCCCCCCTGGCCCCCCTGGCCCCCCTGGCCACCCTGCCCCTTCTCATCCTTCCAGTGGGTGGGGCCATGGGAGCACGAGGTGGGCAGAGAATCTGGCTGTCCAGCAGCAGCAAAGAGCCCCAAACTCCTAAATCTGAAATGACAAAAGAGAAAACAGAAAAAACAGGATTTGCAGATTGCTCTTCATATACAGTATAATTAGTGAACAGTTACAGAACACACTTACCTAATGGCACAAACAGACTTGGTCGTGGTGGTGGTGGTAGTAGTGGGCAAAGAGCAGAAGAGGCTGCAAAGAAAAGGAAAAAAAAAACACATAAGAAAACGCATAGGGGTACAAATCACACGAGGCCCTCCAAACACTTACCTAATGGCACAAACACAGTGGTGGTGGTGGTGGTGGTGGTGGTGGTGGCAAAGAGCAGAAGAGGCTGCAAAGAAATGTAAAAAAAAAAACACATAAGAAAACTCATAGGGGTACAAATCACACGAGGCCCTCCAAACACTTACCTAATGGCACAAACACAGTGGTGGTGGTGGTGGTGGTGGTGGTGGCAAAGAGCAGAAGAGGCTGCAAAGAAATGTAAAAAAAAAACACATAAGAAAACGCATAGGGGTACAAATCACACGAGGCCCTCCAAACACTTACCTAATGGCACAAACACAGTGGTGGTGGTGGTGGTGGTGTAATCCTTTATAGGCAAAAGGAGGCTGCAAACATTAAACATACATGAGAAATCGCATGACCTACATACGTGCACATAATAAATTACAGTTATCAGGAAAGCAAAAATGGTGTCTTTGGAAGCTGGGAAGGTAAGGGGGCAGGTTTAGATGCCAAATCTAGACTGCACACCTTTAACAAACATGAGAAAACACATGTCCAAACCACATGCACATGGGGCCAACTGCCAATGATTAAAAGACACTTGAGGGGTTCCCAAGCTATTGTGGGTTGGAGGGGATTCACCATAGACAACTTAAGCACACCCAAGATAAGTACAAATTGTCTCCTTCCTTTTTTTTGGGAGAGAGAGATACAATTGTCTTACCTCCAGATAATGTAGGTTGTGGGTCACAGGGTCTTGCTAGCACATAAGAAACATCGATCTATAACATCCAGCAGCCATATTGGCCATGTGCTCCTTTTATAGCTGGCTCACAGGTGTGATAATTAGCGGCCGTTTCTATATATATCTGCGCATTCGCGAATTTGCGCGTTCAAAATGGAGGACGATATCCCAGACGCATTAGATGGTGCAATGCTGGCATTTATTGGTGCCTTGTTTGAGGAGGCCCTGGCACAGGAGGCAGCAGAAGGTGGGGAAGCTGCAGCAGCAGCAGCAGCAGCACCTCCAGCAGCAGCACCTCCAGTCCGTGTGCCCTTACCTCGCCAGCCACGCATTTTTGCTCCAAGGATCTATTTGGACAAGCTGCGGGATTCTGATGTCAGGAGGAAGTTCCGGCTCGAGCGAGGAACTATTCTACACCTCTACCAGCTCATAGCAGAGAAAATTGACCCGGACACACAGCGCGGCCATGCGGTGCCCGGCATGGCCAGATTGCTGGCCACTTTGTATATTTTAGGGCGTGGCAGCTTCCAAGCCACTTCGGGAAGTATCATGGGCATTAGCCAGCCCACAGTTTCAAGGGTGTTCATGTTGGTCATTAATGCCATAGTGGATATAGTGCCCAATTTTATCCACTGGCCACAGAATGAAAATGAGTGGAATGAAGTCAAGTTGGGTTTCTACCGGCGGGCACACATGCCGCAAATCCTAGGGGCAATCGATGGCACCCACATAGCCATTAGGCCCCCAAGGAGCCACGAAAGTGAATACCGGAACCGCAAGCAGTACCACTCTGTGAACGTCCAATTAGTGTGTGACGCCAAACAGCGCATCATGAGTGTCAACACTGGTCACCCAGGGTCGTGCCATGATTCCAGTATGTTAAGAACAAGTACTCTGTACGAGGTGTTTGAAAGTGGACAAATGCCCGAAGGGTGGCTTATTGGTAAAGTATTTTGTCTTAACAACATAAACTGTAAGATTACATAGACATAGGAATAAGCTACATCGGTGTACACCCTGATTTAAGCAAAGCCTACCTAAAATGGATGTGTTATTAGTTGTCAGGCTGTTCACACACAACCAGATCAGCAGCTTAGCAGCTCACAAAAGAAAGATTTGCAAAGTTGTCTTTGAGTCCAATGAAGGTGGTTAACCAATGTGTAAATGGTGTCCTCTAGCCACCCAAAGAAAACCTACAAATGATTCCAATGGTATTGCCATATCCCCAAAGTACTTTGCATAAGTGAGTCAATATTGGTTTCCTCACTCTAGTTGCAGATATATTCCAGAAGTAAGACCTAGGCTAATGTAATAGGAACAAAATAGGGGCCAAGTTGGAACTTGCAAGAGAAACCCACCACTTTGTGTGTCCTTTTTCCCATTTGTATTAGTGATTTAGGCAGTTAGACAGAGTTGAGATGTTTCATATGATTTTTTGCAAACAGACGAGCAGGTTGTTTAGTAAAATGCCTAATTGTCTCCCATTTTGAGGAGTCATCTAAAGTCACATGATAGGAAGAACTAATGTATATTTTTCTTATTTTTCAGGGGATGCTGGTTACCCGCAGCTGACGTGGCTGATGGCTCCAATCAGGTACCCCCAGGGCCCAGCAGAGAGGAATTACAACAGGGCCTTGCGGAGAAGCCGGAGTATCATTGAGTTGACCATAGGTCTTCTCAAGTCCCGGTTTCTCTGCTTGGCCCGGCCTGGGGGTGAACTCCTGTACTCTCCTACAAAGGCTTCCAAGATCATCCTGGCGTGCTGCGTGTTGCACAACATGTGCGTTGCCCGGGATGATTCTTGGGAGCTGACGGAGGAGAGGGAGCCAGAGGTCCGTCAGCCGGCGGCCCCCAGGCGGCGGAGCACCGCTGCCGGTATGGCCACCCGGAATACCCTGGTTGCTAGCCACTTTACATGTAAGTACTGTAACCGGTCAAGATAGGGCATGTGTATTAATTAGCTAGTTAGCAGAGGTGCCACTCACAGGGAGACAGAGGGTGATTATCATCTGCCAATGACACTTGCCATTGTAGATAAAGTGTAGTCAACATTGGTAAAATTGTGTTACTTGAGCAAAAACATGCACCTCTAACCATAAACATGTTGGTATTGTGAATAGTGTAAAGGGCTGAGAAGAGCTGGCAGGTGTTTATTTGTGTCTATGCCACCTGTGTAGTTATTGATAACATGAACGGCTGCTTGGTATCTTATGGTGTTGTAATTTTCCAGAACATCAACATCTTGGAATCATGGCACGTACCATGGGAAGCCTGTGGTGATGGGCTGTCTGGCGTCACAGGTGTGTATTCAAATGTTTACATTAATGATTTCTGGTTTGTGTAAGTTGGCATAAAATGTGTTATTTCACTCGTGATGTCGAAATTAAATGAAGTTCAGAATGAAGCAAACAGGCATTAAGATGTGATTTTCATAATGAAATGTCTTATCCTTTGTTTTATTTTTCCAGGAGTGGTACTGCTTGCGGGTGTAGGTGGTAGAAACCCACCTTGATGGACTCCACTCATTTTCTTTTGTGGTCAGTGGATATTTGGTAAGGCACATGGCCAATGACCAACATGAACACCCTGGAACTTCGAAAGTGGCTTGGAAGCTGCCCAGCAACCTTGCCATGCCTGTCCCCTATGAGCTGGTAGAGGTGCAGAATGGATTCTGAACTCTGCCGGAAGTTGTGGAAGACATCAGAATCCCGTAGCCATGGAGCAAAGATCGTGGTCTGGCGCTGTAAAGGCACACGGACTGGAGAGTGACAATATTCTTTTGCTGCATCCCTCCTTCTGCTGTCATTCTCAAATAAATAAATACATTAGAATTGAACATGTGTTTTTTTGTTTTGTGTGGGTGCCTACAGACAAAAGGGCCATCCACACTGTAAGATTTAGAGAAGACTTTATCCTTCCGATTGACATTTTCTATGTAGTGCAAGGGCCTGCCTGATTGCATCCAAATTGAAAGTGTTGAGGTTTGAGCTTCTATTATATGGTTTGGTTAAGTCTACAGGAAAAAGTCTAGACAAATTGTTAGTGTATGGCCCATTAAGCTGCCAAGGCCGGAGTTTTGCACTTTGCATGCTGCTTGTACTGGTGATGTGAGGGGTTGTAATGTAGAGTAGGGATGTGACAGTGTTGTGTTGAGGTGTGAGGCAAATGTAGTGTTGGACTATGAGGGCCTGTGTTGTTGAAATATGGAGAGAGTCCAATATCAGACACCTATGTTTATTGGTCAAGAAATTGTAAGAACCATGGTAAATATGTAAAGAATTGCATCTCGATAAAACTAGGACCACACTCATAAAATCAAAATTGTGTTGTTTCCATTGATGTGCTTGAAATTTGGGTAGGACACCCCCCTCCCCCCCCAAATTCAAGATAGTTTAAAAAAACTGTTTAAAAAAATGAGAGTGAAAAGAGATCCCAAGTGTAGTGATGTGATTTGAACCCATGACGTTGTGAACTGCAGTGAAGTTGCAAAGCACTTAGCTATTGTGCAGAATAAAGCTGTATGGTGGAAAAAATGGAGTGTGTTAAGGCTAAAAAGCACATATAGCTAAAGAACTAAACATTGTATGGAATGTGGGAAGAAGACCATGGTAAAATTGTGAGGTTTCATCTTGCCCTGAAGTAGGGTAGGGGTTTGGTCACTTGCCTTTGGTACTTTCCTTCATAAGATCGATTCGACACACAGACAAGATCAAAAAAACACTTAAAATGGTGTAAGCTTGCAAGCGCTTCTGAGTGTAACATTATTTAGCAATATATATGATGTAATCCGTTACATTTTAGCAATATAAACAAAAAAAGAAAATAAAAAAAGTAGGTGGAGATGGTAAGCCTCGAACCTACAGCAGAGGGAGATGAATTACAGACATGTGATGTGTGCACTAATCCACTAGCCCACATCGCTATGTGAAACTGCTATAAGCACGAAGACATAAGTTTGCGAATTGGCGAAGCCGCGATCGTAAGTGAATCCCGCTGACGGCGGAATTCATTATTGCTGTTTTACTCGCCAATTCGCCGCAGCGCCAGTTAATTGATTTGAACGCGGCGAAACTGAAACACGTCATAGAGGTTTGAAGCTGCAGTTTCTTTAAATCCGGCCCTGTGTAACTATGAGTCCTTCCCTCCTATGGTTTTACGTATACTGGCCCACCAAGGGAAGACTGACCATTGGAATCTGGGAAATCAGCACAAGAAAGATCCTATCTCATACTGGACTAAGTGCGTTTGACCCACATGCAGTACTGCTAAGGGGTCCAATAAGTCTGGTAAGTGGAAGCACATCTGGGGAGTGGATCCTTGCATTATTTGCACCTTATTTTTGGCACGGATTTCACTTGAAAGGAATAAGGAGCACCTAAAGTGCACTTTTCACTGCACACTTGCCCAAAGGACCATATTTTGCTTGGGACTTGCAATTTTTCACTGGCAACTAGCTTGATACTTGGATGAAGGAGCACTTAAGCACATTGCACTTTTTCACTGGCAATTTACATTTATATAGTTTGTTTGGATAATGTATATATTTTATATATATTATTTATCCATTGTATGGGATTTCTTTCACTGGCAACTTGCTTATTGTACTGAATTGAACTATTTGGGTTATTTATTTATTATAGTTATATGTATGCACTTTTTGGAGGTTTTACCAATTGCAATCATGGATTACTGCACTGGTCTTTGAAGCACCTTATGTTTATTGGAATTTTGCACATTTTTTTTTGCACCATTGCAATTATTTATTTCAATACACATCGTTCAGCACTAATTTTTAGAAATATCCCTTTGCGCTGTGTACCCCCCCCCCCCCCCCTTGTGTTTTTTAGGAGCAAGATACTGGCTGGAAAGAGTACAATAATCTGGCAAACAGGAATTATAGAGATGTGGCCTAAATCAGGAAGTTCATGGGAGGAGCAAGAGTTCAGAGTTCAAGATAAACAAGGTTAAAGACAGGATCATTCAAGGAATTGTCCCTGGAATTGTCTCTGGCATTGTCAAGCATTCCAGGTAGCTCAGCAAGAAGAGATATTGCCGGACACAGCAAAGGTTCTGGGTTCAAATCCAGGCCTTGACAGGTAGTGAACTACTTGTTCTTTTTTTTGCTATCACTTTACTATGTTTCTATGAATGAATGCAAAGCTTTCTCTGATCGGATGAGGCAAAGAACGGCACGTCATTGCCCTGCCTCTAAACCTTGTCAAAACAAATAATTCATTCATTCATTCATAAAATGTAAAGCATTCTCTGAATTGCTTCCAGGGGCATCGGCCAGGTATAATTTGCAGCAGCCTTTTTCAACCAGGGTGCCTTGAGGTTTCTTTAGGGGTGCCTTGGCAAAATGCCAAAAAATTGCCCTAAAATTGTATGCAAGTGGGTGAGTGGATAAAACCTGCCGTTTAGTGACACAAGCACAAAGGTTTTCATTGTACACTTTTACAACCTTCTAGCTGCCAACCTCCTAACGACCAAATGACATCATCAGTTATTAAGAAGGATGTCAGTTGCCTGCATATCATCCTGGTTTGACCCTCCCTTGCCTCTCTCTATCAGCTTTGGAGTCTCATTAGTTAAGTGATGGAGAAAAACTGGGGAGAACAGAAATATTGGAATACTAGTCAGTACCAGTTTGCAAAAGTATTTCCTTTGGAAGAATAAGTCACCTTTAGTGCTGGGTGTCCTATGTGTATTGATGTTGCTTCATTATTAGAATGGGGCGCCTCAAGACTGTCCATAATTTTGGAGGGTGCCTTAAGATTGACCATAATTTTGGAGAGTGCCTCAAGATTGTCCATAATTTTGGAGAGTGCCTCAAGATTGTGCATAGTTTTGGAGGGTGCCTCAAGATTGTCCATAGTTTTGAAGAGTGCCTCAAGATTGTCCATAATTTTGGAGGATGCCTCAAGATTGTCCATAGTTTTGGAGGGTGCCTCAAGATTGTCCATAGTTTTGAAGAGTGCCTCAAGATTGTCCATAATTTTGGAGGATGCCTATAGATTATCCAAGGTGCCTTGACTTAAAAAAGGTTAAGAAACACTGATTTACAGTTTGTATAGATAAATTGATCCAAGCTGGAACAATGTAACTTTGTATAATGCAGCCATGTCATATTCTTTAATTCTTATCTAATCCAGTGTACCTATCACTTTCTATCATTTATTTTGTCTATACCTAATTATTTTTCTTCCTCTACTCCTCTTACTAGCCCCCTTCCTTACATTTTTTTCTTTCTTAGACCCCTTCCCTCTCTCTTTTTTTTTTTTTTTTTTTTTTGACCTGTGTGTTAGGGTATTTGGTTTTTAATGTTTTTTTAAAAAGAAACATTTTCAGCAAGGATGTTATTTGCATTGGCATCCTTGTACAGATGTTTATTTTACATACAAAGTGACATATTTGTACATCAAACCGCCTGTAGCTACAGCTATATGCCATTTTTTTATCGTTCGTCTTGTCAGACTATGAATGCAATGCAGCTTTATATAATCAGCGTTTTTCTATTGGCAGCCAAATGCTATGGAATGCTGCTATATGACGTTAGGTAATGCATTTTCATCCTTGGTTACAAAAAAAAAAAAAAATGTTTGTATCTTTACACAATAAAAGTATGCAGAGACCCAGAAGTATATCTGTGAGTATATCATGTTCACATTTTTTAACCAGTTCAGAAACAGAATAATGTTTAAATATATGTAAAAAGTTTGCTTTTTTTCTAGTTTCTCCATTTTGATCAGTTATAACAATAAAACTAGTGTGACTATACTGTAGATACAAAGTTTTAATGTTATACCGACATTTGTCCTGTTGCCCACAACACCAAAATTCAGATATTCTAGTACAAATTTTGCAAAGAAATTTACAAATGCATTTAATAAAAATATGTTTTTTTTATTGATTTAAAAACAGATTGAAAGAAAAACTAAAAAAAATATGTATATGAAAAATATCTAAGCACAGAATGTATAGTAGGAGTTAATTAACACTGGTAAGAAATGAACTGAACTCTAGTTGTGCCCAAAAGCTTCAGGCAGAGGGCAAAGGACTAGTCACCAGAATTACCTGTGCTCTGTCTGAAGCTGATCTTTCCCCCACTGCTAAATTACCATGTCTTGCCCATCACTGAGTCTCTGTGGGGAGGTGGCCATCCTGGTAGAGGCAGGGATTGGCTTCCACATGTCAGAGCCTCCAGCAAGGAGAACAATGAGCACCACGGTAGTGACATCACCAAATCTCACTCCAAATCTGGTGAAACTAGCAGTCAAGGGCAGCAGTACCTTGGATCTCACACTACAGATATGCAGTGCTATTATACATATTTCGGGGTCCCGCTTAGGCACTATGAACATTTTTAATTGTTCTCTATAAAATAGCAAATCTTTATTTTTTTTAGTTCAGGTTTACTTTAACAAGGGGTTATTCAGGGGCCATATAGAAAGACTTTCACTGACCAGAGTGATTTAGAGTAGAGTAGTGATCGACCGATTATCGGCAAAGCCGATATCGAGGGCCGATATGCACTTTCCCCGATATATCGGAATCGGCCACCAAGGTGACTGATATTGGCGATATTTCAGGAAAGTGCTTGTACCAGAGTGATGCCTGCAGCTAGAGACATCACCCCGATACCAGTGTCCATAGCTGGCGGTCAGCTGTCTTGTAATGACAGCCGATGCAGCTAAGAAGCCACTCGGCTGTCATTACAAGGGGTGGAAGGGGACGCCCCCCCCTCCGGCCGCCTTCCGCCACTCGCCCGGGTCTCCCGTTCCACTGGGAGACCCGGGCAACCAGCCTGCACTGCCGCCGAAGACCCGATCAAAGCCGCATTCGGCTCTGATCGGGTCTCCATGTAAAATCCTGGAAGTGATGTCATGACATCACTTCCGGGTCCTCGGCGCCAGAGTAAAAAAAATGACAGCATTTAGAGACAGCCAAACTTGGCATTTTGAATGCTTTTAAGGACAGATAAGGGGTTTGGGGTCTTTTAGACACCAGATCCCTCCACAAGAGTACCTGTCAAGTGATAATAAAAAATAATTTTTTTTAAATGTATGAAAATATTATTATTATACATTATTATTATACAGGATTTATATAGCGCCGACAGTTTGTGCAGCGCTTTACAATATGAGGGAAGACAATACAGTTACAATACAATTCAATACAGGAGGAATCAGAGGGCCCTGCTCGTTAGAGCTTACAATCTCGGCCAATATTGCAATGGCCAAAATATCGGTATCGGCAACGAAAAACCGATATCGGTTGATCACTAATTTAGAGCTTCTGAGTTAATGACTTAAGAAGCCTCTGGATAACAGAACAGACAACCAGCAATTGCAGAAGGAGAAGTCAGCTTTGGAAATCTTCTTATTTCGGACAGTAGAAGTTTCATATACATTTGTGGATTGAGCTAAGTAAAAAAAAAAAAAAGGCAAGTGAGAAAATATACCCCAGTAGATGTTACCATAGGGTTCAATTTGACCTCAAGTTAGCAAAAGGTAATTTTTTTTTTTTTTTTTGGGTTAGGCTAATTCAGGCAGTACTTGGGTTGCTTAAAAAAAAAAAAAAAAACACTTTTTTTTGGCACTGGTCTATCCCACCATACATTATGATTTAAAGCTTGATAGTGACATTCTTAATAACAAACATATGGGTTCATATGGAGTAAATGGAGTAATTTAAATACTTTAAAGCTATAAATGATGAAAGCAACAATATTCAATATACTACGTGAAAAATTTACTTGATGATTAACTATAATAACACTGATTGCAAATCTTTTCTATGTCTATTCTATATCTATGTATTTTATTTTTTTATTTGCCCCAAAATGTATGCAAAGTTTGTGCAATTTTGACTCTAAGAGCTTCAGTCCTTATCCCATAAATCAGAGGGTTTACAGCAATAGAGAAACTCAAACCGCTCACACAGATGGCAACGTGAGCAACTGCAGACAAAGAACCACTATTTAACCTATACCTAAATGTAACAAACATTGTTCCAACCATGAAAATGGAAAAGGCCACTACATGGGTCACCAGGGTATACATAGCTTTCTGAGAGGCTTCTGCAGAAAGCTTAAGACAAATAAGAACTGTCCTTATGTAAGAGTAAATTACTATAAGCATGCAGCCGATCACAAAGAACAAGGTCCAAATTGTTCCATAGATGACGTTAATCGTTATGTCACCACAAGCCAGTTGTTGAAGGGACATGCTCTCACAATAGACACTGTTGATGTTAACAGCACAAAAGTTTAGTCTTGCAGTTAATAAAACACCCACAGCTATTCCCATTAAGACAAAAATCCATATGGCAATTATTACTTTTATACACGTCAGGTTCGTCATGAGAGAATGATATCTCAGCGGGTGTTGTACAGCCAAAAAACGATCGTATGCTATAGCCGTAAAGGCAAAAAATTCAACAGACCCATAACACTGAATAAAGAAGGCCTGGGAGAGACATGCAGAGAGAGAGATGGTTGAACATTCAGTCAACAAGTCAATGAATAGTTTGGGCAGGTAAGCCGAACTTCCAAACATGATATTGAAAACCAGGTGACATATAAAGAAATACATAGGTTCATGCAAGCTTTCTTCTGCCTGGGTTACGTAAACAATCATTAAACATACTAACATTGTTGTAACATATAATGCAAAGGCAAGAAAAGCACACAAGTATCTAAATGATTCCATCTCAAAAAGTCCTACAAGAACAAAGTGGGTGATTATCGATGAGGTGTTTTGTGTTGATGAAATCATGGCTTAATATGTTTTGCCTGCCAAAAGGCCAGATAGATAGTGAAATTTCTCGGATCATGTAGGGTCATGTAGACAAGGAAAAAAAATCTAAATTTCTTGAATTAATTCTAAATTAAGGAATCATGCATGATCAATCTTAATGCATTTTTTTTCTCGTGAGTAGATCTGTTGAGTGATGCATTCTTGCCTAGCTGAGTTTATATAGCTGTTGTAGGACTGTATCCCTGGTTGGGATTTGCATTAATGGAGGAGCACAGTGATTAGGACTTGAGGGATCTTTTGCAGTAAATGACAAAATGTGAATCCGATGGGATCAGAAGCTTTTACAGCTGCTCTGTGCCTCATTAGCGAGAAAAAAAATAATGAGCTAGAGTAGCTTTATTAGCTCTACTTTTCCAATAAAAAAAAATTCATAACTAAAGTAAAGTTCACAAACTGTATTCAAAGTGAGTTGGTTTAAGTGAGCCTTTCCCAACCTTTTCAACACAGAGGAACCCTTGAAATACATTCCTGGTCTCAGGGAACCCCAGCTAAAAATTTAAAATTTACAACTCATGATACATTAGTGTGACAGTCAGTGGGAAGAATGTTCCTTACTCTTGTCATCATTGGGAAGAATTACCCCCTTACAGATAGCTAAAAGGAACAATGGTGTCATTGGGCACATATCGGACAGGCAGAAAGTGCCCATTGCTCAAGGAACCCCTAGCAACCTCAGGAGTAACCCTAGGGTTAAACAGAACCCTGGTTGAAAAACCCTGGTTTGCTTACTCTCTCCCTAGCCCCTCCCCTTCCCTTCCCTCCCCTTGGTCTCTCATATGTTTGCTACATGCATGTTATGTTAGCTATTGTATATATGATGAATCGGGTTGTAAAGCTGTGATAAAGTTTGTATGCCAATTGTTGACTAATAGATGCATACCATTCCTGTACTTTGTTATATTTGCTTGTACCTTAATAAAATAAATTTTATGGGAAAAAAAAAAAAAAACAAATATTAAAAAAAATATATAAAAAAAAAAAAAAGAAAAACCCTGGTTTAACCACTTTACCACCAGAGGATTTTGCTGTCTTACGTCCAGGCCACTTTTTGCGATTCGGCGCTGTGCAAATTTAACTGACAATTGCGCGGTCGTGCAACGCAGTACCCAAACGAAATTTACGTCCTTTTTTTCCCACAAACAGAGCTTTCTTTTGGTGGTATTTGATCACCTGTGCAATTTTTACTTTTTGCGCTATAAACAAAAAAAGAGCGTTTATTTTGAAAAAATAACAATATTTTTAACATTTTTTTTATATGAAATTCCTCCCAAAAAATATGTAAAAATCAAAATTTTTTTTAATTTTTGGCCAATTTGTTTTCTGCTACCTATGTTTGGTAAAAAAAATCACAATAAGGGTATTTTAAATTGGTTTGCGCAAAAGTTATTGCGTTTACTAACTAAGGGAAAGATTTCTGTCATTTTTGGTGTTTTTTTTTTTAACGAGTAATGGCGGCGATCTGCGATTTTTTTTTGCAGGACTGCGACATTGCGGCGGACAGATCGGTCCCTTGACTGACATTTTTGACACTTTTGGGGGTTCCAGTGACATTACTACAGTAATCAGTGCCATACATATGCACTGTTACTGTAAAAATGACACTGGCAGGGATGGGGTTAATTTTATTGGAGAGGGAGGGGTTAATGTATGCCTGGTGCTTACTGACGTGTGTGGGGGGAGGTGACTGAGTGACACAAGGACAGATCGCATGTTCAGCTATGCTGAACACTCCGATCTGTCACTCCCTGTCACTTAGGAGATCCGCCCGCTCTGTTTACACAGGCGGGCAGATCTCCAAACTAGATTCCCCAACGATCGGGGAAGAGCAGCGGCGATCGCCGCCGCTCCTCCCTTGGCCCGACTCCCGCTGTGAATGAAAACAGTGGGAGCGAGCCTCCGGCGGCGCGCGAGGGCCGCCTACAGGGGGAGGAGTCCAGCAATGTAGGTCTACGTTGCTGGACGATAAGGAGCCACTGTGCCGCAGTAGAGGCACAGTGAGCGGTCCTTAAGTGGTTAAGTTGTCCATTCCGGACCATATAGTGTTTATGAAATGAGTCATTGGAATTAGTATTGGAAAGTCCAGTTTTCCCTAATGAGTTTCTGTTGATATCAAATAATGGATTATAAAGAACTGATTGCAACAATAAACTTTGCACTGGATTTTTTTAGTGCAACAGTAAAATCACACAAACGCTTTCAGGCTTTTTTCTCCTACTGACCTATTCACACAGTGACAGAAATCATTGGGGATATACTAGTCCATCAGAATATTGGTTCACCCAGAGTTGGCATTTGTAATGAGCTAATTTGCATCTGATTTGGCATTTCCCTAGACAGAACGTCAGCTACAACTCACAGAGGCTGCGTAGACAGATTCCGGAAGAATCTTAACACAGCTATGAGAAAGCTCAAAAAGCTTCTGGTGCCAAAGGTCAACGGGAACAAGGGGAGTTATGATCTGAGAGTTTGATTACATCACAAGGTGACTGTCGGGGGACAAGGTGTTGCTAAGAAATCTGGGTCCTCCTGGAAAGCATAAGTTGACCGGTGAAGTTCTCAGCAATATATCATCTGCAAGGAACTGCCTGGCTTTCCTCTATACCAAATCCACCCTTATTTGAAGATAGGGACTTTGAAGACTTGGCATTGAAACCATTTACTGATCCTGAGTGAAGTGATCAGGATACCTGCAAGAACTGAGACTCCATCATATAGACCAGTGGTCCTCAACCCTGGTCCTCAGGGCCCACTAACAGACCAGGTTTGCAAGATAACTGAAATATATCCCAGGTGATATAATTTGCTGTTCAGTGATTGCAGTACTCTAGTCTGCATCTCCCCAAGGTAATACTTAAAATCTGGCCTGTTAGTGGGCCCTGAGGACCGGAGTTGAGGATCACTGATATAGACCAACATTTTTCAGGTGAGTTCCAGTCACTAGGGGGTTCATTTACTAAAGCTAGAGAGAGAAAAATGAGTCACAATTCTGCATAGAAACCAATCAGCTTCTATCCTCAGCTTGTTTAAAGGAGTTGTATTAGGTTGTATTAGGATAAAAAAAAATCTTCTGTATGTAGCAGCCTCCCCAGCACCCCCTAATACTTACCTAAACCTGTCCAGCGATGTCCATAAGTGTTTCGGCCATCCGAGACTCTTCCTCCTGATAGGCTGAGACACAGCAGAGGTACCATTGGCTCCCACTGCTGTCAATCAAAGTCAGTCAGCCAATCAGGGGAGAGAGGGGGTGGGGACACACAGAGCTGTGACTTTGCTCGGGTGCCCCCATAGCAAGCTGCTTGCTGTGGGGGCACTCGACAGGAGGGAAGGATCAGGAGCACAGAAGAGGCACCCAAGAAGAGAAGGATCTGGGCTTCTCTGTACAAAACCAACTGCACAGAGTAGGTAAGTATAACATCAAAAAGGTAATGGATAAATCAGAGCAACAATCAAGTTCCTTTAAACGTAAATTCTCATCTGCGTGTAAGTAGCAGCTATGTGACGGTACTAACCGTCACTGTAAGTGAAAGACAGATAATTAATGGTTTGGATTGCTTCAATATTTGTTAGCAATATCTTCATATAGAAATATGAAGATTTAATACCACCTTACACAGTGTATTCCATCCTTGTCTGTAAGGGAGACACACAGACTGTCATTCACAGACTTCCCTATTGTTTGTGTATTGGGAGGGAATGTGGATTGTCCCTGTCTCATTGTTAAATGTTAATGACCTCACGTTGTTCTGTCTGCGTTAAGAGAAACTTATTATGGGATGTACTGTATATGTTTATGTGGACTGTTGCTAAGGGGGAGGGGGGGTTGTCCCACATTGTATATTTTTGTGTACAATGTATGGGAGTGTAAAACTCTGTTTTCATTGGATTGTGAATTTCATGTCCTGTCCTCAACAAGGTCCACCTGGGCAGTAACCTTGTGGGGGAAAACTGCATAAAAGAGCAGCTGTACCAATAAAGTTTGAGTTAGTTCACCCTCAATCTAGAGTCCTGTCTCTCATTGGGGGAATATGCTACAAGGGATTGCTATGTCCTCCATACTACCTTGGATAATCACTAAGCTCTTGTAAGAGCTTGTGTAAGAGCTTGTTCCTGCTGCACTCCCTGGGGAAAGAGAGGTTTACCCACTGGAACCTGGAGCCTTATCGTAGGTCCAGGGTGGGTAGGAGACGGCGAGACCCTAACCAAGCTGCGACGGTTCGCGGGGTCTGAAGTGGTTACGGTGTCTGGTGGAGTGCTTGGAGCCCTCGGAAAGCACTAGGAGCATCCATCAACGGAGGTGCCCGGTCGGCGTGCCGCTTGATCCGTTACAAGCTATAACTAAATATGCTGATCACTACACATACATCAATAAAAAATATATAATAAAAGATACAGCACTACCAATACCAAATTAATAAATCTTGTGCAAATATACAAGTCCTAGGGGACTCAATATTGAAGTGGATGTGAATTGCTTCATTAGTGATAGAGAATGTACTTCTGCTTTTATGATTTTTTATACATTTTATATTTTCATTTTGATTTTTGGTTCGGCTCATCATTATTCGGCGAGTGAGGTGTGTCATTTTCAGGTGTGCAGGGAAATCACAAAACAATTCAGCGGCTCCTCTGGGGGGGTAGCGCTATGCACACAAGAACATCAACCCCCCCAGAAATTTCAATGTAACATATTAGGAGTCACATCTTAATAATGACTGATAAAGCCACATGAGAGGGTGGAGTAACGTGTGGATGCGGAGCCAGGAGGCGTGAGTGACTGTTTCGAACTTGTGAGATACTGCTCAATTTATTTCATGCTTCATTACCTTTTATACTAGTTTTTATCCATTAAAATATGAGTGCAATTCTGGAAGCTGGTTTAGTGCATTTATATGTGTTAACAAACATACTACACTATTGGAGATTATTCCCTTTTTCCTGAGAGCTGTATGGAGATACTAACTCTGAGGAAGTTAAACCAGTAAGGAGGATCTGTGTGGAGGACCATTACCTGGTGTGCAAGACTAATTCCCATATGTTATATTGACCCACCCGTGGGTCTCTAATTAGGGTGAGTGTGCATTTCACCAGGTGGCAAAGCACTATTTAATGGTTTGGTGGAGCACAGAGACGATTTAATAATTATAAGTATTTTGCTTTCCTATAAAGAAGCACTATTACAGCACCTTTCTTTGGACTGTTGGGACTTTTTCTGTTTAACTTTTTCTGGTAATATCACATTTTTATTACTGTCACAGAATTTATTTTATCTTAACTATTTGGCACTTTGATATGTTGTTATATGGCAGTCATCATTATGGTGCCACCAGGAAGTACGGATCACCGCCATTTACAGCCTGCATACCGCGACCGCTCAAGCCATCCTGATTAACACCGGAGCGATCATCTACATATATTATGATGCCTTGTATATTGCTCCCTTTGTGAGTACCGTTTTATTGGTTCCTTCAATAAATTTTAAGATTCTACACTTAGAGTGGCGCCTTGTGTTCTCCTTCTCACAAATGTGAGTACACCCCTCACATTTTTGTAAATATTTTATTATATCTTTTCATCTGATAACACTGAAGAAATTACACTTTTGCTACAATGTAAAGTAGTGAGTGTACAGCTTGTATAACAGTGTAAATTTGCTGTCCCCTCAAAATAACTCAACATACAGCCTTTAATATCTAAACCACTGGCAACAAAAGTGAGTACACCCCTATGTGAAAATGTCTAAATTGGGACCAAAGTGTCAATATTTTGTGTGGCCGCTATTATTTTAAAGCACTGCCTTAACCCTCTTGGGCATGAAGTTCACCAGAGCTTCACAGGTTGCCACTCCAGTCAACTTCCACTCCTCCATGATGACATCACGGAGCTGTTGGATGTTAGAGACCTTGTGCACCCCCACTTTCTGTTTGAGGATGCCCCACAGATGCTCAATAGAGTTTAGGCCTGGAGACATGATTGGCCAGTCCATCACCTTTACCCTTACCTTCTTTAGCAAGGCAGTGGTCATCTTGTAGGTTTATTTGGAGGTCAGTATCATTTTGGAATACTGCCCAGTGGCCCAGGCTCCGAAATTAGGGGATCGTGCTCTGCTTCAGTATGTCACAGTACATGTTGGCATTTATGGTTCCCTCAATGAACTGTAGCTTCCTAGTGCCAGCAGCACTCATGCAGCCCCAGACCATGACACTTCCACCACCATGCTTGACTGTAAGCAAGACACACTTGCCTTTGTACTCCTCACCTGGTTGATGCCACACACGCTTGACACAATCTGAAACAAATAAATTGATCTTGGTCTCATTAGACCACAGGGCATGGTTCCAGTAATCCATGTCCTTAGTCTGCTTGTCCTCTGTAGACTATTTGTGGGCTTTCTTGTGCATCATCTTTAGAAGAGGCTTCCTTCTGGGATGACAGTCATGCAGACCAATTTGATGCAGTGTTCGGCGTATGGTCTGAGCACTGACAGGCTTACCCCCCACCCCTTCAACCTCTGCAGCAATGCTAGCAGTACTCATCTCTATTTCCCAAAGACAATCTCTGGATATGATGCTGAGCACATGCACTCAACCTCTTTGGTCGACCATGGCGAGGCCTGTTCTGAGTGGAACCTGTCCTGTTGAACCACTGTATAGTCTTGGCCACTGTACTGCAGCTCAGTTTCAGGGTCTTGGCAATCTTCTTATAGCCTAGGCCATCTTTATGTAGAGTAAAAATAATTTTTTTGAGATCCTCAGAGAGTTCTTTGCCATATTATACTGCTGATGCAGCCCAAAATGAAATTGAGTTTGACACCCTTACTCTACACAATTCCAGGATCTTAGCAAGACGGGGCACATGGTAAGTGTTCAAGGTCTGGTAGGGACATGGTGTCTGCTTCAGCTCCATGTTCTGACTCAGTCTCCTGCTGTGTCTCTGAGAGGTCTGTGTCCTCCACAGCTATGCCCTGACCCTGTAGCTCGGTCAGCTTTCTAGTTTAATACTGTATGTCTCCAGGGCTGTCTTTTCCCGCTGGGCGATTAAACTTAATTTGGTTTCAGTGTCCCAAGGCTTGTCAGCTACTTGTGGCATTCACTGTGGCAGGGCTGCAGCCATGTCATTTTGGAAATCTGCCACTTCTTCCTTGTTTTTGTGAGTCATGCAGGCTTAACTTATGGAGCACAGGGCACCACTGGATTTCTGACAACAGGTAGAGTAGATTGGTGCCGGTTTTAGTCTCTGAATCGGTCAGGGAGGGGATCGCTGACAGGATAATGTGCAGGATCTCCATGAAGCAGGTCCGCCCACATGCCTCGTATGGCCACCCCCCAAAAAATACATATTTTATTAGTTTTTTGTATCAATTTAAAAAATATACAGGAGTATTGCTGCGCTTAAACAATAATACTTGATAATATAAAAATAGGCAAAAAGCAGCTAACACAGATCTTGATTCTAGGAATAGATCAATAGTACATAAAAAATAAAAGTGTAGCGCTAATCTTATTGGTAAATAGCAGGAATGGAAGTCGACATATTAGGGAAAGTCCACAATATGAAAGTGTCCACTCCACACACAGATGTGCAAAAGCTATAGATCAAGAGAACCGCCACCGAGCCAGAAGACACACTGCCTCTTACCAGAAAACATAGACCTTCATTACAAAGGTCAGGTTCAGCATTCAGGTATATAGTTACACTGGCACTCCCACTGTGATGACAGGTTCAATCTCCTCCATAAGTAAAACCCGGATAAGGGCCTTGACTAATTCAGCCCCAGACTATATTATCTTCAGCAACCTTCTGAGCACACATCCTCAGGGATTGGCTGGGACTTCATAAATATTCAGACTGCTCACTCAGTCTTCTCTGCTCCTTTATTCTGGTGCCTTCCAGAAAGCAGGGAGAAGCAATCAAGTATGTCGTCTGTGGGGACCCTGATCAGTCCAAAGCAACCAGCAGCAGCCCTACTGGTGATGGCTCTTCGTACACCAGATACAGATCACTATAGAACAAGTCCGTCCAAGAAAAGTGGGAGCCCAAACAGGGTTGAGGAGAATGATAGACTCTGCTACACACAGCACTGTTATGCCCTCCCTCTCTAAAGCACACTTTTCTTGGACGGACTTGTTCTATAGTGATCTGTATTCGGTGTACAAAGAGCCGTCACCAGTAGGGCTGCTGTTGGTTGCTTTGGACTGATCAGGGTCCCCACAGACGACATCAATTTAAAAAGGCAAAGTGAGTGAACAGAAGAAAAATCTAAATCAAATCAAAATTTGGTATGACTTGAAGCCAGCATCAATTCTTACACTTGCACACTTTGTACACTTGCACAAAGTAAGGGATTTTGTAGAATTAGAGTCAGGTGTATGATTAATCAATTATACCAAGCAGGAGCTAATGATCATCAATAACTGAAACAGAAACAGCTGTGTAGGAGACCTAAAACGTTGTGGAAGACAGTTTCATGTCACAAGTCATACACCATGGCAAGACTAAGGACAGCAACATGACACAAGGTAGTTACACTGCATCAGCAAGGTCTCTCCCAGGCAAAGATTTGAAAGCAGACTGGGGTTTCAAGATGTGCTGTGCAAGCTATTATGAAGAAGCACAAAGTACGGGCAATGGTGAGGACTGTAGATGCAGTGGTCGGCCAAGGAAACTTATTGCAGCAGATGAAAAGACACATCATGCTTACATCCCTTCGACATTGGAAGATGTCCAGCAGTGCTATCAGCACAGAACAGGTGGAAACCATTGGGACCCAGGTACACCCATCTACTGTCCAGGGAAGTTTATTCAGAATTGGTCTTCATGGAAGAATTGTGGTCAAAAAGCCATAACTCTGACGTGAACAAAAGGCTAAGCAACTCAACCATGTACAAAAACATAGGAACTGGGGTGTAGAAAAGTGGCAGCAGCTGCTCTGGACTGATGAGTCAAAAATGTAAATATTTGGCTGCTGCAGAAGACAGTTTGTCGCTGATGGGCTGGAGAGTGGTACAATAATGAGAGTCTGCATGTGTAGCATGCGGGAGGTTCCTTGCAAGTTTGGGGCTGCATTTCTGCAAATAGAGTTGGAGATTTGGTCAGGATCAATGGTGTCCTCAATGCTAAGCAATACAGACAGATATTTATCCACCATGCCATACCAACAGGGAGGCGTGTGAATGACCTCAAATTTATTCTGCAGCAGGACAGCAACCCCAAACATACAGCCAATGTCATTAAGAACTATCTTCAGCATAAAAAAGAAGGAGTCCTGGAAGTAAAGGTTTGGCCCCCACAGAGCCCTGATCTCAACATCATTGATTCTGTCTGGAATTACATAAAGAGACTTACATCCACAGAAGCTCCTTGGTTAGTTCTCCAAGATGTTTGGAACAACCTACCTGCCACATTCCTTCAAAAACTGTGAGCAAGTGTACCTAGAAGAATTGATGCTGTTTTGAAAGCAAAGGGTGTTCACACCAAATATTGATTTGATTTGGGTTTCTATTCTGTAAATTTTCTTTCCATTTTGCTAATTGATAGAAATCAACTTCTAACACATCTGTTTCTGAAATCATTCTTGTAGCACTACCCCACTAGGAGTTGCTGAAGTCAGGGGTCCTCACTGTTGCACAGCCAGTCACACAGCATTTCCTTCTTGCATCAGACACAGAAAACAGTCCTTTGGCTTATTTTTGTTATTTTATTAGGGAATGATAACTTGGATGGGGTAAGGAATTATGGGATGCCCATAATAGAACCAGGGACAGCGTCCTCCCTATTTACAGATTCCTCTTCTTCCTTCCTCCTGCACAAACTTGGTTCCCTTCGTAAAGCTCTTGTTGGTTCACTCCTGGAGGAACTAACAGTCTTTTGTTAGCTCAGCAACAGCCCATTACAGGCTAAGAACTCTCAGTCCCCTAGTAGCACATATGGTGTGAACAGCATCTCACACCACTTTCTGCTTTTCTGTAGACACTGATTCTTGAGGGACTTTTTGGGCTTCAATATGACTTTTTTATGATAGACTTTTTAATGAAATTGATCATTTTAATTACTTAATATTTGCACTGCACTTATTACTTTCTATGATCTTGCCTACACCACCAACACATTTTATGCTGCTGATGCTGCTGGTCCTAAAAAACTTTAAAATCAAATCAAATGAAAAAAAAAAAAATAATAATAATATTTACCTCCCTACAAAAAATTAACAAAAATAAAAAAAATAACTAAAACCTTAAACCCCATGTAAGGAAAGATATATATTTTAAATACATTAAACTACAATATGGCCTGTCTAACAATTGTATATGCTTTTTTTTTTTTTTTTTTTTGTGAAAGTGGAGTTTACCTTTAAGTGTGTTTAGTTTAGACAATAGATGATATTTAATACTAGGCAATTATACATAATTCCAAAGAGAGATCTCATCTGAACACATCTGTTGTAAGGCGAGTGGGGAAAATCACACCCTCTCTTATTTTAAAAAGAAATCTGATTTCTGGGGGCGTCTCAGTTTACTCACAATTACTGTGTGAAATGACTGTTGCTATGGCCATTGTTGTGTATTTGCACCTGGTTATGGATCTTCATCTTCATCAATATCACGGCTTTCAGCTTTCACAGTGATGTGTATAATGGCCTTCCTAATCTTTGTATCAGAGGGTATATGCAAAACGCCGACAAAATTGATGTTACTTTCTGCATACAAGCTGTTTCCTGACTGCTAATCCACAATTCTATGCCTGTGGGTATAAAGTAAGTAAAGCTTTATTTATTTTATTTTATTTTATATATTATATATATATATATATATATATATATATACACAGTGCATTGCGAAAGTATTCAGCCCCCTTGAACTTTTCGACCTTTTGCCACATTTCAGGCTTCAAGCATAAAGATATAAAACTGTAATTTTTTGTGAAGAATCAACAGCAAGTGGGACACAATCATTAAGTGGAACGAAATTTATTGGACATTTCAAACGTTTTTAACGATTAAAAAAGTGAAAAATTGGGCGTGAAAAATTATTCAGCCCCCTTAAGTTAACACTTTGTAGCGCCACCTTTTGCTGCGATTACAGCTGTAAGTCACTTGGGGTATGTCTCTATCAGTTTTGCACATCGAGAGACTGAAATTTTTGCCCATTACTCCTTGCAAAACAGCTTGAGCTCAGTGAGGTTGGATGGAGTTTGTGAACAGCAGTTTTCAGTTCTTTCCACAGATTCTCAATTGTATTCAGGTCTGGATTTTTACTTGGCCATTCTAATACCTGGATATGTTTATTTGTGAACCATTCCATTGTAGATTTTGCTTTATGTTTTGGATCATTGTCTTGTTGGAAGACAAATCTTTGTCCCAGTCTCAGGTCTTTTGCAGACTCCATCAGGTTTTCTTCCAGAATGGTCCTGTATTTGGCTCAATCCACCTTCCCATCAATTTTAACCATCTTCCCTGTCCCTGCTGAAGAAAAGCAGGCCCAAACCATGATGCTGCCACCACCATGTTTGACAGTGGGGATGGTGTGTTCAGGGTGGTGAGCTGTGTTGCTTTTACGCCAAACATAACGTTTTGCATTGTTGCCAAAAAGTTCAATTTTGGTTTCATCTGACCAGAGCACCTTCTTCCACATGTTTGGTGTCTCCCAGGTGGCTTGTGGCAAACTTTAAATGACACTTTTTATGGATATCTTTAAGAAATGGCTTTCTTCTTGCCACTCTTCCATAAAGGCCAGATTTGTGCAGTATACAACTGATTGTTGTCCTATGGACAGAGTCTCCCACCTCAGCTGTAGATCTCTGCAGTTCATCCAGAGTGATCATGGGCCTCTTGGCTGCAACTCTGATCAGTCTTCTCCTTGTATGAGCTGAAAGTTTAGAGGGACGGCCAGGTCTTCGTAGATTTGCAGGGGTCTGATACTCCTTCCATTTCAATATTATCGCTTGCACAGTGCTCCTTGGGATGTTTAAAGCTTGGGAAATCTTTTTGTATCCAAATCCGGCTTTAAACTTCTCCACAACAGTATCTGGGACCTGCCTGGTGTGTTCCTTGCTCTTCATGATGCTCTCTGCGCTTTAAACGGACCTCTGAGACTATCACAGTGCAGGTGCATTTATACGGAGACTTGATTATACACAGGTGGATTCTATTTATCATCATTAGTCATTTAGGTCAACATTGGATCATTCAGAGATCCTCACTGAACTTCTGGAGAGAGTTTGCTGCACTGAAAGTAAAGGGCTGAATAATTTTGCAGGCCCAATTTTTCAGTTTTTTATTTGTTAACAAAGTTTGAAATATCCAATAAATTTCGTTCCACTTCATGATTGTGTCCCACTTGTTGTTGATTCTTCACAAAAAATTACAGTTTTATATCTTGATGTTTGAAGCCTGAAATGTGGCAAAAGGTCGAAAAGTTCAAGGGGGCCGAATACTTTCGCAATGCACTGTATATATTTATATATATATTGTAAAAGACAAAACAAGGAAGTAAAATTGGGTTACAGCTTCCCCCTTAGTTTCAGCCTGCTATACCAATTGCATGTTCAGAATAATAGTGCTCAAGATTTCATAGATTAGGTAGGCAGAGTTAAATGATGGTGTTGCATTTCAATGAAAACATTTACCTGCAAAGTGAAGGAATACAATTTATCACAAAAAAAAATTAAATAAAAAGCAAGTCATATAAGCAAGTATAAAGACGACTGGAGTTGGACCTTTATAATCATACAATTATAGATGGTGCAACATGGGTCAAAACAGAGTACAATTAAAATAAAATGAATATAAATGACGGAAAAGAGGAGGTGTATTTGAATAGTCACCTATTTAAAGATATACTAGGTTCATGCACAAAGATTAAGGTACCAAAATGAGTGCATTAGTCCACAGGTTGATCATTCTTCTCATTTACCATGAAATTGTTGCATGGTGTCAGAGATACATTTTCTCCATAAGCATCAGTGAGTCTATTCTGTTTTAGACTTGAGCTATGGGGGTGATTATGAAAGCCAGTGTAAGGAAATACTCCATTGTACCATAATGAACAGGGTATGCAAACGTTTCTCACAATGGTAAGAGACTGATGGAATGTTCAGGGGACCCTATAGAGCAGCCATTCTCAACTAGGGTTCCTTGGAAGCCTAGGGTCCCTCCATAGGTTGCTAGGGGTTACTTTAGCTGTGGCTGATTGACTTTCCATTTGATGGTGGCTACCCAGCTCCAGGGTCTAGGTAACATCAGAGGCATGACGCCAATGATTTATTTAGCTATCTGTAATGGTGGCATTCTGACTACAATGTAAGGATTCCATCTTCTTATTGAGCCTCCATGAATTGGTTTTAGCAGGGGTTCCTCAAGACCTGAAAATTATTTTAAGGGTTCCTCAAGGGTAAAGAGGTTGAGCAAGAGACATCCAGCAAACCCATCTGAGAAAATTCATGGAAAATTGTGTACTATATCTCATCTCCCACAGTACAAATAGCATGGAAATGCAATTATTTTAGTAAATATAAACTGCTAAATACCTTTTCTCATCAGTAGTATATAGCAGTCTTGTGACTTCTATCAGTGTCTGGTTAAAGCTTGCAGGAGGAGTTTTAATTTTCCTCTGAGTGTCCTATGAGACTGTCTGTCTGGACAGTGCTGATTGGCCCTGTGCTGATCACATGCACCCTCCCAAGAAAAAAAAAACTCTCCGGCAATACACACCAAACTGAGCATGTGCAGAGTGCCCCCAAGGCTCTGTTCTATCAGCAGATGGATTGGGGACAGTGGAAGAAGGGGAGGGTCAGAGAAAACAGGCTCAAACAGCCTTTTTACACAGTGTCTTTAGGTTCCACAGTGAGTATAACAAGCATGCTGTTGTGGATTTTTTTTTAGGACTAGTGTGGACATTTTTCAGTATGTGTTTTATTTAGCTTGTCATAATGGCTCCTGTTGTCGGTTTGCTTGCAATACGCTCATTAGAGTGTGTACGGGCGAACCGGCATTGAGGAAAGGCAGTGAAAACCTTCCTTTAGATTATTATTATTATACAGGATTTATATAGCGCCAACAGTTTGTGCAGCGCTTTACAATGTGGGGGAAGACAATACAGTTACAGTACAATTCAATACAGGAGGAATCAGAGGGCCCTGCTCGTCAGAGCTTACAATCTAGTAGGGAGGGTCAAGTGAAACACAAGGCAATAACCAAGGGAGATGGGCAGATGGAGAAAATGGAGGTATAGTTGTTAGGTGTGGGTAGGATAGGCTTCTCTGAAAAGGGAGTTTTCAGAGATCGCCTAAAAGCTACTAGAGTAGGAGATAATCGGACAGATAAGGGTAAGGAGTTCAATAGGATTGGAGAGGCTCTGGTAAAGTCCTTTAGGTGAGCATGGAAGGAGGTGACGAGGGAGCTAGAGAGCAGGAGGTTTTGAGAGGAACGAAGAGAGTGATTAGGTTGATATTTTGAGACTAGGCTAGTGATGTAGTTGGGGGCTAAGCTGTGGATGGCTTTGTAAGATGTTGTTAGTAGTTTGAATTTAATTTGTTGGGTGAGCGGAAGCCAGTGGAGGGCTTGACAGAGAGGAGCGGCGGACACTGAGCGATTGGTAAGGTGGATGAGTCTGGTGGCAGCATTCATGATGGATTGAAGGGAGGATAGCCTGTGTAGAGGTAAGCCAATGAGAAGGGAATTGCAGTAGTCGTGGCGCGAGATGACCATGGAGTGAACTATGAGCTTTGTTGTGTCTTTGGTTAGAAAGGGGCGTATTTTGGAGATGTTGAGGAGGTTAAGGCGGAAAGATTTGGACAGCGATTTGATATGGGGCTTGAAGGAGAGTTCAGAGTCCAGGACAACACCTAGGACCTTGGCATGCGGGAATGGGCCGATAATAATGCCATCAATATTGACAGAAAGATCAGGGGAAGGGGCACATGGTGGAGGAAAATTATTAGCTCGGTTTTGGATGGATTGAGTTTGAGGAAGTGGTGTGACATCCAGACCGATATATCTGATAGTATATAGATGATACGTGCGGAGACTGAGGGAGAGAGCTGAGGGGTGGATGAATAGATTTGGGTATCGTCAGCGTAGAGATGGTATTGGAAGCCGTGGGAAGCTATCAGCTGACCCAGAGAGGAGCTGTAGATTGAAAATAGGAGGGGTCCAAGAACAGAGCCTTGGGGGACCCCAACAGAGAAGGGAATAGGAGAAGAGGAAGTAGAATTGTACATAACGCTAAAGGTGCGGTTGGATAAGTAGGAAGATAACCAGTGAAGAGTACAGACACGGAGACCAAAGGCAGAGCCGGACTGGCCGACCGGGATACCTGGAAATTTCCCGGGGGCCGCTTTAAGATGAATGGGGCCGCTATTGGGACCGCGCCGCGGCCGCGCTGTGGTGGCCGCTGCAGCCCCAGTGAAGTCTTTCCTACGTGACGTCAGCCGCTATGAGCGGTATGACATCACATCTGGCGGGAGCGGCTGCGCGGCGCCGGCGGTGGATCATGTGACTCAGCAAGACGGACGGTCACGGCGCCGAGAGTCCCACACCACATCCAGTACTGTCTGTCACTGTCAGTACACACACAGACGCCAGCAGCATGATTGACTGACCAAGTTAGTAATAAAAATCAGCAGCAGTGCAATTATTGGTCCCATCCTCCGACCTCCACCAGACCACCACTGCCCCCTGCCCCCGGCTGATCTCACCAACCCCACTGATTCCCCCCCCCACCACCCGCCACTGATCCCCCCACCACCACCCCTGCCACTGACATCCCACCCCCCCACCACTGATCCCACCACCCCTGCTACTGATCTCATCCCCCTCACCACCACCACTGCCACCGATTCCATCCCCCCACCACCCCTGCCACTGATCCCATCCCCCTCACCACCACCACTGCCACTGATCCCATCCCCCCCACCACCCCTGCCACTGATCCCATCCCCCTCACCACCACCACTGCCACAGATCCCACCCCCCCCACCACCCCTGCTACTGATCCCATCCCCTTTACCACTGCCACCGATCTCATCCCCCCCACCCCTGCCACTGATCCCATCCCCCTCACCACCACCACTACCACCGATCCCACCCCCCTCACCACCACCGCTGCCACCGACCCCAGCCCCCTCATCACCACCATCACTGCCACCGCTGCCACCCCCCTCATCACCACCACCGCTGCCACCGCTGGCACCCCCCTCATCACCACCACCGCTGCCACCCCCTCACCACCACCCCTGTTGCCACCCCCTCACCACCACCCCTGCTGCCACCGATCCCACCCCCCTCACCACCACCGCTGCCACCGATCCCACCCCCCTCATCACCACCACCGCTGCCACCCCCTCACCACCACCCCTGCTGCCACTGATCTCACCCCCCTCACCATCACCACCGCTTCCACTGATTCCACACCCTCACCACCACCCCTGCTGCCACTCATCCCACCCCCCTCATCATGTCTGCAACCTCTGACATCTCCTGTACCATGTCCGCACAGCCCCTGACATCTCCTGTACCATGTCCGCACAGCCCCTGACATCTCCTGTACCATGTCCGCACAGCCCCTGACATCTCCTGTACCATGTCCGCACAGCCTCTGACATCTCCTGTACCATGTCCGCACAGCCTCTGACCTCTCCTGTACCATGTCCTCACATCCTCTGACCTCTCCTGTACCATCGATGCACATCCTCTGACATCTCTTGTATCATGTCCGCACAGCCTCTGGCATCTCCTCTATCATGTCCGCACAGCCTCTGACATCTCCTGTATCATGTCCACACAGCCCCTGACATCTCCTGTACCATGTCCGCACAGCCTCTGACATCTCCTGTATCATGTCAGCACAGCCTCTGACATCTCTTGTACCATGTCCTCACGGCCCCTGACATCTCCTGTATCATGTCCGCGCAGCCTCTGACATCTCCTGTATCATGTCCGCACAGCCCCTGACATCTCCTGTACCATATCCACACAGCCTCTGACATCTCTTGTACCATGTCCGCACAGCCCCTGACATCTCCTGTACCATGTCCGCACAGCCCCTGACATCTCCTGTATCATGTCCGCGCAGCCTCTGACATCTCCTGCATCATGTCCACACAGCCCCTGACATCTCCTGTACCATGTCCGCACAGCCCCTGACCTCTCCTGTACCATGTCCTCACATCCTCTGACCTCTCCTGTACCATCTCTGCACATCCTCTGACATCTCTTGTATCATGTCCGCAAAGCCTCTGACATCTCCTGTACCATGTCCGCACAGCCCCTGACATCTCCTGTATCATGTCCTCACAGCCTCTGACATCTCCTGTATCATGTCTGCACAGCCCCTGACATCTCCTGTACCATATCCGCACAGCCTCTGACATCTCTTGTACCATGTCCCCACAGCCCCTGACATCTCCTGTATCATGTCCGCGCAGCCTCTGACATCTCCTGGATCATGTCCGCACAGCCCCTGACATCTCCTGTATCATGTCCGCACAGCCCCTGACATCTCCTGTACCATATCCGCACAGCCTCTGACATCTCTTGTACCATGTCCGCACAGCCCCTGACATCTCCTGTACCATGTCCGCACAGCCCCTGACATCTCCTGTATCATGTCCGCGCAGCCTCTGACATCTCCTGCATCATGTCCGCACAGCCCCTGACATCTCCTGTACCATGTCCGCACAGCCCCTGACATCTCCTGTACCATGTCCTCACATCCTCTGACCTCTCCTGTACCATCTCTGCACATCCTCTGACATCTCTTGTATCATGTCTGCACAGCCTCTGACATCTCCTGTATCATGTCCGCACAGCCTCTGACCTCTCCTGTACCATGTCCTCACATCCTCTGACCTCTCCTGTACCATCTCTGCACATCCTCTGACATCTCTTGTATCATGTCCGCACAGCCTCTGACATCTCCTCTATCATGTCCGCACAGCCTCTGACATCTCCTGTATCATGTCTGCACAGTCCCTGACATCTCCTGTAACATGTCCGCACAGCCTCTGACATCTCCTGTATCATGTCAGCACTGCCTCTGACATCTCTTGTACCATGTCCGCACAGCCCCTGACATCTCCTGTATCATGTCCGCGCAGCCTCTGACATCTCCTGTATCATGTCCACACAGCCCCTGACATCTCCTGTACCATGTCCGCACAGCCCCTGACATCTCCTGTACCATGTCCGCACAGCCTCTGACATCTCCTGTATCATGTCCACACATCCTCTGACATCTCCTGTATGATGTCTGCACAGCCCCTGACATCTCCTGTACCATATCCACACAGCCTCTGGCATCTCTTGTACCATGTCCGCACAGCCCCTGACATCTCCTGTATCATGTCTGCGCAGCCTCTGACATCTCCTGTATCATGTCCGCACAGCCCCTGACATCTCCTGTACCATGTCCACACAGCCCCTGACATCTCCTGTACCATGTCCACACAGCCTCTGACATCTCCTGTACCATGTCCGCACAGCCTCTGACATCTCTTGTACCATATCCGCACAGCCTCTGACATCTCTTGTACCATATCCGCACAGTCCCTGACATCTCCTGTATCATGTCCACACTTTTACCACTTTTAACTATAATTTGCTTTTTTATATATAAAGCCCTGCTTTTATATCTATCTTATCTATGATAGTACACTCTTCAAATTTGCTTTAAAATGCATGGTTTTCCCTTTTATGAACAAGAAAATAATGGCGTTATGGTGTTGGGCCGGTATAATAATGCTATGGGGCTGGTATGAAATTTTTTCCAGGGCTGAATTTTATTCCCAGTCCGGCCCTGACCAAAGGCATGGAGTTTTTTGAGGAGAAGGGGATGGTCAACCGTATCAAAGGCAGCAGAAAGGTCCAGGAGGAGGAGTACAGAATAGTGTCCATTGGTTTTGGCTGTTAGTAAATCGTTTGTCAGTTTTAAGAGAGCAGTTTCAGTGGAGTGTTGAGGCCGAAATCCAGGCTGAAGGGGATCAAGGAGGCTATTCTCGAAAAGGTGGTCGCACAGTCTGTTGTAGACCAGACGTTCAAGGAGTTTGGATAAAAAGGGGAGCAAGGAAAAAGGGCATAGGTTGTTAAGATCGGTTAAGTCCAGTAGAGGGCTTTTTAAGTATGGGGCTGACTAGTGCATGTTTTAGAGAGTTGGGGAAGATGCCAGAAGAGAGGGAGAGATTGAAGATGTGGGTTAAAGAGCGTAGAATAGGGCCAGAGGGTGAACGTAGCATTTGCGAGGGAACAGGATCCAGAGGGCAGGTGGTTAAGTGGACATTAGCAAGTAGTTTAGCAACCTCGTCTATAGTGTTGGGGTTGAATGAAGGAAGTAGTGATCGCACCTGTGGGCATGAAGCATAAAGCATGGAAGGTATCTGAACAGCAATGATCTCTTTACGAATCGTATCAATCTTCTGTTTGAAGTGGTTGGCAATCTCCTGGGCAGTGAGTGAATCAGGGGGTGGAGGCAGTGGAGGACGGAGTAGAGAATTAAAGGTAGTGAAGAGTTGCCGGGGGCGGGATGACAAGCTGTTAATGAGAGTGATAAAATAGGTCTGCTTGGCAGTGTGGAGACTGGAATTGTATTTTTGGAGGGCAGATTTATATTGGTTGAAATCTTTCTGAGACTTAGTCTTACGCCATAGGCGCTCAAGAGCATGGCTATGTTTTTTTAGGACTTCTAGTGTTATCCGTTTGCCAAGGTTGAAGGGGTCGGGGCCTGATTCGGTGTGTAGTGAGGGGGGCCAGTGTGTCCAGGGAGGCTAAGAGTGAAGCGTTGTAGACAGAAGTGGATGTGTAGAAGCTTTCACTCTATATTGACATTTCAGCCGGCGAACACTCCATGGGCTATGCGCGGGTCTGTTTGCCGGTACAGATCTATGTGTATTATGGTGCGGAGTTCAAGGATCATGCAGCAAGGATATGACCATGCAGCTGAATAATGTGCAGATTTGTTCACTCAGCAG
The DNA here is from genome assembly GCF_965119305.1 of Pelophylax lessonae. NCBI lineage: Eukaryota > Metazoa > Chordata > Amphibia > Anura > Ranidae > Pelophylax > Pelophylax lessonae. The sequence continues at coordinate 727,064,984 of NC_138769.1, read as the reverse complement.
GGATATGTTTGCTCTGTGAATTCAATATTGTTTTGATATCTATCTGCCTTTATGAAGGGATACACGCTCATGTCTTTCTACTGTGCCTGATTACCATAGAGGAAACAGCATGGCTCTTTCCCTGCAGATAGTCTCATGCCTAAGGGGACAGTAGTATAATCCTATTAGACATTGTTCTCTGAGCCTTTCTGAGTGGGATACACGCCAGTAATAGTGGCTGGAATGCATGCACGAGTTTGATCAGAGCAGCGTTCATGGTTCTACACGCTTGTTTCATTGTGCAGTGTTAGGCGCGAATTCCGCTACACGTGGGTTTAATTAGTAACTGCGGTGCACGGATTTCCGCACACCAACGGCGGGAAACCATGCACGCTGTTCTGCTCGTTCAGGATCGTGTACTCCCCCTTTGTATTGTATATTTGAATGTATCCGGGGGTGTCATTGGCTGATTCTATGTGAGTAAGTGACTACATTTGGAACTGATTGGCTGATGTTGTATAGCCATCACTTCCTGCTGTTATCACTGTGTTGTCCCATAAATAAACGGAGGTCAATGTTTTAGGCAGGACATTCTATCGAGCATCCAATGTGTGTCTGTATTACTGGATACTGCTGCGCGTGCTCCATTACCTTATACAAAAGAGCTGAGAACTGTGCTTTTTAGCACAACGGGATTAATTGCGCTTGGAGTATATTAATATCCAAAAGTGCACTTATTAGTGCAACAGAGTTATTTGCGCATCAAGCGTACATTTGGATCCAATACAATGCTTTACTACATATACAGGCTGATTTTACTGTTGTGGGTTTAGTAACACTTTAAATGTACTTGTGTGAGTTGGACATCTTTCAAAAAAACAACAACAGCCCATTCAGTTTAAATAGAAATGTAAGGCAAAAATTTTTTTGTGTGTGTGTTATTTCTATATATATATTTATTTACACACTATATTACCAAAAGTATTGGGACACCTGCCTTTACATGCACATGAACTTTCCCAGTCTTAGTCGGTAGGGTTCAGTATTGAGTTGGCCCACCCTGGTATAGCTGCAAAGGGTGGGCCAACTCAATATTGAATCCTACAGACTCAGAGTGGGATGACATTAAAGTTCATGTGCGTACAAAGGCAGGCATCCCAATATTTTTGGTAATATAGTGTATTAATATATATATATATATATATATATATATATATATATATACAAACCCGATTCCAAAAAAGTTGGGACACTGTACAAATTGTGAGTAAAAAAAGAATAGACTAATTTACAAATCTCATAAACTTATATTTTATTCACAATATAATATAGATAACATATCAAATGTTGAAAGTGAGACATTTTGAAATGTCATGCCAAATATTGGCTCATTTTGGATTTCATGAGAGCTACACATTCCAAAAAAGTTGGGACAGGTAGCAAAAAGAGGCCGGAAAAGTTAAATGTACATATAAGGAACAGCTGGAGGACCAATTTGCAATTTATTAGGTCAATTAGCAACATGATTGGGTATAAAAAGAGCCTCTCAGAGTGGCAGTGTCTCTCAGAAGTCAAGATGGGCAGAGGATCATCAATTCCCCCAATGCTGCGGTGAAAAATAGTGGAGAAATACCAGAATGGGGTTTCTCAGAGAAAAATCGCAAAGGGTTTGGAGTTATCATCATCTACAGTGCATAATATCATCCAAAGATTCAGAGAATCTGGAACAATCTCTGTGTGTAAGGGTCAAGGCTGGGAAAACCATACTGGATGCCCGTGATCTTCGGGCCCTTATACGGCACTGCATCACATACAGGAATGCTACTGTAATAGAAATCACAACATGGGCTCAGGAATACTTACAGAAAATATTGTCGGTGAACACAATCCACCGTGCCATTCGCCATTGCCAGCTAAAAATCTATAGGCCAAAAAAGAAGCCAAATCTAAACATGATCCAGAAGCGCAGACGTTTTCTCTGGGCCAAGGCTCATTTAAAATGGACTGTGGCAAAGTGGAAAACTGCTCTGTGGTCAGACTAATCAGAATTTGAAGTTCTTTTTGGAAAACTGGGACGCCATGTCATCCAGACTAAAGAGGACAAGGACAACCCAAGTTGTTCTCAGTGCTTAGTTCAGAAGCCTGCATCTCTGATGGTATGGGGTTGCCTGAGTGCGTGTGGCATGGGCAGCTTACACATCTGGAAAGGCACCATCAATGCTGAAAGGTATATCCAAGTTCTAGAACAACATATGTTCCCATCCAGATGTTGTCTCTTGCAGGGAAGACCTTGCATTTTCCAACATGACAATGCCAGACCACACCAGACCACATACTGCATCAATTACAACATCATGGCTGCATAGAAGAAGGATCTGGGTACTGAAATGGCCAGCCTGCAGTCCAGATCTTTCACCCATAGAAAACATTTGGCACATCATAAAGAGGAAGATGTGACAAATAAGACCTAAGACAGTTGAGCAACTAGAAGCATGTATTAGACAAGAATGGGACAACATTCCTATTCCTAAACTTGGGCAACTTGTCTCCTCAGTTCCCAGACGTCTGCAGACTGTTATAAAATGAAGAGGGGATGCCACACAGTGGTAAACATTGCCTTGTCCCAACTTTTTTGAGATGTGTTGATGCCATAAAATTTAAAATCATTTTATTTTTCCCTAAAAATGATACATATTCTCAGTTTAAACATTTGATATGTCATCTATGTTGTATTCTGAATAAAATATTGAAATTTGAAACTTCCACATCCTTGCATTCTGTTTTTATTCACAATTTGTACAGTGTCCCAACTTTTTTTGGAATCGGGTTTGTATATATATATATATATATACATACATATACATACATACATACATACACAGCATCTCACAAAAGTGAGTATACCCCTCACATTTCTGTAAATATTTTATTATATCTTTTCATCTGACAACACTGTAGAAATGACATTTTGCTACAATGTAAAGTTGTAAGTGTACAGCTTGTATAACAGTGTACAGTGTACATTTTCTGCCCCTCACAATAACTCAACACACAGACTTTAATGTCTAAACCTCTGGCAACAAAAGTGAGTACAGCCCTAAGTGAAAATGTCCAAATTGGGCCCATTTAGCCACCCCCCCATGTCATGTGACTCGTTAGTGTTACAAGGTCTCAGGTGTGAATGGGGAGCAGGTGTGTTAAATTTGGTGTTGCTCTCACTCTCTCATACTGGTAACTGGAAGTTCAACATGGCACCTCATGGCAAAGAACTCTCTGAAGATCTGAAAAAAGAATTATTGCTCTGCATAAAGATGGCCTAGGCTATAGGAAGATTGCCAATACCCTGAAACTGAGCTGCAGCATGGTGGCCAAGACCATACAGAGGTTCAACAGGACAGGTTCCACTCAGAACAGGCCTCGTCATGGTCGACCAAAGAAGTTGAATGCAGAGGACATGGCCAGCGTGTGAAGCGGAGTGGACCTGTATCACTGGAGCTCCGTTCCTGGCATCTGCTTCCAGCATTTCTAACCCTCGTTTTTGCTCCTGGAGGCCTCCATCTGCTTTTCCGACTCCTTGGGCATCCAGCCAGCGTCTCACTTCTGACTGCATGGGTCCTCCGAACACCCGATCTTCACAGCCAGGACCTGGTACTCTCTGCCCCTCTTCCTCGGCTGCCATCTTGGCCACGAGGCACCAGGTTGCAGTAATGCCAGCTAGCACACACGTTGGATGATCCAGCAGCAGCCAGCTCTCCCTCTGGGGTGGAGATCCTGGCAGCCATCACTGCCTATAAAGAATCCTGACAGCAAAAATAAGACTTCCTTGCGACGTATGTCAGCTTTATCCATCAAGACCTAGACAAATTCCAGTCCCGGGTCTCTGAGGTAGAGGACAGGGTTTCCGCGGTAGAGGATGTGGTCCGATCAGATTCCGGAGACCTACAGGCCCTGCAGCTACAGGTAAAGGCACTCCAAGAGGGAGCAGTGGACACTGAAATAATATCCGCATACTGGGTCTCCATGAGAGATCAGAGGGATCTAAGCCTGCAGAGTTTACTGAACACCTCCTGACCACCCTCTTTGGTCCGACAGACATGCCACCCACCTTTGTGGTAGAAAGAGCACACAGGGTCCTGCCAATCCCTTCTAGGCCGGGAGCTCCTCCATGTCCCTTTCTCCTCCATCTGCTGAACTACAGGGATAGAGATCGCATCCTTGCTGCAGCTCAAGTGATGCAAGAAATCAACTATGAAAACACCAAGCTTTTCTTTTTTTACAGGTTACTCAGAGGAGGTCCAGCAATGGCACAAATCCTTCACAGAAGTGCATAGAAGGCTCTGAGAAAAGGAAACAAGCTTTGGCCTCCACAACCCTAGTAGGCTGTGAGTTACCAGGGACGATCACACTCGATTCTTTGATACTCCCGAAGCTGCCTCTGTGTGGCTGGACACCCGCTGAGGTCCTGTTTGCCTCTATGAGCCCCCTTTATCACCTTGATGTTTGGATACCAGCTAAGTACCACACTTTTTAGTCTCACCATGTCCTGGTTTAGTTATGTAATCTCACGTTTCACCCCACTAGGTCTCAGCCTTTCCTGGTGGTACCTTCTACCCCTACATACAAACTGAACTATCCATTCCTGTGGTACTATACCCTCCTTAAAGGAAATAAAGCAAGGAACTTCCCTTGGTTTTCCTCACAGTGAGGATACCACTGTCTTACTCACAGGCCTCCCCCCCCCCCCCAACTTGCTGTTCCGATTACAGACAGAATATCCGTATATGCGTTATTGAGGATTCCTCAGGTTTCTTGGACATAGTATTACACTATTGCCTATTATTGTTTTAGTTACTGGGTATAGGCCCTGTCTGCACCTTCCCAAGTTCTGGAGGCAAGGGCAGGGAAGGTATTTTGGTACTAATTGGGATGATGTTTTTGTTATATGTTCTAGTTTTTATTTTGGTTATAATGCTTATTTTCTTGCTCTGGTACTGGCCCCCTCGGTCTTTGCTGCTTTGAGATGTCATTTAGGGCCCTTCTATCACATCCATGCATATAATACCACACCAATCTAATGTCAACACGTGATACTACCGCATTTTACATTCTCTTGGAATGTTCGTGGATTGAATTCTAAATTTAAGAGAGCGATGCTCTTTTGCTACCTTAAACTCCACTCTCCTCATGTAATACTCTTCCAAGAGACACATCTCACAGGCAGAAAGCTCCTGGCGCTGAAGAGGCCAGGGATCCAGAAGGCCTTCCATTCCTCCTACTCCTCCTTTGCCCGGGGTGTGTCTGTGTTGATCAGCAAATTGTTCCTCTGTGTGGTTGAACATGTTCACATGGACCCCCAGGGCAAGTATGTGGTGGTGGTGTTTAATCTAGGGGACCAACGGTACATTATTGTCAATATTTATCCTCCCTTTTCCTCAACGGTACTATATGTTATTTTGGAGAGGATCGCTCCATATTGCCCATCTAAATTGCTGCTCATGGGTGACTTTAACGCCATATTGGCTCCCGAATTAGATAGACCTATTCCTCCCAAACACTTCTCTACTGAGCTCGTGGCATGGGCTCAGGCGATGGGGGTGGCGGAGGTCTGGCGATGGAAGCATCCTTCTGCCAGATCCTATTCTTGCTTTTCATCCACATACAAAACGGCTTCTAGGATTGATCTGGCCTTTGTAAATCCAGCTGATGTTGGATGTGTTGGATGCTTCATACCTCTCCAGTGGACTCTCGGACCATTGTCCGTTGGCTCTGTCCATCCGTTCTCCCTGCACGTGACCTAACGGATACCATTCCTCCACTCCCAGCAGAATACTGGGAAATTAATGCGGGTTCATCCTCTCCTGAGGTTACTTGGGATGCCTTCGAGGCAGTTACCCGGGGGCATTACATCTCCTCCATAGCCACGGTTCTTAGGGACCAGGCTTCCATCACCGCTGCACTTCAGGATGCAGTTAAACAGTGTACAGAATCATATAACACTGACCCAACTGACACCCATTTTGACCAGCTTCATGCACAAAAACGTAAGCTTCATTTACACCTAGCTGAAATTACAAGATTGGACTTATACAAGAACAAACAGACGTTTTTTGAGGAGGGAGGCCGCAATGGATGCCTACTGGCGATGCTAGAGCAGCACAAACAGCCTTTAACCCTGATACCAGAAATTAAAACCCCATCTGGTAAGCTGGCCTCTTCCCTACCTGCTATTCTAGATGCTTTTCATCAATTTTATAGTTCTATTTACTCCTCTGTTTTGCCCTCTAACTTTTGTCCCACGAACCTGACTGCTTGGCTGGACCCTCTGGCTCTTGGCTGGCTGTCAGATGAGGATCGAGAGGCTCTGGTGGGGCCGATTACGCCTGACGAGATTCTTGGGGTGATTTGATCTTTTCTAGCAGGGAGGTCCCCAGGTCTAGATGGTCTCCCAATCAAATTTTATAAAACCCACGGGGACCTCCTTGCTCCCTTCCTGGCCTCACTCTACTCCAAGTGTTTGTTAGACGGAGCCCTCCCGGCCTCCATGAGTTATGCTCATGTTGTACTGATCTATAAACCACCCAAAGACCCCACATCCTGTACCTCCTACAGGCCGATTGCCCTACTTAACACCGACTTTAAGATTCTTACCAAACTACTTACACTGCATTTACAACCTATCTTACCCACTATTATTGAGACAGACCAGACCAACTTTATGGCCCACAGAGCGAAAGACATCAACCTACGGAGATTACAATACAATATTCAAAGAAGGGCAGAGGCATATCCCGGGCAATTATAGGCCGGTCAGCCTGACGTCAATAGTATGTAAATTACTGTAAGGGATAATAAGGGACTATATTCAAGAATTTGCTAAAGTCAACAGTATCATCAGCAGTAAGCAGCATGGGTTTTCAAAAGAACGTTCTTGTCTGACCAATCTGCTAACATTCTACGAGGAGGTGAGCTGTGAGCTAGATAGGGGGAGACCTGTGGATGTGGTGTATCTGGATTTTGCTAAGGCATTCGATACAGTCACCCCACAAACAAATAATTTACAAAATAAGGTCTGCAGGCTTAGACCACAAGGTTTGCTCTTGGATAGAAAACTGGTTAAAGGGGCGTGTCCAAAGGGTGGTAATAAATAACGCATACTCAGACTGGTCTGGAGTGATAAGTGGGGTGCCCCAAGGCTCAGTCCTGGGACCAATTTTGTTCAATTTATTCATAAATAGCATTGAGGACGGGATCACTAGCTCAATCTCAGTTTTTGCAGGTGACACAAAATTAAGCATGGCAATAACTTCACATCATGATGCAGAAATATTACAGAATGACCTGAACAAAATAACAGAGTGGGCAACTACGTTGCAAATGAGGTTTAATGTGGAGAAGTGTAAGGTAATGCACTTGGGCACTAAAAACATAAAAGCAAAATACGCGTTAGGGGGGAACCTCTGGGGAAATCAAGAGTGGAGAAAGATCTGGGAGTCTTAGTAGAAGATAGGCTAAGCAATAGCATGCAATGTCAAGCTGCAGCTGCCAAAGCCGGCAGAATATTGGCATGCAAAAGGATGGGGATATATTCCAGAGATAATGCTATAATCCTGCCACTTTATAAAACTCTGGTCCGGCTGCACCTGGAGTATTCTGTCGGGTTCTTGTAGCCAATCCTCAGAAAGGAAAGAGTCCAAAGAAGGGCAACAAAACTAATTAGGGGATTGGAGAACCTAAATTATGAGGAGTTTTTATAAGCGCTCGATTTATTCTCCCTAGAGAAAAGACGCCTGAGAGGGGACATGATAGCTATTTACAAATACCTCAAAGGTGATCTCAGCATAGAAAAAAAAAAAAAACTATTCAGACGCAAGGAGTGCAAGAGAACACAAGGCCATTTACTGTGATTAGAGGAGAAGTGATTTAACCTCAGGCTACGCAAAGAGTTTTTTACAGTAAGGGCAATAAGATTGTGGAACTCTCTTCCACAAATTGTAGTAACTGCAGGGAGTATGGATACTTTTAAAAGACTCTTGGACATACATCTCCAAGATCAAAACATTCAGGGGTATGAGATATGAATACGTCCCAGGTTGAACTGGATGGATTATTGTCTTTATTCAACCTAAACTACTATGTAACTATGTAACTATATACAAACCCGATTCCAAAAAAGTTAGGACACTATACAAATTGTGAATAAAAACAGAATGCAATGATGTGGAAGTTTTAAATTTCAATATTTTATTCAGAATACAACATATATGACATATCAAATGTTTAAACTGAGAAAATGTATCATTTTAAGGGAAAAATAAGTTGATTTTAAATTTCATGGCATCAACACATCTCAAAAAAGTTGGGACAAGGCCATGTATACCATACCACTGTGTGGCATCCCCTCTTCTTTCTATAATAGTCTGCAAACGTCTGGGGACTGAGTAAACAAGTTGCTCAAGTTTAGGAATAGGAATGTTGTCCCATTCTTGTTGAATACAGGCTTCTAGTTTTTCAACTGTCTTAGGTCTTCTTTGTCGCATCTTCCTCTTTATGATGCGCCAAATGTTTTCTATGGGTGAAAGATCTTGACTGCAGGCTGGCCATTTCAGTACCCAGGTCCTTCTTCTACGCAGCCATGATGTTGTAATTGATGCAGTCTGTGGACTGGCATTGTCATGTTGGAAAATGCAAGGTTTTCCTGGGAGCATATGTTGTTCTAGAACTTGGGTATACCTTTCAGCACTGATGGTGCCTTTCCAGATGTGTAAGCTGCCCATGCCACACGCACTCATGCAACCCCATACCATCAGAGATGAACTGAGCACTGAGAACAACTTGGGTTGTCCTTGTCCTCTTTAGTCCAGATGACATGGCATCCCAGTTTTCCAAAAAGAACTTCAAAGTTTGATTCGTCTGACCACAGAACAGTTATCCACTTTGCCACAGTCCATTTTAAATGAGCCTTGGCCCAGAGAAAATGCCTGCGCTTCTGGATCATGTTTAAATATGGCTTCTTTTTTAGCTGGCAACGGCGAATGGCAGGACAAGGTTTTCAGGAAGTATTCCTGAGCCCATGTTGTGATTTTCATTACAGTAGCATTCCTGTATGCGATGCAGTGCCGTCAATAGGGCCTGAAGATCACGGGAATCCAGTATGGTTTTCCGGCCTTGACCCTTACGCACAGAGATTGTTCCAGATTCTCTGAATCTTTGAATTATATTATGCACTGTAGATGATGATAACTTCAAACTCTTTGCAATTTTTCTCTGAGAAACTCCTTTCTGATATTGCTCTACTATTTTTCGCCGCAGCATTTGGGGAATTGTTGATCCTCTGCCATCTTGACTTCTGAGAGACAATGCCACTCTGAGAGGCTCTTTTTATTCCCAATCATGTTTCCAATTGACCTAATAAATTGCAAATTGGTCCTCCAGCTGTTCCTTATATGTACATTTAACTTTTCCTGCCTCTTACTGCTACCTGTCCCAACTTTCAACTTTTTTGGAATGTGTAGCTCTCATGAAATCCAAAATGAGCCAATATTTGGCATGACATTTCAAGATTTGGCATGACATCTCACTTTCAACATTTGATATGTTATCTATATTGTATTGTGAATAAAATATAAGTTTTAATTAGTTGTAATTAGTCCATTCCTTTTTTAGTCTCAATTTGTACAGTGTCCCAACTCTTTTGGAATTTGTATATATATATATATATATATATATATATATATATATATATATATATATATATGGCACTTGCATAGATATTAGGCCATTCAGTATCTATCGTCAGTTCAGTATAGACCATACATCTGATCTGTATATATATAGGACACTTGCATAGATATCAGGCTATTCTCTCTCTCTCTCTCAGTGTTGCTGTTTGCAATATCTGTCTGAAGCGGATCAAGCATGGCCAGAACACCAGCCGCTTGGGCACCGCATGCTTGACAAGACATATGATGATCTGCAATGCAGTCTGTTTGCAACAGCACCTGAAAAAGCTACAATATAAAAGCAAGCATACTTCACCTTGCTCCTCATCTGGGATCTCTAACCCTACTATACCTCATGTTTTCTTAAAAACCTGCAATGAGGGGGATGATGGTATAGCAATGAGTGCCACAGATACTTGCACCCAATCTGCTAGCAGTACACCACCACTTGATTTGACCATCAGGCAGATTTCACTACCCCAGAATACTGTACCATCCATCCACATGCTCAGTGTCCTAATGCTAGCTTGGCCAAATTGCTAGGACTACAATTGCTGCCTTTTCATCTGGTAGACTTGCTCCCTTTCGTGAATTTGTGGAATGTGCTGTACCACAGTGGCAGGTTCCAAAAAGACATTTATTTTCCTGTAAGGCCATTCCGGCTCTCTACCATCATGTGGAAGGTAGTGTTTTAGCCTCCTTGGACAGAGCAGTCAGCAGGAAGGTTCACATTACTGCTGACTCTTGGTCCAGCAGTAATGGACAGGGACGTTACATTTCCTTCCCGATGCACTGGGTAACTCTGCTGGCAGCTGGGAAGGATGCAGGACAGGGTTCAGTGCCACCACACCGCCAAAAAGCTGGTGCTGGTTCTGCCACATCTGGCTACTCCACCTCCTCCTCCTCTTCTTCTTCATTTATGTCCTCTTCTGCTGAATTGTCCTCTGAATCAGCAGTGCTTCCTAAGCGTTCAAGGGGCTACGCAAGAAGTCTGGCTAAAAGATGCCAAGCAGTGCTTCAGTTGGTCTGTCTAGGGGATCGGAGTCACACCAGGGCAGAGATTCTGTCAGCTCTGCAAGGGCAGGCTCAGAGATGGTTGACGCCACGACAGCTTGAGCCAGGAATGGTTGTATGCAACAATGGCACCAACCTTCTCTCCACCCTCCAACAGGGACATTAGACACATGTTCCATGCTTGGCACATGTCCTGAATCTGGTGGTGCAGTGTTTCTTGACCAGATATCCGAGCTTCCAAGATCTCCTGAGGCAGGCCAGAAAAGTCTGTGGCCATTTCCGGCATTCATACAATGCCAGTGTTCCCTTAACTGACATTCAATGGGAATTCAACCTGCCCACCATCCGCCTTATTTGTGACATGCCCACCAGGTGGAACTCAACATTAGCAATGCTGCAGAGGCTGCAGAAACAGCAGAGGGCCATCAATGAGTACCTGTGTGAGTATGGCACATGGACAGGGTCAGGGGAGCTTAGCTTTTCTTCGCCACGCCAGTGGCTTTTGATAAAGGATGCATGCATCATCCTGTCAGCATTTGAGGAGGCCAGAAGGATGGTGACCCGGGACGATGCATGCATCAGTGACACTATCCCTCTAGTCTACCTGCTGGAGCACATGCTTCGTGGAATCATAGACAGGGCACTTGAGGCAGAACAGCAGGAGGAGGAGGAGGACTTTCTTTCCTCACAAAGCCCCCTTTATGCAGATATCATGCCTGCAGGGACACAAATCACACAGGAGGAAGAGGAGGAGGAGGATTGCGGCAGCATGGATGTAGAGGATAGCATACAGCAGTCTTCAAGGGATGGTTGTCATTCCCCAGAAACCCCAGGAGTTGTAAGTGGTTGGGGAAAGGTTGCTCCTGCTGACAATGTCATCCTTAGTGACCCAGAGGACTCAGAAGCTCTTGCCTCCAACTTACGATACATGAGCTCCCTGATTCTACAAAGCCTGCGAAAGGACCTGAGGATTTGTGCTATCAAGGAGAGGGGGTAATTACTGGCTGGTAACCCTTCTTGATTCACGTTACAAGGGCACCTGTATGACAAGTACATGCGATTTCAAATTTGTATGGAATTCTTACCAGCAGGTCCAGTTTCTGCGCCCTGAAAGAGTAACTGTGAGGGGTTACGGTGTTCAGGCACCACCAACAGCAAAGGCCCAATTTTTGGCACCTGTATGACAAGTACATGCGATTTCAAATTTGTATGGAATTCATAGAATGTGTCGGCAGATAAGAACCATTTGGCCCATCTAGTCTGCCCAATATCTGAATCCTCTGAATAATCCCTGCCCCTATCTTATATGAAGGATAGCCTTATGCTTATCCCATGCATGCTTAAACTCCTTCACTGTATTTGCAGCTACCACTTCTGCAGGAAGGTTATTCCATGCATCCACTACTCTCTCAGTAAAGTAATACTTCCTCATATTACTTTTAAACCTTTGCCCCTCTAATTTAAAACTGTGTCCTCTTGTGGTAGTTTTTCTTCTTTTAAATATGCTCTCCTCCTTTACCGAGTTGATTCCCTTTATGTATTTAAAAGTTTCTATCATATCCCCTCTGTCTCTTCTTTCTTCCAAGCTATACATGTTAAGGTCCTTTAACCTTTCCTGGTAAGTTTTTTCCTGCAATCCATGTACTAGTTTAGTAGCTCTTCTCTGAACTCTCTCTAGAGTATCTATATCCTTCTGGAGATATGGCCTCCAGTACTGCGCACAATACTCCAAGTGAGGTCTCACCAGTGTTCTGTACAGCGGCATAAGCACTTCTCTCTTTCTACTGCTTATACCTCTCCCTATACATCCAAGCATTCTGCTGGCATTTCGTGCTGCTCTATTACATTGTCTTCCCAACTTTAAGTCTTCTGAAATAATTACTCCTAAATCCCTTTCCTCAGATACTGAGGTCAGGACTGTGTCAAATATTCTATATTCTGCCCTTGGGTTTTTACGTCCCAGGTGCATTATCTTGCACTTATCCACATTAAATTTCAGTTGCCAGAGTTCTGACCATTCTTCTAGTTTTCCTAAATCCTTTTCCATTTGGCGTTTCCCTCCAGGAACATCAACCCTGTTACATATCTTTGTGTCATCAGCAAAAAGACAAACCTTACCATCGAGGCCTTTTGCAATATCACTTATGAAGATATTAAACAAAATTGGTCCCAGTACAGATCCCTGAGGTACCCCACTGGTAACATGACCTTGTTCTGAATGTTCTCCATTGACTACAACCCTCTGTTGTCTGTCACTCAGCCACTGCCTAATCCACTCAACAATATGGGAGTCCATGCTCAATTACTGCAGTTTATTGATAAGTCTTCTATGTGGGACAGTGTCAAAAGCCTTACTAAAATCTAGATATGCAATGTCTACTGCACCTCCACCGTCTATTATTTTAGTCACCCAGTCAAAAAAATCTATAAGATTTGTTTGACATGATCTCCCTGAAGTAAACCCATGTTGTTTTTCATCTTGCAATCCATGGGATTTAAGATGTTCCACAATCCTATCCTTTAATAGGGTTTCCATTAATTTGCCTACTATTGATGTCAGACTCACTGGTCTATAGTTGCTCGATTCCTCCCTACTACCTTTCTTGTGAATGGGCACGACATTTGCCAATTTCAAATCTTCCGGGACGACTCCTGTTACTAATGATTGGTTAAATAAATCTGTTAATGGTTTTGCCAGCTCACCACTAAGCTCTTTTAATAATTTTGGGTGTATCTCATCAGGACCCTGTGACTTATTTGTCTTCACTTTAGACAGCAATCTTAGAACGTCTTCCTCTGTAAAGACACATGCATCAAACGATTCATTAGTCATCCTTTCAAGTGGAGGTCCTTCTCCTTTTTCTTCTGTAAAAACTGAACAGAAGTATTCATTAAGGCAGTCGGCTAGCCCTTTATTCTCTTCTACATACCTTCCGTCCTTTGTTTTTAATTTAGTTATTCCTTGTTTTAATTTCCTTTTTTCATTTATATATCTGAAGAATGTCTTATCCCCCTTTTTCATAGACTGAGCTAGTTTTTCTTCTGCCTGCGCTTTAGAAGTTCTTATAACTTGCTTGGCCTCTTTCTGCCTAATCTTGTAGATTTCCTTATCTTCATTGCTCTGGGTTTTTTTATAATTACAAAATGCTAGCTTTTTATTTTTAATGATTTGGGCCACTTCTGCTGAGTACCACAGTGGTCTCTTCCTTTTTTTGCTTTTACTGACAAGTCTAATGCAATTTTCTGTTGCCTTCAATAATGCACCTTTTAAGTAGTCCCATTTCTCCTGGACTCCATGTAATCTGTACCAGTCTGATAAGGACTCATTTATGACTAATTTCATTTTTGAAAAGTCTGTTTTTCTAAAATCTAAAACTTTTGTTTTTGTGTGGTGTGACTCTCTCACAGTTCTTATATTAAACCACACTGACTGGTGATCACTGGATCCCAAGGTTTCGCCTACAATGACATCATATACCGAATCCCCATTTGTGAATACCAGATCCAAAATGGCCTCCCTCCGGGTTGGCTCCTCAACCACTTGTTGCAGAGACAACCCCAGTAGGGAATTTAGAATATCTGTACTCCTGGTAGAACTTGCTATTTTGGTTTTCCAGTTTATATCTGGAAGATTGAAATCTCCCATAATGATAACTTCTCCTTTCATTGTCATTTTAGCTATTTCTTCAACTAGTAGATCATCTAATTCCTACCAGCAGGTCTCGTTTCTGCGCCCAGCAAGAGTAACTGCGAGGGGTTACGGTGTTCAGGCACCACCAACAACCAAGGCCCAATTTTTCTGCACCTGTATGACAAGTACATGCGATTTGAAATTTGTATGTATTTTTGCATATGACATTTTTTCCTTTAGAAATGTCAGTGTTGCTGCAGCAGGCTACATACATTGTAGAGATGCACTATTTTACAGACATAATCAGGGGGCCCCCCAGGCACGATATTTGAAGGAATTTTTCATTTTTATAGTTTCACTTTAAGCCTCATTAAAATCAGTAAATCATTGCTCCTTTAAAAACGATCGCTTTTAAAAACTTTTTTTTCATTGCTACCTGTTCCCCACTTCAGTACCCAGACCCCCATACACTTCTTTGGGGCGAAACCTTGCATTTAGGCCTTCAATATGAGGCAGTTTGATTTTTGACGTTCGAGTCCCATAGACTTCAATGGAGTTTGTTTGTTCGAACAAAATTTTCCTCTGTTTGCGGTGTTCTGGTGCAAACCAAACCAGGGGGTGTTCGGCTCATCTCTAGTAAACATCCTAACTGACTAAACTACACATGATGACTTTACAAATGTAAAATGAGGACAGTGAATGGCCTCTCCAAGGCCCGAAGGTTCCTGTAAGCCTGCAAAGGAAAAAGGGTAAGTACACAGCAATTTGCACATCCTACATACTCACGGTGAGACTGCTCTCTCCGTAGAGGTGACCTTCTCACCAGCTTGATCTCTAGCTCTAAAATTCCTGTAGAGATCTCCAACACTGCCGGCCCCCTAAGGGCACACTTGACTCGTTGCTCTGTTGTGCACCTGTAATAGACAAAACAGAACAAATCCTGCCAAGCTAACTAACTAACAAATTATCACCGATACCATCTGGGAACCAGGTTTGACTAGTAAAAGGCACTACCCCTCTCAGACACCAGGGCACTGACTCTTTCCTATTCTAGTCAGACCCACAAGTTAGGATGAAGAAATGTGGAATCCCCCTCCCCCCGACTGGTATTCAGTGTCCTTTCCTTCTGTAACACCAAGGCAACACATCTTCTCCTGACTCCTGAAAGTTTCCTTCAGCATTTCTCTGGCCCACTGGCCCAAGGAATCTTCGCAAAGTGTCCTTTAACCACTTCCATGCAGAGCAGTTACACCCCTTCCTGCCCAGACCAATTTTCAGCTTTCAGCGATCTCACACTTTGAATGATAATTACTCAGTCATGCAATGCTGTACCCAATCAAATTTTTAATCATTTTTTTCACACAAATAGAGCTTTCTTTTGGTAGTATTTAATCACTACTGGGTTTTTTTATTTTTTGCGATATAAGTGAAAAAAGAGCAAACATTTTGAAAAAAAAAAAACATTTTGTTTTAGTTTCTATTATAAAATTTTGCAAATAAGTAATTTTTTTTCATACATTTGGGCCAAAATTTATACAACTACATATCTTTGGTAAAAATAACCCAAATTAGTGGTTATTATTTAGTCTGTGTGAAAGTTATAGAGTCTACAAGCTATGGTGCGAATCATTGAAAATTGATCACACCTAATCACAGCGAGCAGCATGCACGAGGGAAGTGCATGTGGCCGGCTCTGATTGGACACAGCCAGTCACATGGTAAAGAGCCATTTTTTTAAAGGCTCTTTACTCCGATCGGGGATGGGCTGTGTCCCGACGGGCCCCCTGCATCCCCGATCAAGGCACTGCGCGCCCCCGGGGGACTGGAGAGCAGTGGATCCGGGCGGACGTTATATGACGCCCACCCGGATCGAGGGAGACTTCCTGCCGGCGTCATTTGTCTATGGCTCAGTAAGGAAGTGGTTAAACAAAGTATCTTTGCAAAGTGTCCTTTCTCAACACTTAGTTATCCTGGCCCATTGGCCCAAAAGATCTTCGCAAAGTCTCCTCTTTCAACACTTCTTCTTGTGACAAACAGTGGTCCAAGAAACCAATAACATCTTCACAAAAGTCCTTTAAACATGAAGTCCCTGTGAAGCAGGTGGTTTGCCCCCTCCAGGTATTAGCCCCTGGCTTTAACAGGAGAAGTTCTTTGTGGCAGAAGTCCTTCTCCCAGGTGGAGAAACTAGCAGCTTCGCTGAATCTAATCTTCTTTTGCAAGGATAAAAGGGAAGAGGATTCAGGAATATGGCCACTGCCCTAACAGCAACATTGATGTCAACAAAACTCTATAGGCACACAGGCCCCTTTCTAACTCTCTCTCTCCAATCAACATTTTACACACTTCAGGCTAACTAGCCCCTTTAGTAACCCAATTTTCCTGACAGGGACGAGAACTCCACACACCTCAGTAGTAATGATCAGGATGCTGTATGCGGATGATCTTTCCCTCAGGATTTTGGATGCTGATGGACCAGGCTTGGCCTTTTCCATCTGGGCAGTTGACTTCTATTCAGTCAATGTAGATCGACCGCCCCAGATTCCAATTTGCCTTGACAGATTTGAAGGCGTCCCATAGTTGAGGCTTGGACTGGTTTCTGTATGGTTTAGGAACATAGAGAAAGTCCCAAATAGCTTCATCACACAAAGCCCCTCTCTTTTCGTCAATCTCCTCTTCTATCTCCCGAGGAGCGTACAGATAGTCCTATCAATATTCCAGGGCCACCTTCTTCTGTACAAGGCACTGAAAATGGGAGAACCTGGGATGTTTCTGCCTGTCTCCTTTCCCAGGTGGGGTATATAGGATCTCCACTCTTTTGATGAGACTGGCGTAAGCGTCATTTTAAACTAGAGCCCGGGTGTAGTTGCAAGGTGGGGATAGATTTGTGACCCTTGTGGCACAGGAACCCCAGATTCCTTGCACACTGCATTCGGACGATGACTGCCTCAGTCTCTTCACTAACTGGAACTTGCAGTGCTGCTTCTCTCCTCAGTTCCCCAGTCCCACTCTCATCTCCAATTCAGACTTCCAATCATCCATTCCTTCTAGGGACCCCCACTCTTCTAGGGACCCACACTGATGTTGGAAACTGGGTGACCCTATATCAATGACCCCGGCTTCCTCCTCAATGGATGCACTGGAAGCCTTCCACTTCTGGGCCCATTGATCCCCCCTCTGCCTCTTTAAGAGCTGGACTGTGGGTTGTTGTGACTATTGCATCTTGCGACCACAGCTCGGCCCACACAAGTTGCGTGCACTGCACCTCTGAAACATAGGTCTCGCTGGTCTGACAGACAGTGGTGCGGGTTTGTATCACTGGTCCCGGCCCCAGCGGTACTTTGGGCACCCTCCATACTTTTCCAACAGGGGTTGCCACTCTGGGTGTCAGCAGCTCCTGAGTGGTTGCTGTCTCCCAGCTTACATACAGTCTTCTGGCAATCGCTCCTTTGGTCTGCAACAACATGTCCTGGATCAGGACATCGCTCTAAACTAGGATAAAGAGCCAGGAGGAAATTGGTCAGAGAGGCTATCAAGAGACCTACAGCAACTCTGAAGCAGTTGCAGGAATTTATGACAAAGAGTGGTCACTGTGTGCATGTGAAATCAATATCACAAATTCGCCACAAATGTGGCTTGTATGGGAGGATTGCAAGAAAAAAGCCACTCCTCAGAAAGACCACATGCAGTTACAACTAAGCTTTGCCAAAACACATCCTGAAGATTTCACATGGAAGAAGGTGTTATGGTCAGATGAGACTAAAATTAAATGATTTGGTCTCAACACCAAAAAATATGTCTGACAGAAGTCCAGTACAGCTCACCATCCAAATAACCTTATTCCTACAGTAAAGTATGGAGGGGCTAATATCCTGGTATGGGGGTGTTTCTCTGCAGCAGGGACTGGAGCACTTGTCGGTACAGAAGTAAAAATGGTTGGGGCAAAATACCGCCAAATTCTTGAGGAAACCTTGTTGCCTTCTGCTGGAAAGTTGTAAACGGGAAGAAGCTTTACCTTCCAACATGACAATGACCCAAAGTACACAGCAACAATCAGAGGCGTAACTACAACCTTTAGGGCCTGGGTGCAAGAAACCATGAAGCCCCCCCCCCGACCCCATCCCAGGGCCCCTTCCCATGTTCTGCAGTGGGTCACCTCCTGCCATCTTGAGGCCCCCCACATGGTGGTGGAACACCAGGGCCCAGACACAAGTGCGACCTTTGAGACCCTGGTAGTTCTGCCACTGACCTTACTATTACTAGGAGGCATTTTGGTGAATGTAAGGGAGCACTCTGGAAGATATAAGGGGGCACTCTGGTGGTACTAAAACAGTACCTTTAGAGTGCCCCCTTATATCCACATGAGTGCCCCCTTGGGATCAGTGGCAGTAGTGGTGCTGGTGGGGGGAGGGGGTAGAATCCGTGGTAGTGGTGGTGAAGGTGAAGGTGATGGGATCCATGGCGGTGCTGGTGGTGGTGAGGGGGTGGGATCAGTGGCAGCAGTAGTGGTGAGGGGGGTGGGATGAGTAGCACCAGAGGTGGTGGTTAGGAGGGGTAGGATCAGTGGCAGCAGTGGAGTGGTGGTGGTGAGGGACGGTGGGATCAGTGGCAGTGGTGGTGAGAAGGGTGGATCAGTGGCAGTGGTGGTGGGGGTAAGGGGGTGGGATCAGTGAAAACGGTGGTGGTGGTGAGGAGGTGGGATCAGTGGCAATGGTGGTGGTGAGGGGGTGGTATCTGTGGCAGTGGTGGTAGTGAGTGGGGTGGGATCTTTGGCAGCTGTGGTGGTGAGGGGATGGTATCTGTGGCAGCGGTGGTGGTTGGGGGTGGGATCTATGGCAGTGGAGGTGGTGAGGGGGTGGGATCAGTGTCAACAGTGGTGGTGAGGGGGGTGGGATCAGTGGCAGTGGTGGTAGTAAGGGGGGTGGGATCTGTGGCAGCTGTGGTGGTGAGGGAAGTTGGACCAGTGGCAGCAGTGGTGGTGGTGGTGAGGGGGGGGGGTCAGTGGTGGTGGGGTAAGCAGGGTGGGATCTGTGGAAGTGGTGGTGGGGAGGGGGGGCGAGATCTGTGGTAGCGGGGGTGGTGAGGGAGGTTGAATCAGTGGCAGCAGTGGTGGTGGTGAGGGGAGTGGATCAGTGGTGGTAGGGGTAAGGGGGGGGTCAATCAGTGGCAGTGGTGGTAGTGAGGGGGGTGGGATCTGTGGCAGCAGTGGTGGTGAGGGGGGTGGGATCAGTGCCAGCAGTGGTGGTGGTGAGGGGGGTGGCAGTGGTGGTAAGGGGGTGGGATCAGTGGCAGTGGTGAGGGGGGTGGGATCAGTGGTGGTGGTGAGGGGGTTGGGATCTGTGGCAGCGGTGGTGGTGAAGTGGGGGTGGGGATCAGTGGTGGTGGTGAGGGGGGTGGGATTAGTGGCAGCGGTGGTGGTGAGGGGGGTGCGATCTGTGGTAGCGATGGTGGTGAGGGGGGTGCGATCTGTGGAAGTGGTGGTGGTGAGGGGGGTGCGATCTGTGGCAGTGGTGGTGGTGAGGATCAGTGATGGTGGTGGGGGTGCCATTCCCCCGTCACTTCTGCCTCTTACCGATCCCACCCCCCCCCTCCCACACCACCACCACCACTACAGATCTCATCCCTTTCCCCACCCCATCACCTCTGCGGCACAGGTGATGGGGGCAATAGGGATGAGATCTATGGTGGTGGTGAAGGGGGGGGTCGGTAAGAGGCAGCAGTGGTGGAGGATGGGATCAGTTGCACTGACATCTTGCAAATAATAACTTACTAAGTCAGTCGCAAGTCAGGGATGCCTCTGGATGCCTGGGGTCGCCTCCCAGAAGAGAGAGCTCCTCTCCCTTAAATATATTGGTCGTCAGATGCTCAGCTGACGCCTCCCTTTCAGCCTATCACTATCCACCTCCCTACAATGACAGTCCCTGCTCAGCCTCCACTCAGCGGCCAGCAGGCAGGTGCTTCCTCTCCCAGTGGTGGAACAAACGAGGGAGGGAGGGGCCGCATCGCTCACACTGACAGCGCCAGGAGAGGAAGGGGCAGCTCACAGCTGGAGATCGGAACAAGCTGGCCCTTCACAGCAGAGCGAGAGGAACGGGCGGGGTGGCGGGCCCCCCATACAACGGCGGAACGGCAGGGCCCAGTCGCAAGTGCGACTGCTGCGACTCTGGTAGTTCCGCCACTGGCAACAATTACTAAACAGTGATTGAAGGAGAAAAAGGCAAATGTCCTTGCATGGCCTAGTTAGAGCCCAGGCTTAAACCTCATTGAAAATCTGTGGCATGACTTTAAGACAGCAGTCCACAAACGGTCACCATCAAATTTAACGGAACATGAGCAGTTCCGCAAAGAGCGGGCAAATATTGCAAAGTCTAGATGTGCAAAGTTAGTAGAGACATATCCCAACAGAATAAAGGCTGTTATTAAAGCAAAAGGTGGTTCAACAAAATACTGACACAAAGGGGTGGTCCTTTTTCCAACTCTGTTATTCTGTTTTTTATTTTATTTATTTTTTTTCTGACATGTTGGTGTTATATCTTTCACTTGTATGTTATAAGTTGCAAATAATACAGTAAATACAGCTAGATAAAACAAAATGTGCCTGTCTTCATTTCAAACTACAAAGAAACAACATGTGATTATTTTAAAAGGAGGTTATTCTTTTCTATACCCATTGTAGGAGCCAAGGTGGTTGGATGGTCAATCCAAGAGAACACTGAGATCCCTCCACACACACTGGCACTGTTCAAGCATTGCAGATTTCCTTTCCTATTAAAACCACGTAGAATAAGGGAAGTCATATCTCACTCTTTCATACAATATATGCAGTGGATGGACTTCAGGGAGCAGTATATTCTGTAACTAACAAGCAGTGTTTTTGGACATGAAATAGTGTGTGGACCAAACATTCATAGTTTGGGATTTGGTGATATGGAAGTCCTTTTATACAAATTCATACAATGATTGCATTTAAAAATAAATATATATTTTTAAGGAAACACAAACAGAACGGTGTTCATTTTTTTTCGCTGAGTTCAGATTTACATAGGTATGGCTAATTATATTTCTGACACTAATTAGGATACCAACTGTGACAGCTAATGGTCCCACTGGAAGGCTTTGTTGCAGTTGCTACAAAAGTGCCAAATTATTTCAAAGCAAAGCTTTCTGAAGGCTATAAAAAGCCTCACTGGATGATTCTATAATATATAGAATTCAAGAGGAAAGCAATGTAGCAGGAACTACTTATAACGTATCCATAGAGTACAATGTTTTTTCCCATTTATTTATTATTATCCAGATTGAAATGTTCTGATTAGCCTACTGTGTGTGCAAGAAATAAAGCCTATCCATGGAGAACGTATCAACAACCTACACCAATTTTGTCCTATTGGGGCTTGTTGAGATGGAATCATTTAGATACTTTTACACTGTACTTGCTTTTACAGTATATTCAACTTCTTTCTCTGTGAGTGCAATGATTGTCTATGTAACCTGGACAGAGGAAAGTTTGCATGAACCGATGTATATCTTTATATGTGGCTTGGTCCTAAACGTGATGTTTGGGAGTTCGGCTTACCTCCCTAAGCTGCTGATTGACTTATTGTCTAAAAATTCAACTATTTCTCTCTCCGGGTGTCTATTTCAGGCCTTCTGCATCCAGACGCACGCAGCTGCTGAAATGTTTATTTTTACAGCAATAGCTTATGATCGATATTTGGCGGTAGGTTACCCTCTAAGGTACTCTTCTCTGATGACAAACTTGACAAGTCAAAAGCTACTACTTGCCATTTGGGTCCTTGTTCTTATTGGAATATGTGCGGTTGTATTGTTAACAGCAAGGCTGACTTTTTGTGCGGTAAATATCAACAATGTCTACTGTGAGACCTTGTCCCTTCTAAGACTTTCTTGTGACGATATCACAGTTAATAATATTTATGGAGTAACATGGACCTTGTTCATCACTATTAGCTCAATGCTTGTAATCATTTATTGTTACGTAAGAACGATTGTCATCTGTCTCAGACTTCCTGGGGAAGCTTCGCAGAAAGCCACCCAAACTTTGGTGACTCATGTAACTGCCTATTTAATTTTTATGGTTGGAGCTATGTTTGTTGCCTTTAGGTATAGATTAAGCAGTGTTTCTCTCTCAACTGTTGCCCATGTTGTTATCTCAATGAGTGGCATGAGTACGTCTATTATTGTTAACCCTCTGATCTACGGCATAAGGACCAAGGCTCTCAGAATAAGAATTGTAGGCAAATTTTTCAGACGATCTTAGGGAATTCAAAATAACACACTTAGTTTTACCACCTTTGTAATATTTTTGACATTGCTTTATTCTGTTTCATGTAGTCATTCGGTATGTAGCACAATCCAAGCAATGTATTCAGTGTTAATTGGTTGATTGTTTTATGCAGATGTGCAAACTGGCACTATATTTACTCACAAACAATTTCTGCAGAGTAAAAAGGTTTGGGTGGTAAGCTTGCTGGTGAATTGTTGATTATCATATGGTCCCTATACTTCTCCAGATAAAGGATAACTATACTTATAAACAAGCTAAGGCTTCAGCCCATCCTTCTCTAATTCTAAGTCTAACTATACTCCCTTGTACTTTCTTCATCTCAAAAGGAAGCCCATTCAAAAAGTGTGGCCTACAACCAACAGCTTACCTGTGTGCAGCATTGCCATGTATAACTTTTCTCTGTAGGCCTTAATGGAAAATCTATCTACTTGCAAGTCTGCTTGTTGATGAGTTGTCTGTTAGGGTTTGTGAAGGGCAGGCATACTCAATAACATATGGCCCCACTAGCTCAGAAGTGGAAAACAACATTGGCCACTCTGTCAAAGGCTGTCTCTCCTGTAGGGTTCCAGAGATAAATACAAGAATTTATATGTAGCATCGAGGATGAGGGAGGGGTTGTGAGGCTTAAGTTGCTTAAAGGGTAGCTATCCTTTAAAATAAGGTATACCGTATGTTTAAAAAAAATATATATATATATATGGTATTTTTAAATAATAAAACAAATGTTTATTATTGTTATTTAACTTTATTACGATTATGGGCTCTTTCACACGGGCGATCAGTCCGGTCCTTTTTTTTTTCACAGAGCGGATGACACTTGTGTCATCCGGTCCGTATGTCCGCATATCATCCCAACCGTTTGCAGATGATATACGTACATAATGTAAGTCTATGGGCATTGCGGATGTCAGCGGACAGGGGAGGACTGGGCCAGGAGGCAGGGGGGCAATTGCCCCCTGGGCCACTCTGATGCCCCTTCAAAAGGCTGCACCTCTTCTGCTACAGACATGCCTAAAGGATTCCTGGTGAAGAGAAATAAAAAGTTCCTGCCGCTGACTTACTGAGTGTGGGTTGAAGACAAAGACAGAGCGCAGGCCCCCCCCCCCCCCCCAGCATGGATGGTGTAAACTGTGTCTAAGCAGAGGCTGGTTTAATGCCCCATTGAAGACTCTCCTCCCCCCCCCCGGGCAGCCCCAACCAAGCTGTCCCAGCTTCCTCCAACTGCCCCCTGCTGACCAGGTCAGGAACCGTGATTCAGCCGGTTTGTAGGGAGTACCGTGAGCAGAGCTTCAGCCTGGAATGGGGGTCAGGAGGACAGGAAGAGGGAGAGTGGGAGCGGGGCCGAGTCGCTGCACCATGAGCCTCTGGTTTGTACTTGCCCCCTGGGCTGAAAGTTGCCAGTCTACCCCTGTCAGCAGATTACACCGCTGACATCCGATTTTGCTTCCTTTCCGTTTTTTTGAACGGAGGAAAAATAGGGTTCTGTTCCATTCCAAAAAACGGAACAGAACTGAAAGGAAGAAAATCGGATGTCAGCGGATGGTCATCCACTGACATCCGCAATGCCATTGACATACATTATGTCTGTAAATCATACGCAAAAAAATAGGATCATTTGCGGACATACGGAGCACCCGTGTGAAAGGGCCCTATAAGTGTAAGTTCTGTGTAAAGTAAACAGCTAGAGACGGAGATTCCATACTGTTTACTTGCAAAGTTTGAATGGCCCAGAGTAACCCCTACTAAAGCTGGCCATAGATAGATCAGTTTTTCCTTCCATGTATGGTCATCATAATTTACATAGGTACATACATAGTTATTCAGGTTGAAAAAAAAGACACAAGTCCATCTAATTCAACCAATAAATAAAAAAAAAAAAAACACAACCATACAAACCCATGTACACAATCCTATACCCACAGTTGATCCAGAGGAAGGTGAAAAACCCCAGCAAAGCATGATCCAATTTGCTCCAGCAGGGGAAACAATTCCTTCCTGATCCCCCGAGAGGAAATCCGATATTCCCTGGATCAATTTTACCTATAAATGTTAGTACCCAGTTATATTATGCACCTTTAGGAAACAATCCAGGCCTTTTTTAAAGCAATCTATTGGGCTGGCCAGAGCCACCTCTGGAGGGAGTCTATTCCACATTTTCACAGCTCTTACCGTGAAGAAACCTTTCCATGTTTGGAGATGAAATATTTTCTCGTCTAGACGTAAAGAGTTCTCCCTTGTCCTCTGTGATGACCTTACAGTGAATAACGCAACACCAGGTTCACTATATGGACCCCTTATGTATTTATACACATTGATCATATTCCCCCTTAGTCTCTTCCTCAAAAGAGAATAAATTCAGTTCCTCTAATCTTTTCTCATAGCTGAGCTCCTCCATGCCTCTTATCAGTTTGGTTGCCCTTCTCTGCGCTTTCTCCAGTTCCCCCGATATCATTTTTGAAAACTGGCGCCCAAAACTGAACTGCATATTCCAGATGGGGTTTTACTATTGTTTGTACAGGGGGAAAATTATATCTCTCTCTCTGGAGACATTTCCTCTCTTAACACAAGAAAGGACTTTGCTTGCTTTGGAAACCACAGCTTGGCATTCTTTTTTTTTTTTTTTTTTTTTTTTAATAAACATTTTATTGAACAATTTTATAAACATACAGGTGGGGTTACAAAGAGTGTATAAAGACCCAAGATCAAGTGTCAACAAACATCATTAGTTAGGACAATAACAAGTCCCGAATGATATGTAACTCATGACTAGTAAAAGTGATGTTCAATTGGGGGGAACACAGAAGCGAACAGCAAAAAAAAAAGCCCCAGGGATAGGGTGTCTTGTGCATGGTAAGCAGCGCTCAAGTACCAATAACAGATAATGTCAGAACTGAAAGTATTAGTACTCCCCATAGAAAAATGATACCTCAAAACCCCTCGGCCGGATCACGGTCGAAAGGTGGACCCTGCAAATGAAATTAGGGGGGTCCCCAGGCACACGATCGGGGGGTCAGGCACCCCCAGAGGGAGCACACTGTGCCCAAGACCCCCGAGCATGCCCCTGAGGAGGTTGAAAGAGGACCAACCTAGGGACACAATGATCATGGAGGGGGGGGTTATGCCGATAAGTAAGCCGGGGAGGGCTGGTACAAAGATAAGGGCAGATGGTTAACTGGCGGTTCCTATTAGCATGGTACTACAATATCCACAGCTTGACATTCTTAAGCTTGTGATCTACCAAAACACCCAGATCCTTCTCCACCATGGATCCCCCCAGTTGTATTCCACCTAGTATGTATGATGCATGCATATTCCTAGTCCCATAAGCTAAACTGGAGTTGGGAGTGGACAAAATGTGCATGCACGCAGGTTGAGCAGCCCAGAGAGGCCACCAGAGGGTGCATTATTGTGAAATTCTGCCCATCCTGCCATTTAGAGAAATGAGGGGCCAGAACTTTTTCTGGAGAGGATCCCCTGCAGTGAGGGTTAGAGGGATATTCCAAAATACTTACATTATTCAACAAACTACCTCCCTATATAAAGGGAGCACAATAAGGGGTAAGCATGGGGATTTTAATGGTACCATACTGAGACTAGTGATGAGCCGAACACCACCCGGTTCGGCGAACAGAGGAAAAATTTGTTCAAACAAACAAACGCCTTTGAAATCTATGGGACTCAAACGTCAAAAATCAAACGTCCTAATTTTGAAGGCTTAAATGCATGTTATTGCCCAAAAAAATGTATGGGGGTCCGGGTACTGACCTGGGGAACATGTAGCAATGCAAAAAAAACATTTGCGATCGTTTTTAAAGGAGCAGCGATTTACTGATTTTAATGAGGCTTAAAGTGAAACTATAAAAATGAAACATTTCTTCAAATATCGTGCCTGGGGGTCCCCTGAATAAAGTGTAAAGTAGTGCATCTGTACGATGTATGTAGCCTGCTGAAGCTATACTGACATTTCTAAAGGACAAAATGTCATTTACAAATATACATACAAATTTCAAATGGCATGTACTTGTCATACAGGTGCAGAAATATTGGACTTTTGGTGTTGGTGGTGCCTGAGCACCGTAACCCCTCACAGTTACTCTTGCTGGGCGCAGGAATGGGACCTGCTGGTAGGAATTCCATACAAATTTGAAATAGCATGTACTTGTCATACAGGTGCCAAAAATTGGGCCTTTGGTGTTGCTGGTGCCTGAACACTGTAACTAACCCCTCACAGTTACTCTTGCTGAGCGCAGGAACAGGACCTGCTGGTAAGAATTCCATACAAATTTGAAATCGCATGTACTTGTCAGTTGTCATAGAGGTGCAGAAAAATTGAGCCTTGGGTGTTGGTGGTGCCTTAACACCGCAACCCCTTGCAGTTACTCTTGCTGGGCGCAAGAAAGGGGTCCTGCTGGTAAAAATTTCATACCAATTTGAAATTGACAAAGATCAAGTGTTGTATGTTTTCTTATCAGTGATCTAGTGGGGGCGCTGTGCTGTCATCTGACCTGGCCAAGGTTGGGTGGCAGCTATGCAAACCGGCTGGAATTATGGGAACCTGGAAGGTTAGTATCGGCAGGAACTGAAACTGAAATTGGGCCTTTGGTGTTAGTGGTTCCTGAACACCGTAACTCCTCACAGTTAGTCTTGCTGGGCGCAGGAATGGGACCTGCTGGTAAGAATTCAATACAGATTTGAAATCGCATGTACTTGTCATACAGGTGGCAAAAATTGGGCCTTTGCTGTTGGTGGTGCCTGAACACCGTAACCAACCCCTCACAGTTGAAAAATGTGAATATCAGAGCTGCTTTGTAAACTTTACACTGTATCATATCCAATATAAACATTTATATCCAATAGTGCATAAAGTGCTATGTGCAACACAAAAGTGACCATGTGCAGCAAAAATACATATAAGTAAAAAATTAATATAGTAAAAAATGTCCACAAAATAAAATTCATAAGGTGCTGCTTTGGTGTTCCAATAAGTGCTGTAGTGCTCCAATAGATAATGCTCAAATCGTGCTCACTTGCTGTGTATTCCGGGCTCCCTTAATGTGTCCCTACTCACCAGAACAACTTTAGGTAAGGGCTTAATCCTGGGACTGACACTCCAGTACTGATTTGAGCTGGAATCAACAGATAGCTGTTACGAATTGCTATGCCTCTAAGATTGGAATTGTCACTTATAGAAAGGGATTATCAAACAGAATCTAAATTATTAATTGAGAGGTTTGTGGATAAGGGATATAAGTCAACACAGCTTCATAAAATACAACAAAATGTAAATAAAATCAATAGAAAAGATTTATTGAAATCCAAACCGAAAAAAGAAAGAGAATTTGGTTTGGCCTTCTGTACAGAGTTTAACCAACAACATCGCCAATTAGAAAACATAATTAAAACTCATTGGCCCATTCTATTGAGAGACCCCATATGCAAAAAGGTACTTCCAAATAAGCCCAAATTTATTTATAGACGCCCACCCATTTTAAAAGACAAAATACTTAAAAGCATTCCAGACCCCCCTAAAAAAAACGTTACCTTTTTGAACCAGACAGGTTTCTTCAGATGTGGTAAATGTATCACATGTAGAATCTGTAAAATTAACAATAAACCATAGAAAATGACACATTTCAAATCTAATTCTACATTACAGGAATATGAAATAAACAAATTTATTACCTGTAGTAGCACCCATCTCACATACCTATTGGAATGTGAATGTGGGTTGCAACATCTAGGCAGGGAACTACCTGTCAGACTAAGGGAACACATTAATAACATAAAAAAGGGTTTTCGCAAACACAGCCTCTCAAACCACTTTAGATTATACCATGGGATCTTAGTAAATTAAAATTGTGTGGTATTGACAAAATAGAAAAACACTGGGGAGGCACTAACATGAAGAAAGCCATCTCCCAAAATTAGACTAGGTGGATCCATGAGCTCCGCAGTATGACACCTGTAGGTTTAAATGTAGAAATAGATGTAATAAATTGTTTTATTAATGATTTTTTATATTTTAATAAGTTCCAATATTCAGGTTGAGCAATATATGTCTATGTACACTTTTAATACATATTTATATATTTATATAATATGTATTATTTATTTGTTATTTATTTTTAAAATTAAAATTTTTATATTTTTGGGTGACACGGTTCATATATATTTGAAGTCTCCGTTTGGGGACACCGAAGTCTTAAAAAAATATGTTTAGAATCAATATGTTTTGAATTTGTAAAGGACATTTGTACATCTTGTTTATTATTGTATTATATTTTGTATGTATGGCACACTGCACTCATTGTACACACAGCACTAATAATGTTTTCATTACATGTTTGCATTCTTTTGAGTCCTGATTAGAATGGGTCTGCCTATGTTACGCCCCGTGTTACCATAAAAGTACAATTGTAATAATAATGTGATACCTACATAATCATGTGTATAAAAGTCTTCAATTGCGTCAAATAAAGCAGAATATTTATTTTGGAAAGATGTATCTTTTTGTGTCTGTTTCCTACTGCAGAAGTTATTGATTTGGAACCACTAATCACTATGAGGATAGGAGTTGCCTATCTATAAAATGTCCAGAAAAAATTGTATATGTATACCCTCATAAGGTATTATAAAGCATCAGTTTAGGGAAAATATATGTATATAAGGGGGAAGTTTGGGACTTTGAGTGAGACCACACAATGGGATATGTCGTGTGTCTCCATCCCGGTTCAATAGGCATAAAGAAGGGGTTTGGGACTTTAAATTAAAGACACGACCAGGCTTGAGGGAAAATCAAAATAACACATTTATTGGTCCGTACATACAGATAAAAGCCTAACATAATGAAATATTGCATCAATGGAGTAGAAGAACAAATAAATAATCCCATTTCCAGTATTCATAAAAACCAATGGCAGATTTCCACAATTCCGTAAAAACAGTCTAATAGTAAACATTAGTAAACTGCAATGGTCAACAGTATTGGAGTATTGGTTGTAATTGTAACATCATTGAACTCGACGCGTATCGTGGATTAACTATACCACTTCATCAGGAGTAGATGTCTGTTTTAAAAGAAATATGTGTAAGAAATAGCAAATGATGATTCATGAAACTGTAGGGATGGGGAGAAGGAGGCATAATCCTCCAATCCCCAGAACTTACGTTGCTTTATGAATATTGGCAGGCGTTGGGAGTAAGGCATGGCTTGGATAGTCTCCCACGGGAGCTGAGGGCACACAGGGCAGGCTGAGAGGCCAAAACACGCCGCACATATGGGCGAATGTGGGCTGGAGTACATGGTTGTGGAGCTTATATATATGGCAGCAAAGCATCCAGAATCTGTCAAAGATATATATAGTATTGAATGTAAAATATATATATATATAAAGGGTCAGAATAGTACATGTATCTATATAGAGATAGTATGGTGCTGCTGCCATAAGTAAGGATGTGAAGGGATATCAAAGAGTAATAGATGTGACACCGAATGGAAGCAAGGGTGTGGAAAAAATAAATAGATACCCGAGATATCAAATGTGAGACCAAGCCTGGTCGTGTCTTTCATTGAAAGTCCCAAACCCCTTCTTTATGCCTAGGGAAAATATATTGTATTAGTTAAGGTCAATACTACCCGTATGTATATATCTTTCCGCAACAATAGTTAGTAATGGAGTCCCGGCTAGTTCCGGCGGATTTCCAGTAAGGTGTAGTAGTTGGGAGGGGCGAAACGGGTCTAGCGGAGTACTAGCTTATGACGTCAGTTCCGGCCGGTGGAACGCATGCTGCACTCTGCAGTAACCACCGTGCAGTAGAGGACTATTTTTGTTTTAAATGTAAGTGGATATTGTTTCTTAATAAAAGTGTTTTACATACTTCACTATGGAGAGTCTTTCCCTTCTATGTGCCACTGTGGAGGAGAATACAGGAGTCTTAGAGGCATAGCAATTGGTTACAGCTATCTGTTGATTCCAGCTCAGATTGGTACTGGAGTGTCAGTCCCATGATAAAGCTCTTACCTAAAGTTGTTCTGGTGAGTAGGGACACATTAGGGGAGCAGGGAATACACAGCAAGTGAGCACGATTTGAGCATTATCTATTGGAGCACTACAGCACTTATTGGAACACCACAGCAGCACCTTATGAACATAATTTTGTGGACATTTTTTACTATATGAATTTTTTATTTATATGTATTTTTGCTGCACATAGTCACTTTTGTGATGCACATAGCACTTTATGCACTAATGGATATCAATGTGTATATTGGATACTATACAGTGTAAAGTTTACAAAGCAGCTCTGATATTCACGTTTTTCATTATTTAAAGGCACATACACCTTTTTTGTCAGCAGCAACTTTTTTTCCATTTAATTTTTTGCACATATATATTACTCTCTTAAGAAAAGTAAGCTCCTAGAGTTTACTTTGGGTCCATAAGCGCGGGGCTTTCCTCTTCTTTAACCCCTCACAGTTACCATTGCTGGGTGCAGGAACGGGACCTGCTGGTAAGAATTCCATACAAATTTGAAATTGCGTGTACTTGTCATACAGGTGCCCAAAATTGGGCCTTTGCTGTTGGTTGTGCCTGAACACCGTAACCAACCCCTCACAGTTACTCTTGCTGGGCGCAGGAACGGGACCTGCTGGTAAGAATTCCATACTAATTTAAAAACGCATTTACTTGTCGTACAGGTTCCAAAAAATGGGCCTTTGGTGTTGGTGGTGCCTGAACAACGTAACCCGTCACAGTTACACTTGCTGGGCACAAGGCACAGGGACAGGGCCTGCTGTTAAAAATTACATGTGAAATTTAAATTGTATGCACCTGTCATACAAGTGCAGAAAAATTAGGCCTTGGGGGTTGGCAGTGACCTAAATCAAAAACATTGTTGGAAGCTAGCAGAATCAAGGTTGAGGAAAAGGATAGGCAGCATATGCAGTCTTCAAGGGATGCCAGACCCCTAGCAAATTTAATCAGTTACATCAGCATCAGGGGCTTGATAACTGTTGTTGATCCAGGACTGATTCATTTTGAGAAAAGTCAGCTGGTCAACAGAGCCTGTGGACAAACTCACTCACAAAACCTCCATCAGCACTGACGTCCGTTCGGAAAGCACGCTGGAAGCAGGACAAGCCAGTAGCTCCATTGCATATTGAACATATATAAAGATATCCAGAATGGGTGATATAATGCAGAAATATTTTCTCTACAATGCCTCCACAATATGTGTGTGGATCAGTCTAACCAAACCCATATATTCAACAAGTATCCCACAAACAATGTGGGGACAAAGTGGTTAATATGGCTAGATCACTAAATAGGCAAAGAGACAAATTGAATGATTTCTGTAAATTTAATGATCATGTTTTAAAAGACTGTACCAATACATAGACATGCAGGTGCTATAGGTTCTAATCAATACAAGGTGTAGTGACATATGACATAGAAGACAAGAAAAACAAACATATACACAAAAAATCACTACAACCAGCCGGTAAGGGTTAATATCTAATTGACGGGGGTAGAAAATATCCACAGCTACTGCTGTATAATTGCCTTAATTAAGGAAAAACTTCCCTGGCAAAAAAGTCCCCCTGGAAGCTCGAATTCCTGAAGAGATGTCCATTCACTCATAGGAGTGTATCAAGGCAGCAAAGAACTGTGTAGTGGTATGCAGATTAGGGATAGACTGATTATCGGCAAGGCCGATATATCGGTGGCAGATATGCACTTTTTTCTGATGTATCGGCCCTGGAACTGGCCGATATTGACGATATTTTTGTGACCTCATTCTGCCTTCTTAGGCTGTCTTTCTCGCCATGGACAGCCTCGTCTGGAGTCAGGACTAATCTCGCAGGAGTGTATCACAGCCATACACCCACCTACAGCAGCCCGGTGCCAACCAGCCACCCACATGCCCAGGACCTGTACAGCCATAAACACTGTACCAGCGAGCCAGTCAGCCACCCACAAGCCATGTACCAGTCAGCCACCCACAGGCCCTGTACCTGCCAGCCACAGGCACTGTACCAGCCAGCCAGCTACCCACAGGCCCTTTACCAGCCAGCCACCCACAGCCCCTGTGCCAGCCAGCCACCCACCACAGGGTGCCAGGCAGCCAGACACCCACCACAGGGTGCAAGACAGCCAGCCACCCACCACAGAGTGCCAGACAGACAGCCACCCACAGGTCCTGTACCAGCCAACCACAGGCACTGTACCAGCCAGCTGCCCACAGGCCCTGTGCTAGCCAGCCACCCACAGCCCATATACCAGCCAGACAGCCACCTACCACAGAGTGCCAGCCAGCCACTACAGGGTGCCAGTCACCCACCACAGGGTGCCAGCCAGCCACCCACCACAGGGTGTAAGCCAGCCAGCCATCCACCACAGGGTGCCAGCAAGCCAGCCACCCACCACAGGGTGCCAGCCAGCCAGCCACCCACCACAGGGTGCCAGCAAGCCAGCCATTAAGCATTAAAAAAAAATTAACATGTTAAGTACCAGATTTGTGTCAAAAATTGTCTTTATTTTTCAAAACTTTAAATGTACAAAATATCAGCCCATATCGGTCGATACCGATATTTCAGTTGCTGTACCCAAACAAAATTGACGAGTTTTTTTCCCCACAAATAGAGCTTTCTTTTGGTGGTACTTGATCACCTCTGTGATTTTTATTTTTTGCGCTGTAAACAAAAAAATAGCGACAATTTTTTTTAAATATTACTTTATTAAGATTTCGGGAAACCAAACATACACAAGAACAGTATAATTGATACAACAAAGGAGTGTGTTTCACCAGGGTGCAAATTCTTAAAATTCAGAGACTTAAGACCTGGCCCTTCTCCTAAAAAGATTCTCTTTTTCTTTTTTCCCTTCCCTTTCTTTTCTCTCCTTCCTTCTTCCTTCCTCCCTTCTCCCCTTTCCCCAGCTCTCGTCCACACCCTTATTATTCTTTTATTCTTGTAAAATACCGTTCCCCTCCTCGTTGTACCTTAAAGTTCCCATTTTATTTATACCTCCCATTCTAAACCCCCCAACCCCCATACACACAAAAAAAAAAACATTACCCGGCGATAGAAAAAAATCTCCTCCCAACACTATTCTATCTTATTCTTATCAGGGACATCTATTTACTAGTAGTTGTTTCCCTTCTTCCGAGGACATAAAGAAACTCCATGCATTCCAAATTGCCTTATATTGTTCCTGTTTATGTTGCGAGGAAAGCACCAAATCTTCCATCTTGTTCATATACTCTAATTTCCGTGCCCAATCCGACACTGAAGGCACCTGTATCTTCCTCCAATACAGAGGAATACATGCTTTTGCAGCATTTAACATAAAAAGTACAATAGACTTCTCGTATTTCCTAATTGAAATTCGGACTATCTGAAACATGGAGGAGGAGGAGGGCCGGGTCCCCCTCAATCCTATAACTTGTGAATTTCTGAATTATAGAACTTACATCAGACCAAAATATCTTTATGTCGGGGCAAGTCCAGAAAATTTGATAAAGTATGCCCTCCTCTCTCCCACACCTCCAACACCTATCTGATTCTGGTGGGTACCATCTATGCACTTTCTCTGGCGTGTTATACCACCTAGTTAAGATCTTGAAGTTTGTTTCCTGGATTTTAGTACATCTTGTAGGCCCGAACACAAACCTGAAGATCCTCTCGATTTAAATCTATTTTCCACTTCTAAACCCATCTTAAATTTGGTTGTTCTACCGGGGTAGTCAGTAACTTGTACATAATAGACAAAGTACGCGGCAGACTCCCTGGTTCTTCACACAATTTCTCAAAGTTCATTAATGGCCTTACAAAGCCCTCAGGGTTCAGGATTGATACTAGGAAATTGTGTAACTGCAGTGCCTGCCAGAAAGGGAGTTTATATGGCCCATTACCATCCATTAAACTCATAATCGTAGGCCAATTCTTCTGTGACACAAAAGCTTTTGCGTGTTCTTGCCCTGTTTCCCATAATTCACAAAATCGCTGCTTGTCCAGACCTGGGGTAAATTGTGGATTTCCCAAGATAGGGTATAAGGGTGAGTCCACAGTTGTTAACTTTTCTCGAAGACACTGCTGAGTACCTATATGTATTGTATTACCTATCAGTGGGTGCAATTTCAAGGTCTTGGGTATAAACTGATAGCACCACCGTGCTCTCTTCAAAGTCACTGAAGTCTGTGCTTGTTGTATTTGTACCCACAGTTTAATTTTAGAGTGATGCCACCAGTCCATTACTCTATTTAAATCAGGCATGTCCAACCTGCGGCCCAGAACCTCAGGCAATGCCCCCTTACAATTTTTTTTTTTTGCTGGGGAGGAAGGAAGTCAGGTCGGGGGCACAGTCACAGCAGCTTCCAACTAACGGTAGGCAAAGGCTGCCTCAGAGGGGAGGGGAGCATGTGCAGTGTTTCTGACTCCTACCACCCTGACCACTTCAAATCACTGAAGTGGTCCTGGTGGTTAGAGTGTTCCTTTATTATCGCTCAGAAGAAGTAAACCTCTGTATACTGATTCCATTTAATTTCATCATCCTCTAGTTGTGTTAAATTAGTGCAGGGGGCGCGGCGGCATTTTATTACTTATATACCTTAACTATAGTATATATTTAATATGCGGCCCAAGAAAATTTCTCTACACTCAATGTGGCCCAGAGAAGCCAAAAGGTTGGACACCCATGATTTAAATGTATGGCATGGTAATACCTGCGTACATCTGGAATTGCGAGCCCTCCCATTCGTTTTGGCAATGTAAGACTACTACGTGTTAACCGTGTTTTTTTATTAGCCCATATATACTTAACAAACATCCCATATACTATTTTGAAAAATCTATTTCGCAATTTAACCTGTAACGCCCACATAAGATAGAAGTATTTAGGTAGAATGTTCATTTTTATTCAAATACATCTGTCAAACCAAGATTGTAATCCTCCCTGCCATTGGTCCAACAGCTTTTGTGTTTCTATAATTATGGGGGGAAGTTAAGCTCCTATTACCTGGGATAGATTCACAGGTATATACAAAGTAAGTCCCCAGGTACCTCACTGCCAAATCAACCCAGGTAAATCCAAAGTTGGCCTTTAAGATATTCATATGTGATTCTGGGATTCCTACCCCCAATGCTTCTGATTTCCCATAATTTATTTTAAGGTTTGATAAAACACCATACTGCTTGAACTCCTTTAGAAGAATCGGCAGTGAGACACCCGGGTTTGTCAAGGAAAACAATAAATCATCCGCATAAGCTGCAATTTTATATTGCTCCTTTCCTAACATTATTCCACATATATCTGGATTTGATCGAATTTTACACAAAAAAGGTTCTAATGATAAGGCAAAAAGCAGGGGAGATAATGGACAACCCTGTCTTGTCCCATTCTATATAGGAAAGGGCTCTGGTAATACTCCATTGGCCTTTACTCTAGCTGTCGGGTTTGAATAAACTCTGGTTGTTTTATCCATCATTGAGTCACCTATTCCAATATATCTGAGTACCGAAAACATAAAGGCCCAATTACTCGGTCAAATGCCTTTTCTGTGTAAAACACAGGGGATCTCTGTTGTATTGGCCACATGGATTAAATTAAGCACCCTCGTGGGAATTATCTTTTGCTTCTCTAGTGACCATGAAACCTACTTGATCTAAGTGTACTACAGTATATTTGGCAGTCTTGTTGCTGTTTTCGTAAATATTTTCAGATCTATATTCAAGAGGGAAATAGGTCTGTAACTCCCACAAGCCGATGGATCTTTTCCCTCCTTTAATATTAAAGATATGTGAGCTGATAAAGTGTCTCTGGCAAACAACCTGTCTGACTCTGTACCATTATACAACCTTTCCAGGTGCGGCCCCAAAATTGGGAACAGCACCTGAAAGTACTCCAATGTTACCCATCCGGGCCTGGTGCCTTCCCTAATTTCTTGGAATTTACAGCCTGTTGTATTTCTTCCAATGAGATATACATCTTGTGACAGGTGGAGACTCTGTCACGATGAAAGTGGTAATTTAAAGGGCACAGAGTGTGCACTTTGGCTTTGTGCAGGACTACAGATCATAGATGTGCAGTGGAGAAGACTGCTGTTGCAGCTTTCTCCAGGTTTTGGTAGTCCTGAAAGGGACTCTGTAGATTGGAGATTTCAAAGTGTCTTGGGAGGGACGGAATCTCCAACTCTGTGTCCATGTTGTGTGGATGACCAGCAGGGTGTGTGCTCAGGTGCACACAGCCCTTATAATGAAGGTTTAGGAAGACATCAGTGCTCCCAGTTGGAGACTGCTTCATCCAACAGACAGGAGGTCTGTTCGTGGGGAGTCAGGAGGACTCCAATACTCTCTGGGAGTCAGGGGCTGCAGGTGGCAGCCAGAGCACATGTGTGTGTGTTTGAGAAGACAGGAGACGACCTGAGAACCATTAGCTCAGTGGCAGATGCATTTTTCCAGTGATTCACTTTAGTCAGGGCTGTAGTTTAAGGGCATTGTAGCCCATTTTTATTAAAAGACAAAAATAAACAGTCCATAACATAGGTTTTCCCACGCAGGGGTTCTTCTCCAGTCAATACAAAACTGAAAATACCAGCCCACCTGGCTCTATCGCTCTCGTGCAGTTTTTCTTAGCAGTACCTCTGCACTTTATGCTGGTCTCCGGACCATGGACTCTCTGAAGCTGACAGCTTCACTGTGCTCTTGGTCCTCAGGCCATCTCCTGTCTCCTCAGACACACACACACACACGTGCTCTGGCTGCCACCTGCAGCCCCTGACTCCCAGAGAGTATTGGAGTCCTCCTGACTCCCCACGAACAGACCTCCTGTCTGTTGGATGAAGTCGTCTCCAACTGGGAGCCCTGATGTCTTCCTAAACCTTCATTATAAGGTCTGTGTGCACCTGAGCACACACCTTGCTGGTCATCCACAAAACATGGACACAGAGTTGGAGATTCCGTCCCTCCCAAGACACTATGAAATCTCCAAACTACAGAGTCCCTTTCAGGACTACCAAAACCTGGAGAAAGCTGCAACAGCAGTCTTCTCCACTGCACATCTATGCTCTGTAGTCCTGCACAAAGCCAAAGTGCACACTCTGTGCCCTTTAAATTACCACTTTCATCGTGACAGAGTCTCCACCTGTCACAAGATGTATATCTCATTGGAAGAAATACAACAGGCTGTAAATTCCAAGAAATTAGGGAAGGCACCAGGCCCGGATGGGTAACATTGGAGTACTTTCAGGTGCTGTTCCCAATATCAAAACCTGGAGAAAGCTGCAACAGCAGTTTTCTCCACTGCACATCTATGCTCTGTAGTCCTGCAGAGAGCCAAAGTGCACTCTCTGTGTCCTTTAAATGACCACTTTCACCGTGACAGAGTCTCCACCTGTCACAATCTCCAGAGCTTCTGGTTTTTCTCTAGATAGTTTTGGTAGCTCTGCCTGTACCAAATAGTCCTCTATCTCTTGCTGCGATACCATTTTCTCCGGTAGATTATATAACGAGGAATAAAAATTCCTAAACTCCTCTGTAATTTGTGCCAGAATCATTTTCTTTATGCCCTCGGAAGTCACTACCTGGTGGATATAAGACCTTACTTTCTGCGTCTGTACTAATCTCGCTAATAATCTTCCACACTTATTACCTGATTCATAAATCAGTTTCCTCGAGAATTGCATTGCGGCTTTTTGCTCTATAATGTAGTAAATCTGTTATTTGTTTCTTTATCGTTACCAATTCTGTCATTACTGAAGATAATTTTTCCTGTTTATGCTCAGTTTCTAAGGTCTTAAGTAAGAGTGATGTTAACTTATTCCTTTCTCTTTTTATTCTTGCTCCATGTTTAATCAACACTCCTCTTATCACCGATTTATGGGCCTCCCACAATATCCCTGTAGCACAGCCTGCTTGATCATTGGTCTCAAAATATGCCTTCAATTCTTTCAATACCTCAGTTATTACCTCCTCATTCAGCAGGAGGCTCTCATTTCGTTTCCAAAAACGTTGTTTTATTGAGGTAGCTGTTGTAAGGCAATATATCATTGAGATCAATGCATGATCCGACCAAGTAATGCTATCCATATCTGAATGTTTTACTGCCTGTAGCTGGGCATGAGGCACCAAAAAAAAGTCAATCCTCGAATAACTCCTATGTGGGGTTGAGTAAAATGTGTACTCTTTCTCAGCCGGATGTTGTAGATGCCATACGTCAATCAGTTGTTCTCTATGACTTCAACGTCTGTCTGCTCAGCCCAGCTGAAGTTGTGGAAACAGCCTTAGAGGTATCCATTGTAGGCGTCAGCGGAACATAGAAGTCTCCCCCTACTATTAACTGTCCCTCAGAGAACTCCCTAAGGGCAGTCAATGTCTTTGTAATAAATATATCTTGTTGATTGTTGGGGGCATAAAGCGTGGCCAGAGTCATCTGTATCTCGCCTATCTTACCTTTTATAAACAAGAATCTGCCATAAACATCACTTACACTATCTTGAAACGACCATGGGATATTACTAGCTATAAGTATTGAACCTCCCCATGTTTTAGTTTGCATATTAGTTGAATAGTAAGTATAAGAGCGACAATTTTGAAAAAGAAAAAAAAAACAATATTTTTTACATTCTGCTATATAACATTCCCCCCAAAAAAAAGTAAAAATCAAAATTATTTAACATTTTAGGCCAATTTGTTTTCTGCTACATATTTTTTGTAAAAAAAAAAAAAAAATCGCAATAAGCATATTTTGATCTGTTTGCGCAAGTTATAGCATTTACTAACTAGGGGAAAGATTTATGGGTTTTTTTTTTTTACTAGTAATGGCGGCAATCTGCGATTTTTAGCGGGACTGCGACATTGTGGGGACAGATCCGACACCTAACTGACATTTTTGACACTTTTGAGAGTACCAGTGACATTACTACAGTAATCAGTGCTAAAAATATGCACTGGTACTGTAATAATAACACTGGCGGGGAAGGGGTTAACCCTGTGGTCGATCAAGGGGTTAAATGTAAGCCTAGGGGAGTGATTCTAACTGTGGGGGGGTTGGGCTTGTGAGATGACCATAGAGACATGCGATCCTATATAACAGGATCGCATGGTCTCTGTGATCATCTCAGGGAGAAGGACAGACGGCTGTGTTTACATCACTAGAGATCGCGAGTGGCCGGCCAGATTCCCCGCTGACCAGTGGAGGCGGGAGTGCGCAGCTGGCGGCGCGCTTGCCCCCTAGCTCCTCCCAGGCGCACATGTACGGGACTTTGCCTGGGAGAGCCAGCCTGCCGCAGAACATCTGTGGCGGCTGGACGTAAAGTGGTTAAGTAGTGCAGTATATACCATAGACCATATACCATACATTGATATCAATATATAGTTCTATTGATTAGATCATATCAGGCCATTGAGTATCTATCGGTCAGTTGCTTATACTCTATATAGATCTCTATCCATGTATAGGACAAATGATTAGATCATATCAGGCCATTGAGTATCTATCGGTCAGTTGCGTATACTCTATATTGTTCTCTGTCTATATATAGGGCTATTGATTAGATCATATCAGGCCATTGAGTATCTATCGGTCAGTTGCGTATACTCTATATTGATCTCTATCCACATCATGTCCAAAAGGCCGACAAGGAAAGGCAGACACTCTCAGGCCACGAAAAGAGGGCAAGAAGCCTCTGTGTCCACAGTGAAAAGTGGTGGTCACAGTCGACATGGTGCATACTCTGCAGGCGTGGCACGCTCGTGTTATTCAGCCACAACATGTGGAAGAGTTGGTGGAGTGGATAAATAAGCCATCCTCATCCACCTCGTCCTCTGACACCCACGCTCACAGTAGTTTGCCTTCCAACACAGCTGCCAAAGTGGCCCATTCCACAGGCTCCTTCATCACAGCTACTCCTTCTGTCGCCCCACCATCATGTACGGAGGAGTCACCTGGAGAATGCGCAGCAATTTGAAAGCTGTGATGTTGGTTCGCAGGTTGATGAAGGTTATAACGTGAGCCTAGAGAGAGGGAGTGACAATGACAGATAAGAAACTAGCAGTCATGTTCCCACAGCTGCAGTATACTGCCAAGTTTTTTCCAGTGACGAGGAGGGAGGAGATGATGAGGTCACTGACTGTACTAGGGTGCCTAACAGGATAGAGGAGGCAGAGAAACAACTTCAACGAGGCAGGATGTGCTCCAGGGGCTGCCATAGGAGTAGCCAACCTATTGCATCACAGCACAGAGCTCCAGAGGTGTAGGGTGCTGCAAACTCTCCGCGGACTCCCAAAAGTTCATTAGTGTGGGTTTTTTTCAGCACATGTGCAGTAGACCACAGCGTTGCTGTTTGCAACATCTGTCTGAAGCGAATCAAGCGCAGCCAGAACACCAGCCACTTGGGCACGACATGCATGACAAGGCATATGATGACCTGCCATGCAGTCCGTTGGCAACAGCACCTGAAAGAGCCACAGGATCAAAACAAGCATACTTCTCCTTGCTCCTCATCTGGGATCTCTAACCTCATGTCTTCTCAAATACCTGCATTGAGAGGGATGATGGTATATCCCTTTCGTGAATTTGTGGAATGTGCTGTACCACAGTGGAAGGCACCAAAAAGACATTTATTTCTGCGTCAGGCCATTCCGGCTCTTTATCATCATGTGGAAGGTAGTGTTTTGGACTCGTTGGACAGAGCAGTCAGTAGGAAAGTTCACACAACTGCTGACTCTTGGTCCAGCAGGCATGGACAGGGACCTTATATTTATTTCACGGCGCACTGGGTAACTCTGGTGGCAGCTGGGAAGGATGCAGGACAGGGTTCAGTGTTGCAGCTTGTTTTGCCACCATGCCTCCAAAAGCTGGTGCTGGTTCTGCCACATCTGGCTACTCCCCCACCTCCTCCTCTTCTTCTTCCTCCATGTCCTCTTCTGCTCAATTGTCCTCTGAAGCAGCAGTGCTGCCTAAACGTTCAAGGGGCTACGCAAGCAGTCAGCCTAAAAGATGCCACGCCGTGCTTCAGTCGGTCTGTCTAGGGGATAGCAGTCACACCGGGGGAGAGATTCTGTCAGCTCTGCAGGGGCTGGCTCAGAGATGGTTGACACCACGACAGCTTGAGCCAGGAAGTGTTGTATGTGACAATGGCATCAACCTTCTCTCCGCCCTCCATTAGGGACACTCTACACATGTTCCATGCTTGGCACATGTCCTGAATCTGGTGGTGCAACATTTCTCGACCAGTTACCCGGGCTTCCAAGATCTCCTGAGGCAGGCCAGAAAAAGCCATTTCATACATACAATGCCAGTGCTCGCTTATCTGACATTCAATGGGAATTTAACCTTCCCACCAACCGCCTCATTTGTGACATGCCCACCAGGTGGAACTCAACATTGGCAATGCTGCAGTGGCTGCACACGCAGCAGAGGGCCATCAATGAGTACCTGTGTGAGTATGGCACAAGGACAGGCTCAGGTGAGCTTGGCTTTTTTTTGCCAAGTTAGTGGCTATTGAAAAAAGATGCATGCACCGTCCTGTCACCATTTGAGGAGGCCACAATGATGGTGAGCCGGGACGATGCATGCATCAGTGACACTATCCCTCTAGTCTACCTGCTGGAGAAAACACTTCGTGGAATCATGGACAGGGCACTTGAGGCAGAACAGCATGAGGAAGAGGAGGACTTCCTTTCCTCACAAGGCCCCTTTTATGCAGATATCATGCCTGCAGGGACACAAAACACACAGAATGAAGAGGAAGAG
Source organism: Pelophylax lessonae (assembly GCF_965119305.1). Lineage (NCBI taxonomy): Eukaryota > Metazoa > Chordata > Amphibia > Anura > Ranidae > Pelophylax > Pelophylax lessonae. Next base: position 727,022,588 of record NC_138769.1, on the reverse strand, counting down.
GAGGATTGTGGCAGCATGGATGTAGAGGATAGCATACAGCAGTCTTCAAGGGATGGTTGTTATTCCCCAGAAACCCCAGGAGTTTTACGTGGTTGGGGAGAGGTTGCTTCTGACAATGTCATCCTTAGTGACCCAGAAGATTCAGAAGCTCATGCCTCCTCAAACTTAGGTTGCATGTGCTCCCTGATTCTGCAAAGCCTGGGAAAGGACACGAGGATTTGTGCTATCAAGGAGAGGGATAATTACTGGTTGGTAACCCTCCTTGATCTACGTTACAAGGGTAAAGTTGCAGAGCTCATCCTGCCTTTGCAGAGGGAGCAGAGGATGAAACATCTTGAGGAGGCCTTGGAAAAAATTTGTGTAACACCTTTCCAGACACTGGGAGATTAACATTTTCTGGACGTGTTTCTGAGGCATTGTTCAGCCAAAAGAGGAGCGGTGGAGAAGGCGGCCGGTTTACTGATGCCTTTAAACAGTTCTTTAGTCCTCAGCAGCACCCAGGGCTGTTAGGTTTAAGCAACCATTGGCAGCGTTTCCATCATATGGTATATAATTATCTAGGGGCAAGAGCAGACTCGGAGACCTTTCCAACTGAGCATCCAATGGGTTACTGGATCTTGAGGATGGACCTCTGGCCAGAACTTGCTCAATATGCAATGGAGCTACTGGCCTGTCCTGCTTCCAGCGTGCTTTCCGAACTAACGTTCAGTGCTGCTGGAGGTTTTGTGACAGGCAAAACAGTGCGTCTGTCCACAGACTCTGTTGACCAGCTGACTTTTATCAAAATGAATCAGTCCTGGATGCTGATGTAACTAATTTAATTTGCTAGGGGTCTGCCATCCCTTGAAGATGGCATATACTGCATATCCTATTTCCAAACCTTGATTCTGCTAGCTTCCAACAATGTTTTTGCTTTAGGTCACCACCAACCCCCAAGGCCTACTTTTTTCTGCACTTGTATGACAGGTGCAGACAATTTAAATTTTGTATGTAATTTTTAACAGCAGGCCCTGTCCCTGTGCACCACGCCCAGCAAGAGTAACTGTGAGGGGTTGCAGTGTTCAGGCACCACCAACACCAAAGACCCAATTTTTGGAACCTGTATGACAAGTACATGCGATTTCAAATTTGTGTGGAATTCTTACCAGCATGTCCCGTTCCTGCGCCCAGCAAGAGTAACTGTAAGGGGTTATGGTGTTCAGGCACCACCAACAATCAAGGCCCAGTTTTTCAGCACCTGTATGACAAGTACATGCCATTTGAAATTTGTATGTATATTTGTATATGACATTTTTTCCTTTAGAAATCTCAGTATTGCTGAAGCAGGATACATACATCGTACAGATGCACTACTTTACAGGCACATTTAGGGACCCCCCCAGGCACGATATTTGAAGGAATATTTATATATATATATTTTATATATTTTTTCATTTTTATAGTTTCACTTCAAGCCTCAATAAAATCAGTAAATTGCTGCTCCTTTAAAAATGATTGCTTTTAAAAACTTTTTTTCATTGCATCCAGCAAATTGGATCAAATGTGGGTATAGGATTGGGTAAATGGGTTTGTATGGTTGTGTTTTTTTTATTTTTTATTTATTGGTTGAACTAGATGGACTTGTGTCTTTTTTTTCAACCTGAATAACTATGTATGTACCTATGTAAATTACGATGACCATACATGGAAGGAAAAACTGATCTATCTATGGCCAGCTTTAGTAGGGGTTGCTCTGGGCCATTCAAACTTTGCAAGTAAACAGTATGGAATCTCCTTCTCTAGCTGTTTACTTAACACAAAACTTACACTTATAAACCTAATAAAGTTAAATAACAATAATAAAGAATTGTTTTATTATTTAAAATACCAGATATGTTTTCCTGTTATTTTTTTAAACATACGGTATACCTTATTTTAAAGGATAGCTATCATTTTAAGCAACCTGAGCCTTACAACCCTTCCCTTATCCTCCATGCTACATATAAATTCTTGTATTTATCTCTGGGACCCTACAGGAGAGACAGCCTTTGACAGACTGTCTGATGTTTTCTCCACTTCTGAGCTAGTGGGGTCATGTCACGTGTTATTGAGTATACCTGCTCTTCATAAACCCCTAACAGACAAATCATCAACAAGCAGGCTTGCAAGTAGATATATTTTCCATTAAGGCCTAAAGAGAAAAGATATACATGGCAATGTTACACTCAGAAAAGGACAGGTAAGCCATTGGTTGTAGGCCAAACTTTTTGAATGGGCTGCCTGTTGAGATGAAGAAAGTACAAGGGAGTATAGTTAGACTTAGAATTAGAGAGGGTATGTAATAAAAGGAACTTTCAGACAGCTCCCCAGAAAGCCGGAATGACCCACCTAATTAGGTAGGGGATAGAACGTGTGAGTTCAACAGAGCATCGCCCCAAAAGAAATGGGTATAGGGACATTTGGCTCAAGGGGACAACTAGATACCCTAAGATCAAGAATGGATCAAAGGAATAACATCATGAGACGTGGAGGAGGGGAGGGAGGGGGAAGTCAAGGGGGGGGGGGAAAGAGGTGGAGGATGGGAAGGGGGAGGGGTTGGGATAAATAATCTACCCATTGTCAAAAAGGAAAAGGAATTCTAAAAGAAGTTAGGTCCCCTAGCTTCGGCAGAATGTTTCTAGAAAAGCTTAAAATCGATCCTGCTCCCCCGCTAGTGGAAGGGAGCAGGACCGATGGGAAAGGCTGAAAAATGAGAGGTGAACAACTAAAAATAGTAACCTATAATGTAAGAGGATTAAATTCCCCTATAAAAAAATATAAGATCCTGGAAGAACTAAGAAGGGAAGCAGCAAATATAGTTTTCTTACAGGAAACACATATCTCTCCACTCAAATGTAAAATTATATTCTAAATTCTTTCCAACATGGTATTATGGAGATACACCAATCGACCGTGCAAGGGGGGGGTAGCAATAGGTATAGCTGGAAATGTAGAATTCTCCCTAGAAGAAATGAAATCCGACTCATTCGTTTGTTATATTTTTATCAAAGGGCAAATAAGGGGGATGGAATTAACGTTTGTTAATATCTATAACCCAAATAAGCACCCAAGTGAGTATCTGGGGAGAATTCTATATGATCTAGAAACCTTTAAAAAAGGTTTTCTAGTAATGGCGGGAGACATGAACTTCTGTATGGATCCCAGTCTAGACAGTACCTCGAGTGTAAGGACATTGGGAGAACAAAAAAAAAAAAAACGCCATCAGATTCAATTAGTAGACGCATGGCGGATGCAACATCCAAAAAAAAGAGATTACACCTAATACTCCCCAGTACACTCAATGTACTCAAGACTGGACTATTTCTTCATAGACCATCGATTATTGGAGTATATGAAAGGTATAGAGATAGGTACGATTACATTATCAGATCACGCCCCTTTGACCTTAATAATTAAAACACCAGCCTATCAAAAAACATAGGAATATGGAGGCTAAATGAAGATATAATCCAAGATGAAGAAATAGGGAACAGAATAGAAAAGGAATTAGAATTATATTTCCAAGAGAATGAAATCCCGGAAATACCATCTGTGACAATTTGGGAGGCACATAAAGCCTACATTAGAGGAATATTGATATCCATAGCCTCAAAAAAAAAAAAGAAGGAAAGGACTAATCAAATTAATAGATTAACAAAGGAAATATATGAAATAGAGCAAAAACATAAAAAAGATCTAACTAAAGAAACTGGAAAAGATCTAATATTGAAAAGAGAAGAATTAAAAGATTTATTAGAGGAAGAAACCAGACGCTACTTTAATAAATTAGCGAGATATAGATATAATTTTGGGAATAAACCAGGAAGGTCCCTAGCTAGATTACTAATGAAGAAAAAAATCAAAAAACTTTATAGAAAAAGTCAAAAACAGCAGAAACAAAATAACTAATTCAACTCCAGAAATTGCAGCAGTGTTCCATGCTTTTTATAATGCCCTATGCCCTAAAGGAAGAAACCCAACAGACAAAACTGGAAAGAATAATAAACATTCAAAAATATATTAAGGAAGTAAATCTACCCAAAATACCAGAAGATAAATTGGAGCTTTTAGAAGCCCCAATTACTGAAAGCGAGATAAGAGATGTATTAAAAACCATCCAAAACGGGAAAAGTCCAGGCCCAGACGGTTACATAATAAAGTACTACAAAAGATTTAAAAACATATTAATACCAAAAATGCAAAAATACATGAATAAAGTTAGGGAGGAAGATCTAAGGGAAGAATCTCTGGAAAGGAAAGATCAAACTTTATGCTCCAGTTATAGGCCAATTGCTCTGTTAAATACAGACACAAAGATGTTTGCAAAAATCTTAGCAACAAGACTAAAAAATCTATTGAAACTTTGGATTCACCCTGATCAAACCGGATTTGTGCCAGGCAGAGAAGGGAAAGATAATGTAACCCGAACTTTGTTACTCTTACAAAAAAACAAAAATCATGAAGTCCCCTCCCTCCTATTGTCGATCGACGCCGAGAAGGCCTTCGATAGGGTGGATTGGGACTTCATGAAGGAGACAATAAAAATCTTGGGGATTGGACTAAAAATGAGGCAATGGATAGAGGCTCTATATAAAAAGCCGACAGCAAAAATTAAAATAAATGGAGCCCTGTCAGAAAAGTTTGTGATGAGCAACGGGACGAGACAGGGGTGCCCCCCGTCCCCCCTCCTGTTCATATTAACCTTAGAACCCTTGTTAGCAAAAATTAGACAAAATAATGATATAAAAGGGGTGAAGGTAAACCAGGATGAGCATAAAACTGCAGCATACGCAGATGACCTATTATTTTTCATTACAAACCCTAGGATTACACTTCCAAATATCCAAAAAGAATTAAAAGATTATGGAAAACTATCAAACTTCAAAATAAATCCAATAAAATCAGAAATCCTTAACATCATTTTAAATATTCAAGAAGAACAAATATTAAAAACATATTTTCCATACACCTGGGCGAAAGAAAAATTAAAATATCTAGGGATACATATAACACCACAGATTGGAAAACTATATCAAATTAATTATATACCTCTATTAAATGAAATAAAAATAGATTTAAGAAAGAGATCAAATAATCAAATCTCATGGGTCGGAAGAATAAAAGTCGTTAAGATGCTTATATTTACCAAAGATCTTGTATAAATTCTCTTTATTACCAATAAATATTCCCGCAACTTTTTTCAGAGTAATAAAAACCTTATTAACAAAATTTATAAAATTTATAGTGCAATACAAGATACTCACAAGGGATAAATCACAAGGTGGATTAGCAACCCCAGACATAGAAAGGTATTATAAGGCAGTAATTATCACACGAATGATTGATTGGACAAGAGAAGTAACGGAGAAAAATTGGGTGGGGATAGAATGCGCACAAAATAACACACATTTACACAAAACTATACCACTGAAATGTAGGGAATCACAAGGAGCACATGAATTAACAAAGGTAGTCTATAAAGTATGGGATAAAATAAATAAACAACTGAAATGGGAATACAACTCACCAATGATATCACTAAATGGCACAAAATATTTCCCACCAGGGAACGAGGAAAAATTCGGAAAATGGATAGGAAACACTCAATTAAAAGATGTACTCCACAAAGGTCACATTAATACACTACAAAATTTAAAACAAACAATAAAAATATGAAACTAGATGAATGGAGATATCTCCAACTGAGCCACTTTATAAAGTCACTACCACAACCGATTAGATCGGAAAAAAATCTTAATATCATCGAGAAATTAAGTTATACTTTCACTCAAAAACATGGAGTATCACAAATATATAAAATGCTGACAGAGTGGCACAGCTTGGAGAACCCTCCGTTCATGGTAAAATGGGAGAAAGAAATAGGGGCACAACTGTCGAAACAGGAATCGGACGTAGTATTAAAGGCGGTTGGATCCGTAGCCATAGATGTTAGTACAACAGAATTAAACTATAAATGTCTGTCAAGATGGTATATGACACCAGAATTAATGAACAAATATCAACCGGACAAGACAGATAAATGTTGGCGGGAGTGTGGAAGTACCGGAACAATGTACCATATGTTCTGGGACTGCCCAAAGATCAGAGAATTTTGGACTAGGGTCCGACAACTTATTGGTGAAATTACAGGAAAAACGATTCCAAAAGACCCTTGGGTATGTCTATTTCATAAAACAAAGATGCCATTAAAGAAATATAAAACAACACTGGTCCCAACCTTACTAAATGCAGCAAAGGGAACAATACCAAAAAAGTGGAGAGAGGTGGATAGCCCAAAACTAAAAGATTGGTGCGACAGGATAAATAATATCTTTCATATGGAATATATAAGCAATTCTCAAGAGGAAACACCAATCAATATGAAAGAAAAATGGGGAAAATGGATACAGTTTAAAAAATCAACTAAGTATACCGAAATCAATATCTAAATACTGCTGTAGCAGGGATAACAGGAGGAAAGGCAATATGGGTAGAGAAGGGAAGGGAGTTATGGGGGGGAGGGGGGATTAGGGTATTAAAGGGATAAAGTATAAAAATCTTACAACTATTGAGTGTTGTATATCTCTTAAGTATATATATATTTTTTTAATTTTCCTTTCTTTTGGAATTTTTCTTCTTTGCTTTCTTTTCCTCTTTTTTTTATGTGAGATATATGTAAATTTTATGTGCAAACAAAATAAAAAAATTTAAATGGAAAAAAAAAAGAATTAGAGAGGGAGGGGCTGTAAGCCTTAGCTTGTTTAAAAGTATAGTTATCCTTTATCTGGAGAAGTGCTTCTGAAGGGACCATATGGTAATCAACAATTCACCAGCAAGCTTACCACCCAAACCTTTTTACTATGCAGAAATTGTTTGTGATTAAATATGGTGCTAGCTGCACAGCTGCATAAAACAATCAACCAATTACATTAATTGCATTGCTTGTATTGGGCTACATACTGAATGACTACATGAAACAGAATAAAGCAATGGACAAAATATTACAAAGGTGGTAAATCTGCTACTAAAAGTTATTTTGAATTCCCTAAGATCTTCTGAAGATTGCCTGCAATTCTTATTCTGAGAGCCTTGGTCCTTATGCCGTAGATCAGAGGGTTAACAGTAATAGACGTACTCATACCACTCATTGAGATAACAACATGGGCAACAGTTGAGAGAGAAATGCTGCTTAATCTGTACCGAAAGGCAATAAACATAGTTCCAACCATAAAAATTAAATAGGCAGTTACATGAGTCACCAATGTTTGGGTGGCTTTCTGCGAAGCTTCCCCAGGAAGTCTGAGACAGATGACAATCGTTCTTACATAACAATAAATGATTACAAGCATTGAGCTAATAGTGATGGACAAGGTCCATGTTACTCCATAAATATTATTAACTGTGATATCGTCACAAGAAAGTCGTAGAAGGGACATGGTCTCACAGTAGACATTGTTGATATTTACCGCACAAAAAGTCAGCCTTGCTGTTAACAATACAACCGCACATACTCCAATAAGAACAAGGACCCAAATGGCAAGTAGTAACTTTTGACTGGTCACGTTTGTCATCAGAGAAGAGTACCTTAGAGGGTGACCTACTGCCAAATATCGATCATAAGCTATAGCAGTAAAAATAAACATTTCAGCAGCTGCATGAGTTTGGATGCAGAAGGCCTGAAATAGACACCCGGAGAGAGAAATAGTTGAATTTTTAGACAATAAGTCAATCAGCAGCTTAGGGAGGTAAGCCGAACTCCCAAACATCACGTTTAGGACCAAGCCACATATAAAGATATACATCGGTTCATGCAAACTTTCCTCTGTCCAGGTTACATAAACAATCATTGCACTCACAAAGAAAGAAGTTGAATATACTGTAAAAGCAAATAAAGTATAAAAGTATCTAAATGATTCCATCTCAACAAGCCCCAATAGGACAAAATTGGTGTAGGTTGTTGATATGTTCTCCATGGATAGGCTTTATTTCTTGCACACACAGTAGGCTAATCAGAACATTTCAATCTGGATAATATTAAATAAATGGGGAAAAAAACATTGTACTCTATGGATACTTTATAAGTAGTTCCTGCTACATTGCTTTCCTCTTGAATTCTATATTTTATAAAATCAGCCAGTGAAGCTTTTATAGCCTTCAGAAAGTTTTGCTTTGAAATAATTTGGCACATTTGTAGCAACTGCAACAAAGCCTTCCAGTGGGACCATTAGCTGTCATAGTTGGTATCCTAATTACTGTCAGAAATATAATTAGCCATACCCATGTAAATCTGAACTCAGCGAAAAAAAAAAATTAATAAATAACACAGTTCTATTTGTATTTCCCTAAAAAAAATATATGTATTTTTAAATTCAATCATTGTATGAATTTGTATAAAAGAACTCCACTAGCACCAAGTCCCAAACTATGAACATTTGGTCCACACACTATTTCAAGTCCAAATACACTGCTGGTTACACAATATACTGCTCCCTGAAGTCCCTCCACTGCATATATTGTATGAAAGAGTAATGCCCCATTCACACGTTCCAATAATCGTACGATAAAACTCGCTTTCGACCTGATCGCACGATAATCTGATTGTTAGTATACAGCTTTTGATAGCCGATCACGACAGTTCGTCCAACAAAATCCGATGGGACAAACAGGAAAACTTCTGTTGTACGATAGCCCCGCGAACGACAATCGTTTCATCAGTACACTATGCGTCCGCTAAAAATTGATCGACAAAGACCGCGCATGATCAGAAACAATAAAATAGCACGGAAAAAGCCTGGCTGCCATTGTTTTTGTTTTGCACCATCTGATACGTAGCTAAGCAACCAGGAAGCTTTTCAGGAATCGTACGACAAAAATCATATGGTTTGTACGCATTGTTGAATTAGATGTTAATATCATGCAACAAAATGCGAACGATAAGTCATCCCATTATCTGAACGTGTGTACGGGGCTTAAGATATGACTTCCCGTATTCTACGTGGTTTTAATAAAAAAGGAAATCTGCAATGCTTGAACAGTGCCAGTGTATGTTTAGGGATCCCAGTGTTCTCTTGGATTGACCATCCAACCACCTTGGCTCCTACAGTGGGTATAGAAAAGAATAACCTCCCTTTAAAATAATCACATGTTGTTTCTTTGTAGCCTGAAATGAAGACAGGCACATTTTGTTTTATCCAGCTGTATTTGACATACAAGTGAAAGATATAACACCAACATGTCAGAGAAAAAAATAAATAAAAAACAGAATCACTGAGTTGGAAAAAGGATCACCCCTTTGTGTCAGTATTTTGTTGAACCACCTTTTGCTTTAATTACATCCTTTAGTCTGTTGGGATATGTCTCTACTAACTTTGCACATGCAAGGAAATTTGCCTTTCAACCACTGTGTAGTAATTGTTGCTTTATGCTTTGGGTCATTGTCATGTTGGAAGGTAAACCTTCTTCCCATATACAACTTTCCAGCAGAAGGCAGCAAAGTTTCCTCAAGAATTTGGCGGTATTTTGCCCCATCCATTTTTACTTCTCTCCTGACAAGTGCTCAAGTCCCTGCTGCAGAAAAACACCCCCCATACCAGGATATTAGAACCTCCGTGCTTTACTGTAGGAATGAGGTTATTTGGATGGTGAGCTTTATTGGACTTCTGTCAGACAGATCGTTTGGTGTTGATAGCAAATGATTCAATTTTGGTCTCCTCTGACCATACCACCTTCTTCCATGTGAAATCTTCAGGCTACGTTTTGGCAAAGCTCAGTTGTTACTGCATGTGGCCTTTCTGAGGAGGGTTTTTTTTCTTGCAATCCTCCCGTACAAAAGCCACGTTTGTGGAGAATTGGTGATATTGTTGTCACATGCACACAATGATCACTCTTTGTCATAAATTCCTGCAACTGCTTCAGATTTGCTGTAGGCCTCTTGATAGCCTCTCTGATCAGTTTCCTCCTGGCTCTTTCTCCTAGTTTGGAGCGATGTCCTGATCCAGGACATGTTGTTGCAGACGGAAAGGAGTGATTGCCAGCCCAGAAGACTGTTTGTAAGCTGGGAGACAGGAACCACTCAGGAGCTGCTGACACCTAGAGTGGCAAAAGTATGGAGGGTGCCCAAAGTACCGATGGGGCCGGGACCAGTGGTACAAACCCACACCACTGTCTGTCAGACCAGGGAGACCTGTGTTTCAGAGGTGCAGTGCACGCAACTTGTGCAGGCTGAGCACTGGCCGCAAGATGCAACAGTCGCAACAACCCACAGTCCAGCTCTTAAAGAGGCAGAGAGGGATCAATGGGCCCAGAAGTTTGGTGCTTCCAGTGCGTCCAGTGAGGAGGAAGCCGGGCCATTGATATAGGGTCACCCATTTTCCAACATCGGTGTAGGTCCATGGAAGAGGGAATCGATGATTGGAAGTCTAAAGTGGAGATGGAGTGGGACTGGGGAACTGAGGAGAGAAGAAGCCCTACGAGTTCCAGTTTCCTCAGTAAAGAGACTGAGGCAGTCATCATCCAAATGCAGTGTTCAAGGAATCTGCAAGGACTATGCCACAAGAGTCACAGATCTATCCCCACCTCGCAACTACGCTCAAGTTCAAAACAACGCTCATGCCAGCCTCATCAAAAGAGTGGAGACCCTATATACCCCACCTGGGAGAGGAGACAGGCAGAAACTTCCCAGGTTCTCCCCCTTTCAACACCTTGTACAGAAGAAGGTGGCCCTGGAATATGGATATGACTATCCGTACGCTCCTTGGGAGATAATGTAGGAGATTGAGGAAAAGAGAGGGGCTTGGTGTGAACAAGCCGTTTGGGACTTTCTCTATGTCCCAAAACCATACAGAAACTAGTCCAAGCCTCAACTATGGGACACCTTCAAATCTGTCAAGGCAAATTGGAATCTGGGGGCGGTCCATCTATATTGACCGAATAGAAGTCAACCGTCCAGATGGAAAAGGCCAAGCCTGGGCCATCAGCATCCAAAATCCTGAGGGAAAGATCATCCGCATACCGCATTGTGATCATTACTACAGAGGTGTGTGAAGTTCTTGTCCCTGTTAGGAAAATTGAGTTAATAAAGGGGCTAGTTAGCCTGAAGAGTGTAAAATATTGATTGGAGAGAGAGAGAGTTACAAAGGGGCCAGTGTGCCCTTAAGAGTCCTGTTGACATAAAATTTAGGGTGGAGGTCCTATTCCTGAATCCCCTTCCCTTCTATCCTTGCAAAAGAAGATGGGATTAAGTGAAACTGCTACAGTTTTTCCACCTGGGAAAAGGATGTCTGCCACAAAGAACGTCTCCTGTTAAAGCCAGGGGTTTTCCTGTTTAAAGGACTTTTGTGAAGATCTTCTTGGTCTTTGGACCCCTTTTTTTGTAAGAAGTGTTGAGAAAGGACACTTTGCGAAGATACTATGTTTAAGGTGGAGTTCCGGGCACAGAAAACATTTTTCATTGAACATACCCCCGTGACAGTCAGGGCTAGTACATTCCACAATGGCTAGCCTCTGATCTGTCCCGGTTCGCACTTACCTGCAAGATGAAATACTCACTTATAAAACTTCTTCCACAGCGTTGCCATCTCTCTTGTGGGCAGCTGAAGCCGGCGCGGTCCTCTTCTGCGTCTTCTTCCGTGTCCTCTTCTCCCAGAATGCGCCTGCACCGGCCCCTCTCGTCACTTCCGGTGCGGCGCCGCATTCCTCCACAGCTTCTGGGCATGCCCAGAAGCTGTTTAGCAGGGGAATGCGGCGTCGCCCCGGAAGTGACGAGCGGGGCCGGTGCCGTCGCATTGATTCCTGGGAGCGATGACGTTCAGCTCCCAGGAATCATCGCAAGACAGGAAGTGACGGCAGAGCCGCGGCGCTGAGGGAGGAAGTACAGGTCCATAAATATTGTTACATCAACACAATTCTAATCTTTTTGGCTCTATACACCACCACATGGATTTGAAATGAAACAAACAAAATGCGCTTTAACTGCAGACTTTCAGCTTTAATTTGAGGGTATTTACATCCAAATCAGGTGAACGGTGTAGGAATTACAACAGTTTGTATATGTGCCTCCCACTTTTTAAGGGACCAAAAGTAATGGGACAGATTAACAATCATAAATCAAACCTTCACTTTTTAATACTTGGTTGCAAATCCTTTGCAGTCAATTACAGCCTGAAGTCTGGAACGCATAGACATCACCAGACGCTGGGTTTCATCCCTGGTGATGCTCTGCCAGGCCTCTACTGCAACTGTCTTCAGTTGTTCTGCTTGTTCTTGGGGCATTTTCCTTTCAGTTTTGTCTTCAGCAAGTGAAATGCATGCTCAATCGCATTCAGGTCAGGTGATTAACTTGGCCATTGCATAACATTCCACTTCTTTCCCTTAAAAAACTCTTTGGCTGCTTTTGCAGTATGCTTCGGATCATTGTTCATCTGCATTGTGAAGGGCCATCCAATGATTTCTGAAGCATTTGGCTGAATATGAGCAGATAATATTGCCCAAAACACTTCAGAATTCATCCTGCTGCTTTTGTCAGCAGTCACATCATCAATAAATACAAGAGAACCAGCTCCATTGGCAGCCATACATGCCCACGCCATGACACTACCACCACCATGCTTCACTGATGAGGTGGTATGCTTTGGATCATGAGCAGTTCCTTTCCTTCTCCATACTCTTCTCTTCCCATTACTCTGGTACAAGTTGATCTTGGTCTCATCTGTCCATAGGATGTTGTTCCAGAACTGTAAAGGCTTTTTTAGATGTTGTTTCTTCAGTCATCCACCACAGTTGTTTTCTGTGGTCTTCCGGGTCTTTTGGTGTTGCTGAGCTCACCGGTGCGTTCTTTCTTTTTAAGGATGTTCCAAACAGTTGATTTGGCCACACCTAATGTTTTTGCTATCTCTCTGATGCAAATAGCGCACTTGAAATTAACTCTGGACCTTTTATCTGCTTCTTGTAAATAGGATAATGAGGGAATAACACACACCTGGCCATATCCAGCAAGAGACAGCCCATATCCAGCAAGAGACAGACCATATCCTGCAAGAGACAGATCATATCCTGCAAGAGACATCCCAAATATCTAGTACGAGTCAGCCCCATATTCTGCAAGAGACAGCCCATATCCTGAAAGAGACAGCCCCATATCCTGCAAGAGACATCCCAAATTTCTAGTACGAGTCAGCCCCATATCCTGCAAGAGACATTCCATATCCTGCAATAGACATTCCATATCCTGCAAGAGGCCGCTTCATATCCTGCAAGACCGCTTCATATCCTGCAAGAGACATCTCATATACAGCAAGAGACAGCCCTTATCCAGCAAGAGACAGCCCATTTCCAGCAAGAGACAGCACGTGTCCAGCAAGAGACAGCCGTATCCAGCAAGAGACATCTCTTATCCAGCAAGAGGCAGCCCATATCCAGCATTAGACAGCCCATATCCTGCAAGAGACATCCCATATCCTGAAAGAGACAGCCCATATCTAGCAAGAGACAGCCCATATCCTGCAAGATATATTCCATATCCAGCAAGAGACAGACCACATCCTGCAAAGAGACATCCAGGCAGCCCCCATATGGAAGTAGCATTAATAGACAGTCCCCGTCCAGCAACACTCAAATAATTAACTTACCAAAGAAGCAATGTCTCCACAAGAAAGTAGGCTAGCACATCGTACTGCAGCTCTTCCTGACAGCTGCGACTGGTGCCAAAAAGGAGCAGGCAATCTGGTCGGCAGAGAGATGATATCATTCCGCCTTCCACTCTGTAAGGGCTGCAGCTGGCGCTACAGAAGCTGTGTCGATTTTATGCAGCCGCTAGCTTACTCCGCGGCCAGCGACCTAGTAAAATAAACTATATTAAAAAAAAGTTATCCCTCGTTGCCTTTGTCAGAGGTGCCAGGATGCCATTCCAAAGCGTTCCGCCATAAAAAAATCTCTAAATATTATTACTATTATTATTATTTATAAATACCAGATATTTTTTATGATTTTTGTATTTTAACCACTTTCCGCCAGGAGGACGTCTATGGACGTCACCTGGTTTCAGTGGTTATACTGGAATGATGCCTGCACCTGCAGGCATCATTCAGGTATGTAACTCTTAAGCCGGTAATTCCGAGTAAGCCACTCGATCACTTCTGTGGGTGGTGAAAGAGGGTCCCACCCGCCTCCCGCGGCTGGGGCCCGGGAGCGATGCAGCCGGTGGCAATGGCTGCTGTGAACAAAGAGAGAGGAACTGACATTGTTCCTCTCTCTCTGTAACCCAGGAAATGGGGAGCAACGGGTATCACCACGGGCCAGGAAAGCACCCAATCAGACTAATCTGTGAATGATCAGCTGCATGAGAGGCTAGAGGAAAGATTTGGGGTCTCTCTATAAAGAGGACCTGTCACGGCCCATGCTGTCATAAGGGATGTTGATTATCCCTTGTGACAGAAATAAAGTTCATCCAAAAAAAAAAAGTGTAAAAAAAAAAAATAAAACATAAAAAAAAAATGTAAGCGCACCTGTCCCACCGTGCTTACGCGCAAATGCGAACACATAGGTTATTACCGCAAGCATATGTAAATGGTGATCACACCACACATGTGAGGTATTGTCATGAATGTCAGAGTGACAGCAATAATTCAAGCACCGGACCTCCTTTGCAACTCTAAACTGGTAACCTGTAAAGGCGTTTAAAGCGTCGGCTATGGAGAATTTTAGGCACCAAAGTTTTCCGCCATTACACAGGCAGACGCAATTTTAAAGCATTACATATTAGGTATTTATTTACTTGGCGTAAAATTATATATATATATATACACTATATATATACATATACACTATATATATATATATATATATATATATATATATATATATATACTGTATATATATATTACATAGTTACATAGTAGTTGAGGTCGAATAAAGACGATAGTCCATCCAGTTCAACCTGTGTAGGTGTGTGTGGACGTAATTATTTCACACTCCCCTGAATGTTTTGATCCTTTATTGGGTGTATTTGTGTTTGTCATTACTTTTATAATTTGGATATTGTTTGTAATAAATATATTTTCAATTAGATTTATTTTTTGGTTATATATTGTATTTTGTGGGGGATGCTGGGCAAGAAATGGCCCTGGCTTGTTAATGTAGGCCTTTCTACACAGGTGATTTTCTTCCTGCAAACATGTGGTTACATTTCTAATTGCTAAACACAATCTTCACATAATGAAATCCTAAAAGGTGTCCCTTCTAATTCTTCTCAAATTAATTTTTTAGGGAGAACACAAACCAAATACCAACACACAACCAATTCCAGCCCCCACCACTCTGAATCAATTGTGTGTTGTATTTGGTTTGTAGTTTCTAGGGGGAAAAATAAAACACGCAAACTAGTTTCTTTCGTAACAAAAATATTTAAAAATAAAAATACAAAGAGTAAAAAAATTACAAATGGACACAGTCCCTAACAAAGGGCTCCTCAGGAGAAGGATCAACCCCGCCAGCCACTCCAAGTATTGTATTCTGGCACTGCACCACTTGAGTGCCTTGAGTGCAATGGGCAGTGTGATGTCCTTGACCCCTGGGGAGAAAGAGACAAGATAATTACCTTGAGGCAAAATGCTGAAACCAAGGATTGAGAAAACCAAGACATCAAAAACCAGGCACTGGAGTATATTTGCCCTGTTTTCTCTACATTCTTGCTCAAACATGATAGATTGCTGGTCTACATAATTACACTCAAATGCTTAATCCACAAACATGTTTGGGGCAGGTGTAAGGTGAATTCCTTTGCCAACAGAAGACATTTTGAACTTCAACCTCTATGGATATATTTACAGTATGTTGGGAATGCTGTCCAATTCGATCCACACAGGATCAGATCTTCCTATTGGCCTGATTATTCGAGTAATCAGATGTGTTGGAAGGGAGGAGGCCCAGCTGAGGTGTGGTCTTTCATCTCTTAGCATTGAAGCCTGAAGATGGTAGAGATCACAGTGGAGGAAGCACTTTGTGCGGGATAACAGGTAAATCCTAGATGCTCCAGCTTTAAGGGGCCATAAGCCTAGAAAAAAATCTTGCAGGGGAAAGTGTTCTAAAGGTTCAACAAGATGAATTTTGATTTCAGTAGTAAGAATATATATAGGATTTTGTAGTGGGACTTTTAAGGTGCGGACATATCAATAAATGATGGAGAAAAAATCATTTTGATAAAATAATTTTTACAAATTTTATTCAAAACATATAACAAACAGTGTTTTTTTCATAAAAACCATATAAAAAGAGAAAATGAATAACTATTTAGTGCCTGCTCAACATGTTTCGCCATCTATCAATAGCTTCTTCAGGAGACTGACGAGCATCTTTAATAAGTTATTTTTCTGTATATGATAAAGAGATAATACATCAATTTCATATTTATACATACATTTTACAATTTATATTCGACATTAATCGATAAGAACTACATCAAGTAACATACCTCTATATGAGACTAAATTTGTGCCTGATTTGGAATGAGCCAAGATGGAAGAGCCTCTTAATCATGGAACCCAAGGATATGGTCCCCCATTATGCATCTGATGCATCATAGAGTGGGGAGGAGCCAAGCCAATTGTTTTTTAGAAGTTTGACATAATAAATCTAAATAAACATTAGAGTTTTAAAGATTATGAGTACTATATTTTATATATATCTATGCCTAATAAAGATTGAATAAACCCATTATTATCTCCCCAATCTTTACCTGTTTATGATGAAAATATAGCCTCCAACCTGATTGGAAGAATACAGGGGGGCTCAATATATGTATTCTTTGCTTTAAAGCTTTCATATATGTTTAATAAGACTGAAAGAAAAGGGAAAACAATTTCCTCTCATTCTCAGTTAAATTCCATATTATAACTCTTTCTTTAAGATATCACATTTGAATATTGCAGATATTTACCTGTGAAGTGTAAGGAAAGATAAAGATTTTTGAGAAAAAAATCTCTAGGTATCCAATCAAATAACAACAGAAGTTGTTATTGACCTGCAGAAATATAAATAGGCATAGCATTTTAAGAAAGCTTTTCTAATAACTCCATTGAATCAGATTCTATTGGTAAAACAATGTAGATGATACGTGTAGCAATCCTCCCGTCCATGGACCAGTCACAATCTGACTGACCATGTGTGTGCTGGCATTTATATACCCCCTCCACTCCGGAGGCGTCTGAGGTCACCTCCTGAGTGAGAGCAAGTACTTCCGCCCCCTAGAACCCACCTATCGCAATAAACGCAGCGCTATTGGATTGCGGCGTCATGTGACCAACCGGAAACCAGAAGTATGTCACATATTCACCCGGAGACAATCTCCGGGATCACATACGCCATTTTAGTTTTGGGAAACATTATTAATTTGCCCTAAGCAAATGAATATTTGGATATTTGGAACTTACTTTTAGCTGTGTATTCTCCCTAACAATGCTCCTATTTAACAATCCAGAGCCGATATAGGCATATCAAAATAATAACAGCCATGCATTAAATATCAAACACCTATTCTTTATATATATATATATGTCGTTAATATAAATATAGTTGGACCATGTCAATATATATATATACATATATCTCTTTGTCTTTAAACCATGAACTAGGGGCATTCAAAGGGTGAAAAGAAAGGTGGCCCTCCCACCCAATGATCATAGGGGTTGATCATGGAAGTGGGACGGGCCTCCAGTGCTCATATGAAGCATCAACTGCTATAGGTGAACATCTGAGTTCCAAATCAAGAGGCTTAGCTGCATTACAAAACAAAACGCAATACAGAAAATCCAGAACCAAAAGCATTTTCCATATATATATATATATGCAAAATCCTGATCAAAGGAATGCATAGACAGTAAAATGTATCCTTTGTTGAAAATGACTGAGTAAGAGAATCATAGAAAAGGCTTGAAGCTTATTGCCGCTTTGTGTCGCGGACAGATTAAAGATCCATTTTGTTTCTTTTTGTAATAATTTTTTGTCAACACTTCCCCCTCTCTCATTAAGCGGAATGTGCTCCAAGGCAAAAAACGTCATCGTTTTGTCATTGAAATTATGATAAAGTCCCATGTGTCTACTAATGGACCTTCAAACTTTTAGTTTTTTACCAGTTTAATATGATCTCTAATACGATGGAAGAAGGGTATTTTTGTCTTTCCAACATAAAAGGCCTTGCACTCACATTGCATATAATACACAACTCAAACTGTTTGGCAGTTGGCTCGAAAAGAAGGTTTGTATTGTCTACCATTTGGGAGGACCAGTTCATTGGTATTTAGCATATATTTACAAAATTTTCATCCCCTGCATGACCAAGTCCCATTTGACTTCTCCTCTGATTTTAGTTTTGTTGTACTATGGTGGCTATGTACTAATTTATCTCTTAGAGATTGTGATCTTTTAAAGGTAATCTCAGGACGGTTCTTTATGTATTTGGCCACTGTATTGTCGGCTTGAAGGAGATACCAATATTTGTTTAGAATTGACCGTATTTGATTATGTTGTCCAGAGTATCGAGTGATAATCCGTACACTATTTGTATTTTTGGGTCTTTTTCTTCTATATATCAATGAACTTCTATCTTGATATTTTGCTCTATGATAAGATCTTTTCAAGCATGATTTGCTATAACCTCTGGAAAGCAAACGTTGCTGTAAATCCTTAGCTTCTTTTTCAAAATCCTAATTTTTACTGCAATTGCGCCTTAGGCGCAAGTACTGACTATAAGGAATACTTAAAACAAGTGGTTTTGGATGTGAACTGTCAGCATTTAAAATAGTATTCCCAGCAGTAATTTTTCGAAACAAAGTGGAACCTAAACTGCCATCTTTATTTATATAGATTTTTTATATCCAGAAAATCCAGATTGGTCTGGCTATAGGTAGTTGTGAATTTTAGGTTAAAATTGTTTTATTTAGGATTTCTAGAAATTTCTTCAGAGACGCAAGGGGCTTAGTCCAAATGAGAAAAACATCATCAATAAATCTCCTCCAGACGAGAACACCCGAGAGAAGTTCTCTGATGTCCTCTCTTGAAAAGAGATCTCGCTCCCATCCCCCCAGGTACAGGTTGGCGTATGATGGGGCACATTTCATCCCCATCGCCACCCCCTGCACCTGGAGGTAGTGGGAGCCCTTACACAAAAACACATTGTTGGTCAAAATAAACCTGAGGAGAGAGATGACAAAATTATTGTAGCTACTTGCCGAATTACCCCTTTCAGATATAAAGCTCTCAACAACTCTAACCCCACAATGATGTGGGATCGAATTGTACAGTGCCTCGACGTCTATGCCTACTAACCAAGCCCCTTTCGGGACCACTATACCATCCAGGGCTCTAATTAAGTCACTAGTGTCCTGGATGTGAGAGGGGAGGGCTATAATATGTGGTCTAAGGTAATCATCAATAAGTTAACTAGCAGGTTCAGTGAGACTTCCAATTCCAGAGACTATTGGTCGGCCCGGTGGCAGGGTCAAATTTTTGTGGTCCTTGGGTAGTGCATATATGGTTGGAGTCCTTGGATCTTTAACCGGTTGCCGACTGCTCACAGTATATTTACTGCGGCAGTCAGCCCCGGCCAGGCAGAGTGACGTAGGTCTACGTCGCTTGCCTGTCACTCCTTCTAGAGCCAATAGCGGGCGAGCGCGCGCCCGCCGAGGCTCGTTCACGGAGGAGTGCGGGAGTGTGACTGGCGGACCCGATGTCCGCCGGTCACACTACGATCGCCGGTACAGCGGGAGAAAGACAGAGCGGCTTATGTAAACATGCCGCCGGTCAGTTCTTCCTGTGTAAAAATGAAGATCAGACGGCTCTACTATGTAGAACCGTTGATCTTTGTTTTTACACCAATAGCAATGTCCCACTACAGTTAAAAGCACGCCCCTAGGACACACTTAACTCCTCCCTGTCCAATACAGTTAACCCCTTCCCTGCCAGTGTCATTTTTGCAGTAACAGTGCACATATATAGCACTGATTACTGCAGTAATGTCACTGGTTCCCCCAAAAGTGTCAGATATGTCAGTCAAGGGTCCGATCTGTCTGCCGCAATGTCGCAGTACCGCAAAAAAAATCGCAGATCGCCACCATTACTCGTTTAAAAAAAAACACCAAAGATGACAAAAATCCTTCCCTTTGTTAGTAAACGCGATAACTTTTGCGCAAACCAATCAAAATACGCTTTTTGCGATTTTTTTTTACCAAACATATGTAGCGTAAAACAAATTGGCCGAAAATGTTAAAAAATTTAGATTTTTACATTTTTTTGGGGGGGAATTTCATATAAAAAAAAGTGAAAAATATTGTTATTTTTGCAAAAATTACGCTCTTTTTTTGTTTATAGCGCATGATCAAAAAATCGCACAGGTAATCAAATACCACCAAAAGAAAGCTCTTTTTGTGGGAAAAAAAGGACGTGAAATTCGTTTAGGTACATTGTCGCACGACCGTGCAATTGTCCGTTAAAGTCATGCAGTAAAAAATCTCAAAAAACCCCCTGGTCAGGAAGGGGGTAAAATCTTCCGGGGCTTAAGTGGTTAACATTCAAAAACTCCAATGTCTTTTTATCCACCATCCCTCTATAGAAGGCATCTGAAATTAGCTGTCTGAATTTAATGATGATTCTTTCCAAATAGGTCTCTGAGATCTTACGATACCAGTCTGGATTTCTCAATATATCAAGAACCATATTTTCATATTTACTCGTATCCATGACTACCACATTTCCCCCCTTGTCAGCTGACTTTATTATTATATCAGGGTTATTTTGCAGGGATTCAATAGCTAATCTCTGTGCCTTATTTAGATTGGAGGTAGAGTGTTCCTTCCACTTGGTCTGCTGTATTTCTTTAATCACTTGTTGTGTAAAGGCCCATATGTTGGGATTAGCCTGCAATATGGGAAAGGCTTGGGATTTGGGTTTATAAAATTGTCGTGGCGGGAAAAGGGGAGCCACCGAGTGGTCCTCCCCAGACAAAGACATAGCTTCGTCAGAGAAGGGCCAATCAGAGGATCCACCCTCCTCCGACAACTCCATTAAGTCACTTAAGGCTTTTAGTTCATTTAGGGAGAACTCCTGGCCCACTGGGGGCATAGCGGAGGAAAAAGTCTCCCCAGATGAACCACCATCCTTATCATACAAAACTTTGAACATCAATCTTCGAGCAAATAAATGAATATCTTTAATTAAATCAAATTTATCAACCCTGTGTGTAGGACAAAAGGTTAAGCCCAGGGCCAGGACCTGTATCTGATCATTGGTCAAAGTATAGGACGATAGATTAATTACTCGTATATCTTCTGAATTATCTTTTTTATCATTGGATAGTTGCTAACTCAATGTTCCCTTTGGTGTTTGAAAAATGGGTGCATTACGTACATCATTATTAATTGTGAGGTTTTGACTCACCTTAGTGGTGCTTATAGTAGGGGAAGGGAGAAAGGAGGAAGTGCTATTAGAGGCTAAATCACCAAAATTTAGTGTAGTTTGTGAAGGTGTAAGACCTGGATTGGAAGGTCATGAAGAATGACGGTCATTGACTGAACCTGAAGTGCGTTTAGAGAAAGTGTTGTGAGGACCTTCTCCCTGGTCCTTTCGTTTTTGTGCTCCTTTTCCCTTAATACGGTGTTGCATAACCTGTGAAGAAGAAGTTGATGAAAGAGAAGAAACATCTGAGTCATTGGGGTCGGTATTAGGAAAAGAGTGGTTTTGACCTTGATTTGATTTTTTTATACGTCTACTCCTATCCTGTGACCAATGATAAGCTTCCTTCTGATCATAGGACTGTTTGTCCCCAGCAAACTTTTTTTCTTTTGTTTTTAACAAATTTCCTACAAAAGATTCCAATTGCTTTTTCATATTTGATTTCAGTAGCTGTTAAACCACAGCAATGTAAAATGTTTTCCATGTCACCCTCTATAGGTCAAGACAAACAAACATTTGTAACAATGGTATGTGTTGTGTTCGATTGCTTCCCAGGATACATGTGCACACATCTTTCTCTATCCCTAACAAAATGTAGATTGAGTTCTCTCTCCCTCTCACTATCTATAGATCTACAGAGACACATTGTAGAGACTCACCACTCAGTAGCCAGAGACAGACATGTGTCTGTGGTTGATCCTTCTGCTGAGCAGCCCCACTTCTGTCTGAAGAAACTGTGTGAAGAGAGAGAGAAAAAAGAAGATTAGCTATGAATTTCACCAAACAAAATGGAGGTTAAGCAGTCATGGAAAACCTCAAACCCCCACTCCTCTCATCTTTATCCCCGCCATATCCACCCTCTCTCCTCCCCCCCTCCACCCTCCCCTGAAAGGGTGCTTTTTGCACCTTTTCAGTGCTGAAGCAAGCTTCCTGCTTCAGGGAGAAGCATGTAGCCGTAAAGATATGTACTCCATGCTTCTGTGCTGAAGGTGGTTCTCTGAAAAGGTATGGCTGAGGCACAAACAACATTAAAGTGTTTTGACCATCTCCTTTTTTGATGCTTCTAAAAAACAATCAGGTTAGACTTACCCGCTGTCGCCTGTTTAGTGGTTTTGCACAGAGCAGTCCTGATCCTCCTTTTCACAGGTCCCTCTCCACCCCTCTGGGCACCTCCCTCTTGTTGAGTGCCCCCACAGCAGGCAGCTTGCTATGGAGGCACCTGAGATGAAGCCAAGCTCCCTGTGTCCATTCAGGCATTAAGCTGGGAGCCGGCCCGTCCCCCCTCTTTCCTTATTGTCTCAATGATTTGGACTGACAGCAGCAGGAGGCAATATTTCCATATTGCCATCTCAGCCAAGGAGGAGGGAAGTCAGGACCAGACAAGTGTCTCCTACAACATTGCTGGAGTGAGATGCGCTCAGGTAAGTATAAAGGGGCTGATGCATAGAATGCATTAAGAGAAAAACCTTCTGCCTTTACAACTACTTTAAATCTGCTCTGCCCTATACAAATTTAGACTTTTTACCCTAACAAATTTTGGACATTCTAGCAAATGCACAGATTACTTACCTTCAACAACTTGGCCATTGCCCTCAGAGGCGGATGGCCTCTGGTCGTCAGAACCTTCAACAAAAACAAAAAAAATGTGAACTCCAATTTGTTAGATTCCAGGGGTTAAGCATTTGGAAATTTAAGAAAAACCCACATAATGTTGAAGCCAAGCCACCCCCATTTTGAATGTTGTAAACACCAGGAAAAGATGAGGTTAACATGGCCAAAAAGAAAATAGAGTTACAAAGAATGCCATGTACATTTTAGGGAAACCAACCAAAAATTACAGGAGGTTGGCCTCAGGAAACCGACTAAAGACTAAAATGTCCAGTAAAACTTCCCCACCTTCCAATAGGGAAAGTTAACCACTACCCTCTCCACACTGACTGTGTTGCCCAAAATAAACTTGCAATTAGTGGTCATTGTTAGAAGATCATAAAAAATCCAGGATGGCCAGCCTTACATTGGCCCTCATGGGATATTCTCTATCCTTGACCTTCACAATCTTCCATGTCAAACTCCACTTCAACCTTCCTTTCACATCTAGCTAAAATACACTGGATCTTCCACAAACTTACATTTGCACATATACACATCACCCTAGCACACACATTACATGTGAGAATCCCATTGAATGTACTTACAGTGTGCTCGAGGGGAGCCTGCCTCCTTCTCCTCTCCATTGGCCTCCTCCTCCCCCCCACGGGGTGACCACGTGGCAGATACTATAAACACAAAGAAAAAAATACAATCATTTAATAACAGCAATTTTTGAAAAGGGACACAGAAAGTAGGCCAACCCATTGAAGGCAGTTACAGTGGGCTGGGGAGGCAGCCTCCCCTCTTCCCCTGCTCTCCCCAACATCATAGATGTCTGCTGCTACATAAACCAAAACCAAGACAAACAGAAACATTGCACCCCTTACAATCTTAACAGGGACCCAGAGACGACACAAACACATAGAGGGTACATACGTTCACCTTTAGGGCTGGTTTCCTCCTCTCTCCTCTCTGCAGCTGTGTCCTCCTCCCTCTCCTCCTCCTCCGCTACCTCCTCCCGTGCCTCCTCCATCTCCTCCTCCTCGCTCTCCTCCTCCTCACCTCTCGCTGAAGCTACATAAACCACATAAGAGAAAAAAATGCACCAAAAAATTCAGTCCTCCAAGTTAGAACAAAGATACAGAACACATTCACAGGCAAAGTACTTATGCCCCGTACACACGTGCAGATTATCTGAAGACTTTTGTCTGTAGACTAAAGGCCCGTACACACGTACCGATCGTCGGCATACAAACGTCGGCGGACGAAAGATCTGCCGATTGTACGCGTGTTAGTATGGTGCCTCCGACAGATGTCTGCGCACAATCCGCGGACAAAAGTCTTTCTTGCAAACATGAAAATTTTTGTATGCCGACACCAGAACGGACGATTGTTCGCCTGTCAGTACACAATTCGGCCGACACACAGCTACAAATCCCAACACGCATGATCAAACCAAATGAGTTCCCGGAAGAATTTTCTCTAGTAAACTCAACATTTTATTCAGAAAGAACTTTCGGCTCGCGGAAGTCCAAGAAATAGGTGAAATGCGGAGCACATGCTCATCTTGATAAATGTGAGAAGAAGGAAGATGCTGCTCATAATGCCATACTTTTCTAATAAAAAGGCATGTGTTCTGTTATGATGAAGATAATGTTTGTCTATTCTATCTGTTCTATCAAATTTTATAATTAAATAATTTGAACTCTTCACCATTATTTTTGTATTTTCACACCAAAGATCTAACTATTGATATGACCCTTTATTCTTGTCTGAATTAATGTCTAAAACATATTTTTCAGGTTATGCACAATATTAAACATGTTAACAAATTCAGATAGGCCATTTTTTATTTTCATTTTCTTTATTTTTTGTATCTCAGCAAAAAAAACCAAAGAAAACATCAATACTTTCCGTATAACTAAACATAAAAAAGTTCCATTTGGACAAAATTAAACTAGAAACTGGCAAACAGGGGTAAAATAAATAATAGGGGGTTACAAAAATTAAAGTTGCTGGTAACTGTAATCAGGTTGCCATGAGGGCAGGTTTGGATCCTGCTGGCCATATTGCCACTGGCCATGTGGCATTTGGCGAGGTGGTGGGTGTTGTGGAGGTGGAGGTGGAGGTGGAGGTGGAGGGCACGGGTGCTCCTGGCATGCATGGCTGTGCTCATTAAGGATCCCGTTTTCAGCCTTTTGCAGCACATCAAGAATAATTTTTCTGGCATACTGACACTGCCTGAGGTCCACCTTATCCAAAATTTTTGCCGTCATGTTGCCGAAGGACTCATTGGCCTCCGGTTTCCGACGTAGGGCTATGGTGGCCTCCTGGATAAATTCATCGGTTATGTCATCCACGTGCTTCCTCTTTTGCCTCCGTTTGGCAGGAGGAGGTGGTGGTGGAAATAGTTCCACAGGCTCCTCAGGCTCCGCAGGCTCCCCAGGCTCCTGGCTGCAACCTGGCTCCTCCTCAGTGACACTTCCCTGTTGATGAAATGAACAATTGATTAGAATGTTATAGTGTATATAAAAATGCATGTTTGTTATATTATTGTGAACAAATAGCAGACTTTACATACAGTGGCGTATCTAGGGTCTCCAGTGCCCTTGTTGAGGAGCTGTATTTGGCAACAACCCCCCCCCCCCCCCCCAAGATCAATGTAAAACTGTAACCCACCCCCCAAAAAAAAAATTAAAGGGCATTAAAAGTTTCTAATTTGCCCCTTGTTTGCCCAGTGTAGAGCTCTCTAGTGGGCAATCATTGTCTCAGGTGTGAAAAAGAAAGAGAGGGTTGAGAGATAGAGAGAGGGAGAGAAAGAGGGGGTGTGAGAGAGAGAGGAGGGGGTTGCAGAGAGAGAGGGGCCTGAACTTGCAGAGGGCTTGATGTAGGGCATTGAGGGTGAAGCAGTGCAGGGAAACAGGAATAAGGAAGCCACCTGCCTTGCTGACCCAGAGTGAGAGACCAGAGACATGGAAGCAAGGATGGATGTATCATTTGCAGGAGCTGTTAGTTTTGTATTAAAAAAGGTTGAGCCAGAGGAATGCTGAGGCTACAGCAGTGTTTGTTAGGACCAGAGGTGTGCTGGGGATGCAGCAGTGTTTGTAAGACCAGAGGTGTGCTGGGGATGCAGTGAGAGGCAGTCTCAGTCTCCTGGTCTTTTGGCTCAGCTGCTCTCAATGTTTTACACCTGCATGAAGCAGCTCTCAATGTTTTACACCTGCATGAAGCAGCTCTCAATGTTTTACACCTGCATGAAGCAGCTCTCAATGTTTTACACCTGCATGAATCCGCCTGCAAACTGGGGGTTCTGGGGTGTGCAGGCTGAGTGGATTGTTAAAATAAACAATAAAACAATGCCAATGTTTTTGTGACCCACCCCCCTTGGCCTGCGCCCCTGGCGGTTGCCTGTCATGCCAACCCCTTGCTATGCCCGTTTACATAAAGGGTCAATTATGGTTTAGCTTATAATTTTGTTACATGATTACATTTTAGCAGACAATATATTGTGAAATGCCATACCTGAGTAAAACTCTCCTCCAGGAAATCCTCATCCTGGCTTGGATCTACCGACACTGAGCCCTCTGCCGAAGTAGAAGGCAGTGTTGAAATTGACGGCCTGGATTCCATGGTGTCTGCCAGGAATCGCATGTTATCATAGTACCACAGCCGTGGTACATATACATTCCGTGCACCTGCTCCAGACTGGGTGGACTCCTCTATTTTTTTTAACTCCCGCCTGTAGGCAGTGCGAATGCTGTTTATTTTTTTGCGTATATAATTAAAATTTGCCCCAGGACAGACGGGCTTGTAGAAGGCCACCAAATGTTCCATGGCCTGTTTTCTGAGTTTTCTATTTTTATAATCTGCGGACTTCACTTGCCACAAACACGGCAGTTGCCTGAACTCATCAATAAAACTTATTAGAAAGTTGTGGCTGGTGTAATTGTCCACCATATTGCAGGACAGTATATGCCTGCAAGACACAAAACAACACAAAACATATTAAAATAGCATGTATTTTGGCACATAATAAAGATATTCCTAATAAAAGCTGTATAGGGCCCAAAACACACACTTTCTATTAAAAGAGTCGTACCTTTGTTTGTGGGGAAAAGTCGTGATTCGCCGCTCGATCGTGCTCCAACTCTCGATATGTCCGCTAGCGAATCGTCGGCCGAACGATCTGGCGTCCTTTAAATACAGCGCAGGCGTCAACTCCTCCTCCAGTGGCGGGCTTGTGCAGGGGTGTGTACGTGCCGAAGATCAGGCCTACATGCGACACTCACACCTGAAGCAGTGGAAAAATCTTGTAATCAAGAATAATGTCTCAACAATCTGGGAGCTCAATTAGTGTGGGCCGAAGTGATTGGGCCACCCGAAAATCAAGGGCTACACCCATGTCAAAGCCAGAAATGGTGGAGATGGTCTCCATTTTAGAAAAAATGGATTATGATGGCAAGTTGGCAAATTACGATCGGCCCAATGCCAGGAAAGATGGCATCATGGATAAGGTGGTGGCCTGTTTGGTAAAAAAATTCGGTGTGGAGCGATCGAAAGATCAGATTAGGAAACGGTGGTCTGACCTGAAACACCGTGAGCAGGATCAGCTGGGCCAAATCCATCGGATTTTGAAAAAAAGTAAGTTTTATTTATTAATTTTTTTTTTAATCATGCAATATGTTTTTTATAATTTTGTGTATGTTGTATTAACATGTCTAGATTATAATGTCTATGTAAAAAGTTAGATTACTCATTTTAGTTGTCATGTCGTGATTAGATCGATCTATTGATGATGTTTTAGTATATGACATTAAAAGTCAGGAAGCCATAGTTAAAAATATATGTATTGTGTTGCAACGAACGTTCTTTCCTGCACGAATCTTCTCAGCAAACATTCCTATTAATCACAGATTATTATTCAAACCTTTAAATAGGAGAAAAACGTAAACTCCATGCCAAACAATGGGAAAGGAGGAGGAGAGGTTTGGCAGCTCCATCGGCAGTTGTGGAAGAAGAGGAGGACATGGGCCCAGATGGTGGCACAGATTCCACTAAAGGTAATTGGTTCCTATGCACTGTCAAACATTAATGTACCATATTTTTCGTAGATAACCATGTACATGTCTTCATATTTGTTACTAAAAGAGCTATCAAGCAGGGCACCATGTCCTAACAAATGTACCTCTTGTGACTTTTATGATACGGCCAATGTTTTGTATTATGTAGATGAAGACATTATTCCTGAACTTATTCTGGTGGAGCCAACAAGTGATGAGACACCAGAGCAACATGAAGGTTTGTAGGCACAGATTTTTGTGTAGTGGGATCATAGAAATATGTGTATTTGCAATGATTGTTTAACCTTATATTCTTGTATTCCCTTACAAATTTACATTGCAGATGTTCCATCATGCGAGGATGTGGCATCCCCAGCCAGGTCAGAACCAACATCTCCTGGCAACTTGCCAAGCAGCGTGGAAGCCACTTCCGAAAATGTGGAGGATCCAGGACCAAGTGTCAGAGAGCCAATTGTGTGCCCACGTAGGTTTTTTCATAATGATTTTTATCAGTGTTTTTTTAGCCTCCAATTGTCAACACTAGTTCCCTATGGGAGCCTCTTTATTTGAATGGAAGTGGCACCGTAAGTCGGATCAGGATGCTCTGACTTGCGGGGCCACTTGCGCTGTGAAGATTTTTGAGGGGGAAGTACACAGACAAATTGAATAACCCACCGTGGGTGTCCACCCCAAGTTTACAACCAGGCCTTTTGTGTGTGGTATTGAGTTTGAGGGTATGCCCACAACAAAAAGACAGCG
The DNA here is from genome assembly GCF_965119305.1 of Pelophylax lessonae. Taxonomy (NCBI): domain Eukaryota; kingdom Metazoa; phylum Chordata; class Amphibia; order Anura; family Ranidae; genus Pelophylax; species Pelophylax lessonae. Next base: position 726,993,723 of record NC_138769.1, on the reverse strand, counting down.
TGGGTTACCCCCAAAACCCCTACCAGACCCTTATCCAAGCATGCAGCTTGTCAGGCCAGGAAAGAGAACGAGCAAGCAGACCAAACACCCCCTGGACCACAGCAGGACACATGCCCTCAACATGGGGGGGTTTTGTTGCTTTGGGCCAGGGGGCCTCTGCACCGCACACACAAAAGCACCTTGCTCCCATGTAGAGGAGGACAAGGGCCTCATCCCCACAACCCTGTCTGGTGGTTTTGGGGGGTCATGCGGCCAGGGGGTTCCTAGGACTTTGGAAGCAACCTTTAACAAAGGGTGGCCCCCAGATCCCAGACCCCAATCCCTATGTGAATGGGTATGGGGTACATAGTACCCCTACACATTAACCACATAAATGGAAGTGTATGTGAATAACGACAGGAGACGTTTATGAAATGTTCTTAAATATCTTCATCCGGTCTTCTCCACTCTGCTCTTTGGATCTTCTCCTCTCCACTCTTCTGCTGTCCAATCTTCTGCTCTTATGTTGTCTGCTCTTTTGCCCTAGGCTCTTCTTCTTCCTCCTGTCCTCCTCCGATGCTGTTGCCGTGCATTCTGCCCGTCTCTGGTCTCTGCATCTTAATATATATACATTACGACCATGCCCTCACAATGACGTCATCATGCGTTCACACCCCTAATAAATCTATAGTAAGCTCAGGAGACCGGCAGAATCATCAGCAACAGCATCGGAGGAGGACAGGAGGAAGAAGAAGAGCCTAGGGCAAAAGAGCATAAGAACAGGGTAGGTATTAACTCGAGAGGAATTTAAGATTACCTGGACACCAAATGTTTCTCTATTATTATGACCTCATGTAGGTGATTCACATTGACTCATTTTTTTTTTTTTTTTTACAGACCATGTTTTACATAGTTGCACATTAGCCAAATTGACCCGTGAGGCTCTCCAATGCTGCGCAGACCTGGAACAAATAAAGGAGACTGCAACGGCATTACAAATCAAAATGCGCAATTTTGAGGACATGATTGGCAAATTTTAAGCCACAATTTTACTACGTTTTTAATGTTTGTATTGGGATGTTCCTGATGTTACAAATTTTTTATAATGTTTTATGGCATTTTAATTACACTCAGATGTTAAAGAGTGTACCCAAGTTTGGGAAAAGCACTTTCCAACACCCTAACCCTAACCCTAACCCTAACCCTGTGAATGTTTGATACTAAAACATTTTTACATTCAACAATGTGTGTTCAATTCTTTATTAGACTTTCGTTGGGGGGTCGAGGTCTAAAGCTGTGTAAAGAAGCACTAAATGTATGATGGCTGTCCTATTCACATATTTACATGTTAATGAAAGCATTTTGGACACTGCCATATGCGAGTTGCTGGAGGTGTCAATGAAATGTTAAAGATACCCCCAGTTTTAACGCATATCACAGTGCAATCTGACATTTCACACAGGATCGGATCACACAAGTTTGAACGACTGTGCGATCCTATCCTGATGCGGCTGAATAAATGCATCATGTGCGACTTTTGTGCGAGTGCAGTGCGAATTGAGCCATACAAACTGTATAGCTGATTTTCGCATGAACATCTGATCGCATGTAATAAAGGAGCAGTGCGCTACGATATTACATGCCATCAGATGTGCAGTGTGAATTGAGACATACACTTTGTATGGCTACATTCGCACTGAACACGCATACAAGTCGCACATGACCCTTTATTTCTGATGTATCTGGATTGGATCGCACAGTGCTTAACACTTGTGGAATACAATCCTGTGCAAAAAGTAAGTGGCGGGTCACCCTTATGCAATGCTGGAAGGCTGCAAAGTCGCAGACTTCCCGCATCGCATAAGTGTGACTCAACACTCAAGGTACTAGCAGTCCTAGGATTCAATATGGCATTGATATTGCCAGTAGCAATCAGTGTAGGGAGATCAGTGTAATCTATAGTGTATTGCTTGTTCGTTGCTCTAGTTCACTTTCCATTACCTATATATATAACACTTTGAGATGAACAATGATCAAGTTTCACATAACACTGACATATCCTAACATTGGTGGGCAGTGAGAAGGATGTCATAAATGAACACAACATAACAGGTGTAGGTACTTTGTTAATACCCTAATGTATTATATGAAATATATAGTATGGGCAACTTCTGGACAATGAACACCAATGTAAGGTGACATTAGATGAACCTTGGGTGTGACCTAGTTCTCAATGTGACAGGGTTTGTGTACATTTTGTGGGGTGCAGAAGGCCCTTGTATTTACACCACTGGCTAAAAAATAACACATGGCCATCATCACTTTGGATCAGCTGGTGAGAGACTACAGTCAAGAAACGCACTGATGAATGTATTAACCCTTCCAAAGTCACACATATATAACACATGATTAACCCAAATAATTGTGTTTGGCATATGTGCCCAAATGATTATAATCCACAATACAGAATCATTGCAATTTTTGTTTAATGTGTTGAAAAATAATATATCTCTGACATTTATCTTGTGTGTCCAATCTTTAACAAGATTAATGGGTGTGTGACAGTGATTGCTGCCAGGACACAGCTCCTCTCCCCACGAAATAGTCCAGATATTCCTGGCGGATCTGACGGGCCCTGTGTGATGCCAATGCTGACCGTCCAACTTCCATTGACGGCATGGACTCCACTTGGTTAGAAGGTTGGGCCTCTCCACTTGTACCTGGCATAGCAGGGTCAGTATCCAGTTGCTGCAATACATAATTTTGTGCATTCCTGCGTAGGAAGTTGTGCAAAATGCAGCAACACAAGACCACATTATCCACTTTGTACAGTGCCAGGTTTATGGACGTCAGGAATATCCGGAACCGGTTGGCCATTATCCTGAAGGCATTCTCCACAACTCTGCGAGCTCTGGACAACCGGTAGTTGTAAATCCTTTGGTCTGGGGTGAGGTTCCTCTGAGGGTAGGGCTTCATGAGATGCTCCCCAAGCGCAAAAGCCTCATCTGCGATAAACACAAAGCTCATACCCTCAACAGTTTGCTCCCTGGATGGCAGGTTCAGAGTGCCGTTCTTTAGACGACGAGCGAACTCCGTCTGATCAATAACTCCCCCATCCGAATTGCGGCCATTTTTGCCAATATCCAAAAAAATAAACTCATAGTTTGCATTAACTATGGCTAGCATGACTATACTAAAAAAACCTTTATAATTATAAAAAAATGTGCCGGAATTCGGAGGGGGGACAATGCGGACGTGCTTCCCATCAATAGCACCCCCACAATTGGGAAAATTCCACTTCTCCAGAAATTGATCAGAAATCTCCAGCCATTGCTCTGCGTTTGAAGGAAACTGTGGGGAAAAAATAAAAAAAATAAAATTAGTGCTTGAGCACATCACATTATTAATTACACACACAGTTGTCTGTTAAATGCTTATGCAACTTGCTAAAAAAATATACAACAGGAAGGCAAAGGTTTGGATATGGGGATGTAACATCTACATACATTTATTTTCAACCTCCTATTGTTCTTATATTGTAAAGGGCCATACACACTAGAAGATTCTCTGAAGACTTTTTCGTGCAGATTTACCTTTTCTATGTAGTGCAAGGGCCTACCAGATTGCATAGGATTTGAAAGTGTTTGTTGGACCTCATATTATTTGGTTTTGGTAAATCGGAAGGATAAATTGTTCTGACAATCTTCTAGTGTGTATGGCCCATTATACTCACCAGCTAGAGCTGAGATTTACAAACTACGGCCATCCAGCTGTTGCAGAACTACACATCCCATGAGGCCTTGTAATTCTCTGACATTCACAGACATGACTAGGCATGATGGAAATTGAAGTTCGTGAACAACTGGTGGGCCATAGTTTGAAGACCTCTGAACTTGAGCTTTGGTATATGCTGACTTTGAGATTTAGCATGTGGGTGGGGGATGGGTAAGTAAAACTGGGCATTTATACATCAATAAGGGCTTGTGGTCAGTGAAGGTTTTAACATCATTACATAAACATACAGAATCATAGGTGGGAATGGATGGACTGATGTATTTTAGATAAATCATTAACTAGGTACTAAAACATTGGCCAAGGAATAATTGTTTGAGGGAAAGCAATAAAATTAGATAAATTTGACATACTGTTAACAGGCAATGCGTTTAGGGACACATAGGAGAGAATGGTGGGGTGGTTAGTGGGTAATTTTACAAATGGTTAAAGATAATCTACATCTTTACTACTATGTGCATGCGGACAGAGGGTAGTTTACAAATAATGGCCTGTGTCAATTGCTGTACATCCAAAAACATCATAATTCGGGTGAAACTAGTAATACATGTAATGTAATGTAAAAAATCAAACATACCTTGATATAGTCCTTCTGCAAGACCTTGATGATGGCAGAGCAGGTCTCAGGGATGATGATACCAAGAGCTTGGGGGGAGATGCCTGTGGTGAACTTCAGATCCTGCAGGCTTCTCCCTGTTGCAAGATACCTCAACGTCGCAATTAACCTTTGCTCAGGAGTAATTGCAAGCCGCATACAAGTATCCTGCTTCAGAATATAGGGGGACACCAGGGCAAGAAGACGGTAAAAGATGGGATCCGTCATCCTCAAATAATTCCTGAAGTCATCAGGATTATTTTCCTGGAGCTCCCTCAGCAAGGACATGAGAAAATTGATCACGGTTAAGCAACCAATTTTTCGTCCAGGAGGTCCGCTTCTTCTTCCTATTGCTCGTACGTCGTCTCAGAGCCAAAACTCCAACACTAACGACAGCAACGGACGAATTCACGGTCGCCATAATAAATTCTCGAACGATGTCTCGGAAAATAGCGAAATGTCGTCAACCAAACAAATGCTACCGAAATCAGCGCGAGATGCCCAGAAGGGTCACGGCCAAACACTCACTTCCTCTTTTGTAGCGGCGAACGTGCGTGGAACGTAGTGACTAGGGATGATCGAACGGTTCGGGTCCACCATCGGTTCGGCTCGAACATTGGGTGTTCGAGGTTCGGCCGAATTTAGAACTTTTTGCCCAAAAAGTTCGGAATTCGGCAACCAGAACCGACCAAAATGCAATGCTTCAGGAAATGGGCTTTAAAAGCCCGTGATTGGACCAGAACCATTAGCAAAAGCCAATTGAGGGGGCAGGAGAATGCTAGGAATGTGATTGGAGTGACTAGGGGGTCCCTAGACTAATCATTAGTGAATACGCCCCCCAGTATATAAGATCGCCCCCGCCAAATTCCTAGCATTCTTGTACGGGACATGGAAGAGAGTGGAATGCTGTTCTGTTCTAATGTGTTACAAAGTGTCATTTAGCTATTTTTAGTGTGAGGAAAGGGATATCTAGTGTAGTTAGAGTGCTCCTTTACACTTAAGTTAGCTTCAAAAATTTAGTTTCTGTAGGGAAAGTGTTAAGTGTAAGGGGACCGTAGTGTAGTGTAGGGTTAACTGACAGTGACTGCTATGGAAGGGTGACAAAACCCTTCCATAGCAGGGTGACCGCTATAGAGAAATGATCATTTCTCTGAGTTGCTTCGGGACAGGAATATGGCTTCTCACCAGCAAGCATTTTTCATGCTGCAGGGGTTGCCACTGCCAGTGCTTTTTTGAGGACATGTTTGATGTCAGACATGACATCTGAACATGTGTATAGGGGGTATATATACACATATATGTCTGTATATATACCCCTAGACATATATAGGTGTGATAGTAGCATAAATATATGCTTGCGCTAATGAAATCATTTACAGTAATATATTTCTGCTACTATCACACCTATATATGGCTAGGTGTCTATATACATATAATTATGTGTGTATATATATACCACTATACACAAGTTCAGATGTTTTGCCTGCCTCAAAAGAACCCAAAAAAATGCCAAAAAAACGCTAGCGTCAAAAAAAAAATGCCCAGGTGTGTTTTTGCTGGCATTTTTTGGGGGGTTTTGGAGGCAGGCAAAACATCTGAACTTGTGTATAGTGGTGTATATACACACATACATATATTTATATACACACCTAGACATATATAGGTGTGATAGTAGCAGAAATATATGCTTGCGCTAATGAAATCATTTACAGTAATATATTTCTGCTACTATCACACCTATATATGGCTAGGTGTCTATATACATATAATTATGTGTGTAGATATACCACTATACACAAGTTCAGATGTTTTGCCTGCCTCAAAAGAACCCCAAAAAATGCCAAAAAAACGCTAGTGTCAAAAAAAAATGTCCAGGTGTGTTTTTGCTGGCATTTTTTGGGGGTTTTTGGTAGGCAGGCAAAACATCTGAACTTGTACACAGTACCACTATACACAAGTTCAGATGTTTTTCCTGACTGCAAAGAACCCAAAAAAATGCCTGCTATTAAACCGGCAAGGTGTGAAAACCGAGAAGAGAAGCCAACCCCCTGAGCTGAAAGTGTTCTAATACAAACAATCCTTTTTTTTTTTATGGTTCTGGACATGCTACATCTGAACTTGTGTATAGTGGTATATATACACACATAATTATATGTATATAGACACCTAGCCATATATAGGTGTGATAGTAGCAGAAATATATTACTGTAAATGATTTCATTAGCGCAAGCATATATTTCTGCTACTATCACACCTATATATGTCTGGTGTGAAAACCGAGAAGAGAAGCCAACCCCCTGAGCTGAAAGTATTCTAATACAAACAATCTTTTTTTTCTGGTTCTGGACATGCTACAGAGCTGAAACTTCACATGTACACTTTTTAGACCCCCCAGATACGAAATCCAAAAAATCTCTCTTTTTTTTTTTAAATTATTTAATAATTGGCTTTTTTTTATCAAAAATGACAATTTTTAAGAATTTTTTTTGGTGTGATTTTGTGTCTGGGGGGTCTAAAAGGTGTACCTGTGAAGTTTCAGCTCTGTAGCATGTCCAGAACCAGAAAAAAAAGATCATATAGGTGTAAAAGGAGGGTCCCACATCCCTGTTCTACTGAAAAATTATCTTTTTTTTTTTTTCATGGTTCTGGACATGCTACAGAGCTGAAACTTCACATGTACACTTTTTAGATCAAATCAAAAAATCTCTCTTTTTTTTTTTCAATAATTGGCTTTTTTATCAAAAATGACAATTTTTAAGAACTTTTTTTTGTGTGATTAAAGCGGTTGTAAACCCTAGAAACAAAAAAAAAAAAACCTGCAAGACAAAGGCATAATGGGCTAGTATGCATCGCATACTAGCCCATTATGTGTAACTTACCTTAGAACGAAGCCCCGACACAGACCCCCGGACATCGCTGCGGGCGCTGCTATGATCCCTCGCCGTCTCTTCCGGGTTCGGCGGCTCCGGCGCGGGGATTGGCCGGAGCCGTGATGACGTCACTCCCGCGCATGCGCGCGGGAGTGATTTTTCCGGCAAGCTCCTTGCAAGATAATTGAAGGTCCCCCCGGACCTTCAGAGCGCATGCGCCGCTCGCGCGAGCGGCTGCATGCACTGTAAATATCTCCTAAACCATGCCGGTTTAGGAGATATTATTTGTACCTACAGGTAAGCCTTATTATAGGCTTACCTGTAGGTAAAAGTGTCAAAAAGCGGGATACTACCGCTTTAATAGTTAATGGGGCATGACCCAGAACCCTAGGGACTTTTTAGGGGCATTTATTGGGTTTTAGGGCTTAAAAATGATGTTTTTTGATTACCAAAGTTCGGGTCCCATTGATTTCAATAGGGTTCTGAAATCCGGGCCGAACTTTCGGGAAGTTCGGATGTTCTGGCCGAACCGAACTTTTCAAAAGTTCGATCATCCCTAGTAGTGACGTCATTTTCTGTCGGCAGACAAATGTCCTGGGCAAGTTTTGAGCACTTTTCAACAGACAAACAACAAACACACCAGCCGCGAACATTTGTAGGACGTTCTGTCGGCCGACGATCGGTACGTGTGTACGGGGCTTTACCAAAACCATATAATATGAGGTCAAACCTAAACACTTTCAATTTGTATGCAATCCGGCAGGCCCTTGCACTACATAGAAAGGTAAATCTGAAGACAAAAGTCTTCAGATAATCTGCACGTGTGTACAGGGCATAACAGTGGGCCTGGGAGGGCTGAGCCTCCAGCTGCTCGTCATCATAGGTCTCTACAAAAAAGAACAGCACAAGTTAGACACAATTTTAGGACAAAAATATCCAGCTACTTATCCACATAGCAATATACTCAATGCCCCTACAATTCAGTACATACGGGAGCAATGATATCAATGAGATTCATTGGCCATGTTTAGAACCAGGAGGTCACTGTCCATCCACAATGGTACACACCCCCAATACCAATCCCCCACACTAAAGAATGTAGTGTCTCCTACTTTCAGGTCACTTGAAGCAGCCTGAATATCATGTGTTCACTATGCAGTCACATTAGTCCGAGCTCCACAAAGCTGATCTGAAAGCATGTTATTCAGAACACTGTGTTTTGTGCCCAGCTAGCAAATGCTACCTGGCCAAATCACACCACTTTTTATAGTACCATACAATTCAGAGTAGTTCAAAACATTGCTGGTACACCTCCACTCAAGAGTAGTTGACTGTTTTGCTTCCAAACTGTTCAGACAGAAGTGTTTGGAACCAAAGGAGCCAAATTTAGAAACAAAAAATAAAAAAACATTATTTCGACAATATCCCCAAAGTGATTTCAAATTAACATTGAGAAAATTAAAATGCTTCTGCTTACTCCGAAATTTGGTCCATCCGGTTTCTCGTACCTTCTTCACCTTTGAGAAATTACGCGATAAATTTGCATTACCGAAACATTCTTTTTATTTCTACCTACAAATCCGAAATTATTTCAGATCATTGTCAACATCGCTTTCCCTGTAAAGGCCTACTGCTTTTGAATTTCTATGTGCTCGTGGTCCTCATCAGGGTCACCTGGTGTCCTCAATTTATAATATTCTTCACGATGCCGCACCACTGACTGAAGAATATCACTCTTACATGCGTAAGTGGTCCGAGATACTTGATCGACCTATCACTTTGCCTATGTGGAATAGAATTTGGACTTCTGATTTTAAGTCTTCTAGGTGCATGGCGCACAGATTGGCCCCATCAGCTGTGTCTAGAACCAGAAGATAAAGAGGATATAATTTAATGACAAATTCTAAAGGGAGTTCACACACACGCACACGGGGGGGGTTGCGTCGGGGTATTCTGGGCAGTTGATGGAGGGGGTATTCTGGGCAGTTGATGGAGGGGGGTATTCTGGGCAGTTGATGGGGGGTGTTCTGGCACGCACACACACAAACACACACAAACACAAACACAAATACAAACAGAGGGTATTCAAGGCAGTTGATGGAGGGGGGTATTCTGGGCATTTGATGGAGGGGGGTATTCTGGCCATTTGAAGGGGGGTATTCTAGGCAATTGATAGAGGGGGTATTCTGGGCAATTGATGGAGGGGGGTATTCTGGCACACACACACCCCACACACCTTGACAGCATTACAGTGCAAGAGGATTCCATTGGGCTTTAAGATGTTGAAAACTCTGTCCAGTTAGCCATCGTGGTAATTAACTATTGTGGAAATCACCTACCCTAGAAGATCTATACTTACATATTTCTCCATGTAGTAGCCAACATCAGCAATGTCCACATCATTATCTTGTTTCACTGAAGAATTCTGCTTTAGATCTATGAAGATAAAGTTGTCATCATGTCCACCATTCTCCTGCAGCCAGGGGGGGGGGGGTTGTCAAGCATTAGTGCACAGGGTGGACTGAGAAGGTTTGAGCCCACCCACCAGAGGCATGCCCCGCCCACCTCCTTGATCATGCAAGAAGATGGAGGTGGAGAGGGGTGGTCACAGGCATCCCTTGAAGCTGCGAGCCTGTGCGGGGTGGGGTCTTGCTTTAGGAGGTAAGTGGAAAGCGGCAGTCTTTTGTGGGGGGCGAGGATGTGTATCGGGTGGGGGGTGGAGTGGGGAGGTCCCAGGGGCCCAGTTAACCAAGTGTAATGCTCGCGCTGCGAGTCTGTGAGGGGCAGGGACATGTATCAGGTGGGGGTGGAGTGGGGGAGGTCCCAGTCGATCAGTTAACTGAGTGTAATGTTCGTGCTGCGAGCCTGTGAGGGGCAGGGACATTCAGCAGGTGGCGAGGGGCGGTCCCAGGTGCAGGAGGTGGAGAGGAGCTGTATACAGAGAATGCAGGCTACGCTGTGAACGGCGGCGGCAAGCACTGGGCTCTCACTACATTCCCCATACAGCACAGCCCTATTTCTTACTTGCCCTCCTCATCATTCCACTCGCAAAATGCGAGCAGGCGAGTAGAATTTTTGAGGGCTGTCCTAAGGTTTGACATATATCTTCCTCTGCTTGTCTTTAAAACTGCCAGAATCCTCCTCCTCTTGTGTTTTCTGTGGTGCAAGAATGGGGCCTGAACAAATCAGGCCTTGAGAGGAAAATATGTCCTCCTCTTCCTCCTGCTGCCTTGCCTCGAGTGCCCTGTCCATAATGCCATGCAGAGTCTTCTCCAGCAGGAGCAGAACAGGGATTGTGTCACTGATGCCTGCATGGTTCCAGTTGACATGGCATGAACCACCTTTGGGCTTGCCCCTGCAGAGCTGAAAGAATATCTGCTCTGATTTGGCTCCTGTCCCCTAGACTGACCTGTTGAAGGACTGCATGGCATCTTTTAGCCTAACTCATTGAATAGACCCTTGAACGCTTAGGGGGAACTGGTGGTTCATAGGACAATTCAGCAGAGGACAGCATGGCTGGAGGGGGTAAAGCTGACGAATCCCTCTTCATCACCATCAGCTGTATTAAGACGTTGCGGCAAAACAAGTTGCAGCACTGAGCCCTGTCCTGCATCCTTCTGAGTTGCAAGCAGAGTTACCCAGTGTGCTGTGAACGAAATATATCATCCCTGACCATGCTTGCTGGACCACTTGTTAGCAGTAACGTGGGCCTTGTGGCTGACAGCCTTGTCTAACAATGCCATGACATTGCCTTCCATGTGATAGTACAGAGCTGGAATGGCCTTACGTGCAAAGAAATAGCAACTTTGAACCTGCCATTGTGGTGTAACACATTCTGCAAATTCACAGAAGGGGGCAGAATCCACCAGATGGAAAGGCAGGAGTTGTAAAGCCAGCAGCTTTGACAAGCTGGAATTTAGGCGCTGGACATGTGGGCAGCAGTGACTGTATTTTTTTTTTCCGCTGCAGCAGCTGGGGCAGAGAAATTTGCCTGCTTCAATCTACAGCCAGAGGTGTTCTGCTGGCAGATATGCTGCAAGGACCTGTGACACCCTTCACTATACCATCATCCCTGTCAGTGGTGGCTGCTGAGAGGTCATGAGATATAGCGGGAGTAGATCTGAAAGGTAAGGAGTGAGGAGGAGCAGAATTGCATCCCTTTTGTGCAGCTATAAGGTGCTCTTGCCAATGAGTGGTGGGAGGTTAAATGCCTTGTCAAGCATGTAGTAACCAAATGGCTGGTGTTTTTGCCACACTTGATCTGCTCGACGGAAAGTTTGCAAATTGCCACAGTACAATTGGCTGCACACTTGCTAAAAAAGCCCAACACAGCAGAGCTATGGGAAGTGGGCTGGGAGATAACAGCTCCACAATCTGATACAATAGGGTGGCTGCTCTCTACTCTTCCATGCTGGCTGCTACATAACACTTGCTACATGCAGTAAGAGCTGTCCTGTTTCGGCATTGCTGCAGCAACTGTCCATCTGGAACACAGAAAACAGAGCTCAACAAGGCCATCATTCAGAAAACGTCTTGTATTTTCTTCAGTAAATACAAAGTGTTCTCTGATTGGATGAGGTGCAGAGGAGGAATGGGTAATGCCACATTCTACCCAGTGGTAGAGATGTGTAAATCTCAGGACTGCAGGGAGAGAAATACCCCTTGAAACTTCATTTAGATCAGTGATCCAGGAGCTGCGCCCTACTACAGAAAAGCCCCATGTTAGCATTCAGCTATGCATTAACCACTTAAACCCCGGAAGATTTTACCCCCTTCCTGACTAGGGTTTTTTTTGGTGATTTTTTACTGCGTGAATTTAACGGACAATTGCGTGGACGTGCGACGCTGTACCTAAATTAATTTGACGTCCTTTTTTTCCCACAAACAGAGCTTTCTTTTGGTGGTATTTGATCACCTGTGCGATTTTTTGATCATGCGCTATAAACAAAAAAAGAGCGTCAATTTTGAAAAAATAACAATATTTTTCACATTTATATGAAATTCCCCCCCAAAAAAATGTAAAAATCTAAATTTTTTAACATTTTCGGCCAATTTGTTTTATGCTACATATGTTTGGTAAAAAAAAATCGCAAAAAGCGTATTTTGATTGGTTTGCGCAAAAGTTATCGCGTTTACTAACAAAGGGAAAGATTTTTGTCATTTTTGGTGTTTTTTTTTAACGAGTAATGGCGGCGATCTGCGTTTTTTTTTTTTTTGCGGGACTGCGACATTGCGGCGGACAGATCGGACCCCTGACTGACATTTTTTACACTTTTGGGGTTACCAGTGACATTTCTACAGTAATCATTGCTATACATATGCACTGTTACTGTAAAAATGACACTGGCAGGGAAGGGGTTAACTGTATTGGAGAGGGAGGGGTTAAGTGTGTCCTAGGGGCGTGTTTCTAACTGTGATGGGACATGGCTACTAGTGTAAAAACAGAGATCAACGGTCCTACATAGTAGAACCGTCTGATCTCCATTTTTACACAGGGGAGAATGACAGGCGGCTTGTTTACATTAGCCGCCTGCCTTTCTCCCTTCCTGGCGAACGATCGCGAGTGACCAGCGGACATCGGGTCCGCCGGTCACACGCACTGACTTGTTAAGGAACGAGCCGGGGCGGGCGCGCGCTCGCCCGCTATTGGCTCACAAGCCGGTGACAGGCTAGTGACGTACCGGTACGTCACTTTGCCTGGCCGGGGCTGACCGCTGCAGTATATGTACTTTCGGCGGTCGGCAAGTGGTTAATCAAGCTGACCCTACCACCACTGAAACATGCTATTTGAAGATATGGATAAATGCATACAATTTAGTGTAAATATAATTGAAATGTGTGTTAAAGTGTGTGTAAACTTTATTTACTTCCTTTTGGTCTGTTAAATAGACCATTGAAAGTGTTTTTATTAAAGCTGTTCATTGGGTTTTTTTTTTTTAACTTACAACAATGATTGAATTTAAAAATACATATATTTTTTTAGGGAAATACAAATAGAACTGTGTTATTTATTAATTTTTTTTTTTCGCTGAGTTCAGCATCACATAGCCATGGCTAAATATATTTCTGACACTAATTAGGATACCAGCTGTGACAGCTAATGGTCCCACTGGAAGGCTTTGTTGCAGTTTATGCAAAGGTGCCATCTTATTTCAAAACAAAGCTTCACCTTCCTGAGGGCTATAAAAGCCTCGCTGGATTGGAATGTTTTAATCTTCTGATATATAGAATTCAAGAGGAAAGTAGTGTAACAGGAACCACATATAAAGTATCCATACAGAATATTTTTTTCTTCTCAGTTCCTTAATATTGTCCTGATTAAAATAAAATCTTATGATTTGTCTACTGCATACTGCAAGAAATAAAGCCTATCCAAGATTCTGTTCATGGAGAACATATCAACAACCTACACCAGTTTTGTCCTTGTGGGGCTTTTTGAGATGCAATCATTTAGATACTTATACGCTCTGCTTACTTTTGCAGTATATTCAACTTCATTTTTTGTGAGTTTCATGATTGTCTATGTAACCTGGACAGAGGAAAGTTTGCATGAACCGATGTATATCTTTATATGTGGCTTGGCCCTCAATGTGATGTTTGGGGGTTCAGCTTACCTCCCTAAGCTACTGATTGACTTATTGTCTAACAATTCAACTATTTCTCTCTCTGGATGTCTATCTCAGGCCTTCTGCATGCAGTCTTACGCAGCTGCTGAAGTTTTTACTTTCACCGCTATAGCATATGATCGATATTTGGCGGTAGGTCACCCTCTGAGGTACCCCATGCTGATGACCAACTTGACAAGTAAAAGGTTACTACTTGCCATATGGGGTTTCGTTTTCATAGGAATATGTGGTGTGGTTTTTTTAACGGCAAGACTGACTTTTTGCGCAGTAAATATTAACAATGTCTACTGTGAGACCATGTCCCTCCTACGACTTTCTTGTGGAGATATCACAGTTAATAATATTTATGGAATAACATGGACCTTGTGCATCACAATAAGCCCAATGCTTGTGATCATTTATTGTTACATAAGGACGATTGTTGTCTGTGTTAAGCTTCCTGGGGAAGCCTCTCAGAAAGCTGCCCAAACGTTGGTGACTCATGTAATTGCCTTGTTCATTTTTATAACTGGAGCTATGTTTATTGCCTTTAGGTACAGACTAGGTGGCAGTTCTCTCTCCACTGTTGCCCATGTTGTCATCTCTATGAGTGGCATGAGTACATCTATTACTGTTAACCCTCTGATCTACGGCATAAGGACCAAGGCTCTCAGAATAAGAATTGCACACAACCTGCAGAATATCTTTGGGAATTCAAAATAACACACAACTCATAATTCCTTTGTAGTAGCTTCACCATCTTTTAAGTTATGTTCATTAAAGTGGAACTTTATTCAGAAACTTATGTCCTGCTAGATCCCTTCATGCTGGCACCTTTTGTAGGTATAGCTATGTAAAACAGTCTAGAAATAAAGTGGGGTAAATCCGCGCTGCAAAATTAATCAGTCCTGGAAAAAGCTGCCAGCAAAATACAAAAATTGACAAGATGTAAAAAAGGTATAAAGTGTTCATATGCGGCGCTGGAAGTAGTAGACCAGGCATGTCCAACCTGCGGCCCGGGGGCCGCATGCGACCCAGAACCTCAGGCAATGCGGCCCACTGCCCCTGACAATTTTTTTTTGCTGGGGAGGAAGGAAGTTGAGTCGGGGGCACGGCCACAGAGGCAGCCTTGGAGGGGATCATCCACTAGTTGTGTTAAATTAGTGCTGGGGAGGGGTGGGCGAGGCAGCATGGGAAGGGCACGGCAGTGTTTTATTACTTATATACCTTAACTATAGTATATATTTTATATGTGGCCCGAGACAATTTCTCTATACTCAATGTGGCCCAGAGAAGCCAAAAGGTTGGATACCCATGTAGTAGACGGAACAATCAATCACTAGCTTCAACACTGGAACCAAGGAGAGTGATTCAAACCGCTTACCAGGTGGAAAAGAATGGTAAGCCTGTCATCAAAATCTGCTCTGGTATCCTTGGTTTATTCAACGTTCATACTTACACTCGATTAGAAGGGAACAGAGTGATCGAAGTCCAGCATAAACAGAAAACAGACACACTGATCCACAAGGCAGAGAAAGTGATTGCAGCTCTAACAAGCTGAGTCTTCCTCACCCTGGATCACTAAACTCCCATAGCAGACAAAATCATGAAGGTGGAATCCAGTCATTTACACTTCCGGAATGTCAGTAAGGACCCAGAAAGAAATGATCTCATAGTGCAGTAGGTAATGGCGTTTCGGCTGACGACGGTTGATTGGCCGAAACGCGTCAGGTGACCCTCCTGCCGTTCCTGGGACACGCCAACAACTGAGATCGCAGTATTTGACTGTGTACACCGATTTATGTTTTATTCACTGTAAGTAATTATGAATAAAATTTCCTTTTTTGCCATTACCTACTGCACTAAGAGATAATTTCTTTCTGGGTCCTTGCTGACATTCCCAAAATATGAATGACTGGATTCCACCTTCATGATTTTGACTGCTATGGGAGTTTAGTGATCCAGGGTGAGGAAGACTCAGCTTGTTACAGCTGAAAGCAATTTACTGCCTTGTGGATCAGTGTGTCTGTTTTTCTGTTTATGCTGGACTTCGATCACTCTGTTCCCTTCTAATCGAGTGGACGTATGAATGTTGAATAAACCAAGGATACCAGAGCAGATTTTGATGACAGGCTTACTATTCTTTTCCATCTGGTAAGCAGTTTGAATCACTCTCCTTGGTTCCAGTGTTGAAGCTAGTGATTGATTGTTCCTTCTACTCAGGGCTTTTTTTCTCATACAATAGGTGCAGGAACTCATCCACTGCCCTCCATAACCCCCCTCCCACACACACACACACACACACACCCCGAACCGCATCAAATAGTGGGCGTGGTAAAATTTCACTAGCAGTGGGAGGGTCTTAAAGGGGCCTAAAGCACCAGGAGTGCATAGTAGAGTACGTAGTAAGTACAGAGTTCAGGGGGTTAACACACAAAATGCAGAGTTGTGCTACATGCAGAGTTTGGGGGTGCGCTACGTACATAGTGCAGAGTTCAGGGGTGTACTGCACACAGAATGCAGAGATCAGCCTTCTTTCACAGTTGCTTACCTCGGCATCCCACATCTCATTTTCACCCCTCATCTTCTCTAGTACCTCCCCAAGCACTGTAGCTGGCTCTGCCTCTCAATTGCAGGGCGATCGTCCAATCTTCCAATGGGGGGGTGTCGGCATCCGCACTGCACCCCAGGCCTTGTCCCCATTCTGCACTCAGTGGGAGCCACTCAGGAGACAAGTTGTCATTTATAAACACAGAAGCCGGACGTCTGTGTTCACAAGTGATAATGGTGAGCAGTTAGCAGAGAGTCCCACTCTGCTGACTGCCTAAAGATTCACTGCTGTTCAGAGGCTCTTGGCTTCAGCAAAATGGCAGTCTCCAGCAAGAAGAAACAGAAACAATGCTGGAGACAATTTACAGCACACACTAATTTTGCTAGGAGGGTGGATTGGGGGGGGGGCAGCAGGGGGGAAGTATTGTTCTGGGAGGGGAGATTTGGGGGTGCTAAGAGTGATGATTTAGGGGGATTTGTGTTGGGAGGGAAGATTAGGGAAGAAGATTTGTGCGGAATTTGAAGTGGGGGGGAGAAATTGTGTACTAGGAGGGGAAATTTTAGGGATAGAGGATTTATGCTAGGAGGGGTGATTTTTTTTGGGGGGTGTATTTGAGATAGGGGGATTTGGGGGATGAGGGGCAAAGATTTGTGCTGAGAGTGGGGATTTCAGCAGGGGCGGATTAGTACTGGAATGAGGGGGGAATTTATGCTTAGGGGGTAAGGATGCAGATTTGTGCTCAGTGTTTTTGTGAGGGGATTTGTGCTGACACACAATGCTCATAAATCCTGGGGGGCAGGAGGCGCAGTTTGGCTTGTACACCCTGGGCTCTAGATGACCTTGTCCCGGCACTGACCCCATTTGGTATTATAATATACCGCTTCTTGTTTTACCTGTTACCAAAGATGTTGCCAAAAGCTGAACATCCCTTCCAGAGATTACAAAAAGATATATCCAGATACCCAAGTCAGGATCTTATGAGTATGAATTTTGTCTGTATGGACATGTTTGCTGTATGGCCAGAAATGTGGCCAGTGGCAAATGCTACTGCAAAGGCCACAGCAAAAAGTGTTATCAGAAGTAGTTTGTAAGTACAGAGAGAGTTCTTACAAGAAGTTTTGAGGTTTTATTTTACACCCCCTATCATCCACAATGTGGTGGAAAAAGTAGAGTAACTAAGGGGATTGTCAGAAACTAGAGAACTGTGGCATGAATGTCTTCATATGTTTTATTAAGCCCGTAAGGGGATATTGGACTTTCTCCTTACCAGATTTGGTTTGGGAACGTGTTGCTCACTTGTTTATATTACATATAGTTACACATAGTTACATATAGTTTGTGAGGTTGAAAAAAGACATCAGTCCATCCAGTTCAACCTATGATGTGTGTGTGTGTGTTTGCTGTTAACCGTACATTGTATACCCCTGTATGTTGTACATTGTATACCCCTGTATGTTGTACATTGTATACCCCTGTATGTTGTGGTCTTTAAGGTACCCATCTAATAGTTTTTTGAAACTATCGATGCTCCCTGCTGATACCACTGCTTGTGGAAGAGAATTCCACATCCTTACTGCTCTGACAGTGAAGAACCCCTTACGTATTTTAAGGTTAAACCGTTTTTCCTCTAGTTTTAGTGAGTGGCCACATGTCTTATTGTATTCCCTTTCTCTAAAAGGTTTTTTCCTTATGCTAGGGTCGCCAGTACAGTATTTGTACATGGATATCATATCCCCCCTCAATTGTCTCTTCTCAAGAGAGAATAAGTTCAGTGCTTGTAGTCTTTCCTCATAGCCGATGCCCTCCATTCCCCTAATTATTTTTGTTGCCCTTCTCTGGACTCTCTCCAGTTCCAGCACATCCTTCCTGAGGACCGGTGCCCAGAACTGGACAGCATACTCCAGATGTGGCCGGACCAGAGTCTTGTAGAGTGGTAGAATAATTTCTGGAGTGAATCCCCTTCTTTATACATGCCAGTATTCTGTTGGCTTTGCTTGCAGTGGTTGGCATTGCATGCCACTGCCAAGCCTGTTGTCCACCAGAACCCCCAGGTCCTTTTCCATCTTAGATTCACCCAGAGGTTTCCCCCCTAGTGTGTAGCTTGCTTTCATGTTTCTGGCACCCAGGTGCATTACTTTACATTTCTCAACATTAAACCTCATCTGCCATGTACAGTAGTTGCCCACCCCATTATTTTGTTCAGGTCTGCTTGTAAGGTTTCCACATCCTGCATAGAAGATATTGGCAAGCTTAGTTTAGTATCATCGGAAAATACTGAGATTGTGCTAGATATCCCCTCCTCTAGATTATTTATGAATAAATTAAACAAGATTGGTCCCAGGACAGAACCCTGGGGGACCCCACTTTCCACACCCGCTCAATCAGAGTACTCCCCATTAATCATCACCCTCTGGATCTCTCCCCTGGAGCCAGTTCTCTATCCAGGTACTCACCTTATGGTCCATACCTACCTTCCTTAGTTTGTACAGTAAGCGTTTGTGGGGAACGGTGTCAAAGGCCTTTACAAAGTCCAGATACACCACATCCACAGGCTTTCCTTTATCTAGGTGGCAGCTCACTTCATCATAGAAGGTTAATAGATTGGTTTGGCAGGAACGATTTTTCATGAATCCATGCTTATATTAGTTTTCTCAGCACCTGAAGGCCTCCACTCGGATTACAATAAAAAGTAGATGATTTCTTAAAGTTTTCAACAAACTCATTTATGTGTTTTCTCCCCAATTCCTGATCCTAACAGTTTGAAAGGATCTCATAAATTAAAGCCAGGTGACTTGTGGATTGTTAAGAGACATTTAAGGAAACGTTTGGAGACACAATACAGCGTCTATTTCATGTACAGTTTACAAAACATGAGGGAAAAGTCACCTGGATCCACACCAGACACTGCAAAAATGACTAAACTAAAGGATCTCTATGTTTTATTTGTAAGGGATAAATATATTTATTGTGATTTGAAAAGTAGTTCAGCCATGTTGAAGTCATATATGTCTTCTATATGTATAATTGCCTGGGTTTAACCTCTTTCCAACCGCGCTATAGCCGAATGACGACTACATTGTGATCGTACATTTCCGGGAGGGTCTATTGACCTCCTCCCAGAACCCCCAGGGCGGCATCGGGCGCACACTACAGTGGGGCTCGAAAGTTTTGGCACCCCAGGTAAAAATGTGTATTAATGTGCATAAAGAAGCCAAGAAAAGATGGAAAAATCTCCAAAAGGCGTCAAATTACAGATTAGACATTCTTATAATATGTCAACAAAATTTAGATTTTATTTCCATCATTGACACTTTCAAAATAACAGAAAACAAAAAAATGGTGTCTGCAAAAGTTTGGGCACCCTGCAGAGTTAATATCTTGTACTGCCCCCTTTGGCAAGTATCACAGCTTGTAAACGCTTTTTGTAGCCAGCCAAGAGTCTTTCAATTCTTGTTTGAGGTATCTTTGCCAATTCTTCCTTACAAAAGTCTTCCAGTTCTTTGAGATTTCTTGGCTGTCTGTCACGCTCTGCTCTTTAAGGTCTATCCATAGATTTTCAATTATGTTGAGGTCAGGAGAGATTGTGAAGGCCATGGCAAAACCTTCAGTTTACGCCTCTTGATGTAATCCCCCGTGGATTTCGAGGTGTTTTTAGGATCATTATCCATTTGTGGAAGTCATCCTCTCTAACTTCAGCTTTTTCACAGATGGCATCAAGTTACCATCCAAAATTTGCTGAAATTTTATTGAATCCATTTTTCCTTCTACTTGTGAGATGTTCCCTGTGCCACTGGCTGCAATACAACCCCAAAGCATGATTGATCCACCCCCATGCTTAACAGTTGGACAGCGGTTCTTTTCATTAAATTCTTTGCCCCTTCTTCTCCAAACGTACCTTTGCTCATTCCGGCCAAAAAGTTCAATTTTTAACCTCATTGGTCCACAGAACTTGTTTCCAAAAAGCATCAGGCTTGTCTATATGTTCATTTGCAAAGTTCAAACGCTGATCCTTGTGGTGAGGACGTAGAAGAGGTTTTCTTCTGATGACTCTTCCATGAAGACCATATTTGTACAAGTATCTCTTTATAGTGGAATAGTGTACCACAACTCCAGTGTCTGCCAGATCTTGCTGGAGGGATCGTGCAGTCAAACCTGGGTTTTGAATTGTTTTTCTCACAATCCTGCAAGCTGTTCTGTCTGATATTTTTCTTGGTCTTCCAAATCTTGCTTTAACCACTTAAGCCCCGGAGGATTTGGCTGCTAAACGACCAGGGGGTATTTTGCGATTCGGCACTGCGTGACTTTAACGGACAATTGCGCGGTCGTGCGACGCTGTACCTAAACAAATTTGGCGTCCTTTTTTTCCCACAAATAGAGCTTTCTTTTGGTGGTATTTGATCACCTGTGCGATTTTTTGATCACGCGCTATAAACAAAAAAAAGAGCGTCAATTTTGCAAAAATAGCAATATTTTTCCCTTTTTTATATATGAAATTCCCCCTAAAAAAAATTTAAAAATCAAAATTTTTTAACATTTTCGGCCAATTTGTTTTATGCTACCTATGTTTGGTAAAAAAAAATCGCAAAAAGCGTATTTTGATTGGTTTGCGCAAAAGTTATTGCGTTTACTGACTAAGGGAAAGATTTTTGTCATTTTTGTTGGTTTTTTTTTAACGCGTAATGGCGGCGATCTGCGATTTTTTTTGCGGTACTGCGACATTGGGGCAGACAGATCGGACCCTTGACTGACATTTTTGACACTTTTGGGGTTACCAGTGACATTTCTACAGTAATCAGTGCTATATATATGCACTGTTACTGTAAAAATACACTGGTAGTGAAGGGGTTAACTTTATTTGAGAGGGAGGGGCTGTGTGTGTCCCTAGGGGCGTGATTCTTACTGTGATTGGCTGTGGCTTCAGCTGTATGCAGAGTGATCAACGGATCTACATAGTAGATCCATATGATCAGCTCTCATACAGAGGGGAGAATGACAGGCAGCTTGTTTACACAAGCTGCCTGACTTTCTCCCTCTCCCCCGCCGATCGCAGAGTGGCCGATGTCCGCCGGTCACACGCGCGGGGGGGTCCGTGACCACGCGGGAGCGCGCCTCCGGCGGCGCTCGCTCCCTAGACCCTCACAAGCTAGTGACGTAGCCCTACCTCACTTTGCTTGTGAGGGGCTGACCGCCGACGTAGATCGGCGTGCGGCGGTCGGCAAGTGGTTAACTTCCACTGTTCCTGATGACGGCCATTTCTTAATTACATTCCGAACAGAGGATATTGACATCCGAAAACGCTTTGCTATCTTCTTATAGCCTTCTCCAGCTTTGTGAGCATCAACTATTTTCAGTTTCAGTTTTCTAGACAACTGCTTAGAAGATCCCATGGTGCTGATTGTTGGGGCAAGTTTAGATGAGTCTGGGCATTTAAAACCTTTGAGATTGACATCACCTGGTCTTCCCAGACGATGATTGAGAACAATCCATGACACTGGCAGGTCTCAGCCTTGCAAAGGGGGCAGTGCATGCTATATATTCTACAGGGTGCCCAAACTTTTGCAGACCCCATTTTTTTGTTTTGTGTAATTTTGAAAGTGTCAATGATGGAAATAAAATCTAACTTTTGTTGACATATTATAAGAATGTCTAATCTGTAATTTGATGCCTTTTGGAGATTTTTCCATCTTTCCTTGGCTTCTTTATGCACATTAATACACATTTTTACCTGGGGTGCCCAAACTTTCTATCCCCACTGTATGACCGCTGTGTCCTTCAGACACAACTGATCACAGATTGGGATAATGGGCCAATAACAGCAGCTCTTTACCATGTGATCAACTTTGTCCAATCACAGCTGATCACAGTGTAAAAAGGATTGGCCAGTTATTAGCCGTACTCTCCTCACGCTGACAGCACGTAGAGAGCTGGTAAGCCGTAATCCACACAGGGGACACTGATCATCAGTTCCCTAAATATCAGTGCGTTCCCATCAGTGCCCATCAGTGTTGCCTGTCAGTGCTCATCGCTGTTGTCTGTCAGTGCCCATCACTGCTGCCTATCAGTGCCCATCAGTGCTCATCAGTGCCCATCATTTCCACATATCAGTACCGCCTATCTATGCCCATCAGTGCCACCTATCAGTGCCCATCAGTGCCACAAATTATTGCCCATCAGTGCTGCATATCAGTGCAGCCTATCAGTGCCCATCAATGCAGTCTATCTGAGCATATCAGTGAAGGAGAAAAATTACTTATTTACAAACTTTTATAACAGAAACAAAGCATTTTTCCCCAAAACTTTCGGTCTTTTTTTTGTTTGTTTAGCAAAACATGAAAAACCCAGAGGTGATTAAATACAACCAAAAGAAACCGCTATCTGTCTCAAAAAATGATAACAATTTTGTTTGGGTACAGTGTTACATGACAGTGCCACTGTAACTCAAAGTGTGACAGCGCTGAAAGCTAAAAATTGGCCTGGGCAGGGGGTACAGTGTACAGTAGGCAAGGGGTTAACCACTTCTGGACAGGAAGATTTTCCCCCTTAATGGTCAGGCCATTTTTTTGCGATACGGCACTTTCGTTAAACTTGCGTTACTTTAACGGACAATTGTGCGGTTGTGCGACGCTGTACCCAAAACATGTATATCCCTTTTTTCCCCCACAAATAGAGCTTTCTTTTGGTGATATTTGATCACCTCTGCAATTTTTATTTTTTGCGCTATAAACAAAAAAATTGCAACAATTCCTGAAAAAAAAACAAAAAAAAAAACAATATTTTCACGTTCCGTTATATAACATTCCCAATAACAAAATGTAAAAATCTAATTTTTTTCAACATTTTAGGGCAATTTGTATTCTGCTACATATTTTTGGTAAAAGAAAATCCCAATAAGCGTATTTTGATTGGTTTGCGCAAAAGTTATCGCATCTACAAACTAGGGGAAAGATGTCATTTTTTTTACTAGTAATGGTGGCGATTAGCTATTTTTAGCAGGACTGCGACATTGCGGCGGACAGATCGGACCCCTAACTGACATTTTTGGGGGGGACCCAAAAATATGCACTGTTACTGTAATAATGACACTGGCAGGGAAGGGGTTAACCCAGGGGCACTCAAAGGGTTCAATGTATGCCTAGGGGGTGTTTTCTAACTGTGAGGGGGATGGGCTTGTAAAATCAACACAGAGACCTGTGATCCTAAATAGGAGGATCACAGGCGCTCTGTATTGATTCCTTGAGAGAACATTCTCTCTCAGCGGGGAGCGATCTCAGGTCCCCGGCGGCAATCACGGCCGCCGGCCCCTTGATTCAGCTTCCCCGCTGGCAATCGCGGCCCCCGGCCCCTTGATTCAGCTTCCCTGCTGGCAAATAGGCACCCCCACGATCGTTCCCATGGATTGCCGTACAGGTACAGCGATTCGCGCAGCCCAGCCAGCCTGCCGCAGTATTTATGCGGCGGGCGGTCGGCAAGTGGTTAACTATGCTGATAAGTCAGCAAGTCCACAATTTCGCTAAAAGGCCATTCTGGGCACAGGATCTGAGTGTACAGCCAATTACTGTATTCATTTTTTATCAATCATTTCTTTGAATGTAAATTATAATCACAATAAAATGTTATTTTGTAATAATATAGCTGCTCTCAGCTATTATATTCTCCCCAATGGGATTTGCCTCCTTGGCTGGGAACTAAGAGTATGGCGGTTCCAGGTTGAAGGTGATAGCAAGTTACATAGTTGCATAGTTACATAGTTACATAGTTGCATAGTTACATAGTTAGTCTGGTTGAAAAAAGACACAAGTCCATCTAGTTCAACCAATAAAAAGGGGAAAACAAAACAAAACAGAATTTTTTATTTACAATCATATACTGTATAGACAATACCATACCCCCAGTTGATCCAGAGGAAGACAAAAAAACTCAGAAAAGTATGATCCAACTTGCTCCAGCAGGGAGAAAAAATTGTTTCTGATCCCCCAAGAGCCAATCGAGTGATCCCTGGATTAATTTTACCTATAAATGTTACTATCCAGTTATATTATGTACAGTACATTTGGGAAAGAACCCAGCCCCTTTTTAAAGCAATCTAGTGAGCTGGACAGAACCATCTCTTGAGGGAGTCTATTCCACACTTTCACGGCTCTTACTGTGAAGAAGCCTTTCTGTATTTGGAGATTAAATCTCCTTTCCTCCAGATGTAAAGAGTGCCCCCTTGTCCTCTGGGATGACCTAAAAGTGAATAACTCAACACCAAGTTCACTATATGTATAAGGTATATAGACTTGACAAAGGAGCACGCATGCTCTGTATGAGCCTCGCGCATGCTCTGAAACGTTTTGTGGTTCTCTCCCTCTTCCTGGGCCAGTGACGTCATGCGCCGAGCGGCACTGCGTTCCAAGCTGGTCCACCTCGAGCTGCACCCAAAAGAGGCAGACCTGCCAGCATTCTCCCATCAACCCTGGTCATTGTGGCTGGCACACTCCTGGACAGAAGGTGCTTTTGAAAGACATCTGTCACCAGGCCTGTGACAGAGTTGGATTCACTCTTCAGAAGAGCTTTCCTTGCCCTTAGTGCATGTCGCTGATTCTTTGCATACTGACAGGTGTCCCCCACCTGTTTTATTGACTAATTTTCATGGACTTATTGGACTCATTTTAGTTTTGTTCTTTTAGATGTAAAACCTTGTGTGCTAACATTATACCCTCCAAGTTCACTATATGGACCACTTATGTATTTATACATGTTGATCAAGGTATGGTCATTGGTATAGTTGAGGTATGGTTATTGATCAAAATGGAAAATATTGATCAAAAGAGGGAATATTGCTTGATGTCCCCATTAACCCAGGCTTCCTTGTCTTCTTGGGATAGGTTGAATATGACGGGCCATTTTTCTCCCTAAACTTTCCCACTGGCCCCAATGGGAGGGTACCCTTGGTTTCTCCCTGGAGAGGAATCTGGTTTATTTAGGTCCTGGGGCTCTGAAGGGAATAGTGCGTGTGCTAAGTTTGCCACGCAAGGTACCTTGTCTCCTCTTTCAGAGTTAATGACGTCCTTTGGGAATATCCCTCTAGCTACTTGGAGATATCACCAGATGGCGGACTTCTTTAGTAAGTTACAACCCAGAGTGAGACCCCTTAGTGCACTTTCCACCTTTGAATCCCTCTGCGTTGACCTCCCGGAATCGAAACACTTGCTATCGCAAGTGTAAAGATTTGTTTTCAGTGCTCAATCTGACTTGGTACCCAATTTTGTAAAAGAATAGGAAGGAGACCTAGGTCAACCTTTTACTCGCCTACAGGTTCAGAGATTGATTAAATTGACCCACTGCACTTCCATAAGCTCACCCGTTCAGGAATTATCCTACAAGTTCCTTACTAGATGGTACTGAGTTCCAGCCCATCTAGCCAGGGTTGTCTTTCCTAATGGGCACGCTGGGCAGTTGCTCGCGGGACCCACTAGCCCGGGGGCCCCACGCAGGGTGCCAATTTCACCCAATCTGACCCCCCCCCCCTAGTTTAATTTATCTGGTGGCCGGGCCCCGAGACCAGTTTGATTTTCCGCCGGCCGCTTTAGTCTGCGCTAGACTGGTTGCTAGGATGGCCAGCCGACTGGCGTCTAGCATCCATTGACATCCCGAGGACGAAAGCGAGGCCGAGGAGAATACCCAGCATGCAGAGCAGAGGAGGAACTTCCTTGTCCGTGCCTATTAAAGAATGTCTAGCTCCACCCACCTCCTCCCTTCATCTGCACTGTGTGGTCGCTGTGGAAGGGAAACTGCCTGACTGCTGCTTGAGGTGAAATGTCATTATAAATGTTGCTTATACGGTCTACATCCTGAAAGCGAAATCATGTGGAGGTGATATTTTCTCTTTCTCTCTCTCTCTCTCTATCTCTCTTTCTCCCTCTCTCTCTCTCTCTCCATCCCTCTTTCTTTTTCTCTCCCTCCTTCCCTCTCTCTTTTTCTCTCTCTCCATCACTCTTTCTCTCTCTCTTTATCTCTCTCCTTCCCTCTTTCTTTCTCTCTCTCTCTCGCCCTCCATCCCTCTTTATTTTTCTCTCCCTCCATACCTCTTTCAATCTCTCTCTCTCTCTCTCTCTCTCTCTCTCTCTCTCTCTCTCCCTCTCCCCTCTCTTTCCCTCTCCCTCCATCCCTCTTTCCTACTCCAACCCTCTTTCTTTTTATCCCCCTCCATCCCTCTTCTTTCATCCCTTTTTTTCTCTCACTCTCCCTCCATCCCTCTTTCTTTTTCTCTCCCTCCATCCCTCCTTCCTGGATAGTGCTCTCCTGCCCTTTTACACCTGTGCTGACGATTGTGCAGGGGCAGGCTGGGTTCTGGGGATTTGTACCTATTGTACCTCTTTTTATCTTTGTTAAACACAATAAAATTTCATTATAAAAAAAGGGGATATTGTAAAATAAATTGTAAATTTTGTATATAACTGTATTTTATTTTGTATGCTTTGCCTAAGTATTGCGCACGGCACTCATTGTGCACCTGACACTAATTATGTTTTGACTACATCTTAGATTCTTTCGAGTCCTGGAGAATTTAGCCTGCCTATGTTATGCCCCTTGTTACCATAAAAGTACAACTTGGACCAATCACCGTGTACTTACATCGTTACTTTGACGTTAAATACCAGGGTTATGGCAGCAGCTAGCTGCCATAACCCCAAATTTTTTTCACACAGCTGGCAATCCAGAATCTGATAAAAGTGGTCCCGGCGGCGGATTCACCACGGGATCACTTTTATGGGCAGCGGGAGAGGTGACTGTCTCGGTGCATTGTGGGAAACTGTATAAAAGCGAGGAGCACATGTGCTGCAGGGTCTTTGGCTGGTGAGCAGAGTCCTTGAGGGAGGGTGGCGGCTGCCTCCTCCTCTGTAGCAGTGGCACGCAATCACAGGCAGTCGGCCTGGGGACCAGAGGAAAGGAACTAAACCCAAAGGTCCAGGAGAACTGACTGGAGGGGTAGAGACACTGAAGACCCTCGAAAAACATTATCGTGAGTACAGGGGATCGTGTCTAGGGGCCTGACCTGAGAGGGGCCACCTCGGTGTAGGATAGTCTGTGGAGTGAAAGGGGATACTAGGCAGGTATCCCGAAGATAATCTACCTAACTAAGTCGTCTGAACAGAGGCTTGGCCTAAATTCATCTAGTGGCAAGGTGAATCTGCAGCCTGGCTGTATCTACAGATAGGAGTACTCATCCATTGTGAATAGTTAAATTTGGAGTATACCACTCTTCCCTTCTCCCATCCCTATTTAAAATAAAACAACAAAAACAACTACATACCCCTGGACTGATCATTGACTGAGCCAAAGAAGTAAAGTGTTAATTTGTGGATGCCAATGTTGCTAACGGTAATCCAGGGGGACCCGAGAGTGCATTATCCAGCAGTCCTCATGAAGGCAGTTCTACACAGATATCTCCACTCAAAGTCCAGGACGTCATATGGTGTCCTACGGTAGGGAAGTGGTTAAGGTTTGTTTTATCTTCCTAATTATGGGGTTAAGCTTGGACCACAGATTCAGAGTTATGTCTTTACCCACTTGACCCCCCCCCCCCCCCTTCATGACCATTTGCTCTACTTTACCTGTCAAGTGCACAATCATGCAACGCTGTACCCTAATGAAATTCATAGGATTTTTTTCACACAAATAGAGCTTTCTTTTGGTGGTATTTGATCACCAGAGGCTGGTAAATGACATATTTACTATTGCCTTCCCCCGCTCTCCATCCTGAAATATACCCCACAGAAGCCAGCAGGAGGGGAGGGAAGCCAGCAGCACTGCGGGGCAGGGGGTAGAGGCAACACGGGGGCATCAGAGCAGGGCAGTGATGGTTCATCCTTGGGCTGGATGGTTCCGGCAAGGATCCCCCTCTCTCAGCACACAACGGCATTTAGAAATCAGCCATCCAGTCTCCAAACCTGACGGTGCCCCTGCCTGACTCTAGACCCAGGGGGGTATGTACGTTGGTGTCCTCCCCCCCCCCCCCCTTTTTTTATCAATAAACGGAACTTTCTTTATCGGACATCTCTAGTGCATTCCCTTGGATCCCGTTTGTGTTGTTCCTATGTGCTGCCATTACATGTTATACCCACACCTATGGATGATGTACAGGTACATGATCCAACCCTCCTGTGCCACACTGCTGTACTAAATGGAATGTGCTAGAGCAGCCACTCAAATGAGCAATCCGCTGTGACTGGTGGACACAGCAGTCATGGAAGTGGCTCGCTGCAAAAACCTAATCTTGCACAGACTTGATGACGTACATGATCCAGCCCTACTGTGCCGCACTGCTGCCCTAAATATACTGTGGCTGGGTAGGAACCCGGCAAAGAGAACACAGGGACATCTGCTAATGTTCTGGAAAATACTGTATGCATTCATTGGCATTCTCCATTTCCTTGCCTAGATACCTCCTATTTTTTTATAAACAGATCAAAATTAATTCCAAAACTGTTATTGTTACTGATAGACAAAGTTGTGAAAAAAGGAATTTTAGAGCAAAGAGATGCTTTCCTGAGCGTGCCAACATCCCAAACAAATCAAGAAAAGTAAACAGGTGTTGTAACAAAAGAGGCACCTATATATAATGTGGACTTAACCACTTAAGCCCCGGAGGATTTGGCTGCTAAACGACCAGGGGGTATTTTGCGATTCGGCACTGTGTGACTTTAACGGACAATTGCGCGGTCGTGCGACGCTGTACCTAAACGAATTTGGCATCCTTTTTTTCCCACAAACAGAGCTTTCTTTTGGTGGTATTTGATCACCTGTGCGATTTTTTGATCATGCGCTATAAACAAAAAAAGAGCGTCAATTTTGCAAAAATAGCAATATTTTTCACATTTTTTATATGAAATTCCCCCCCAAAAAAAATGTAAAAATCAAAATTTTTTAACATTTTCAGCCAATTTGTTTTCTGCTACATATGTTTGGTAAAAAAAATCGCAAAAAGCGTATTTTGATTGGTTTGCGCAAAAGTTATCGCATTTACTAACAAAGGGAAAGATTTTTGTCATTTTTGTTGTTTTTTTTTTTAACGCGTAATGGCGGCGATCTGCGATTTTTTTTGCAGTACTGCGACTTTGGGGCGGACAGATCGGACCCTTGACTGACATTTTTGACACTTTTGGGGTTACCAGTGACATTTCTACAGTAATCAGTGCTATATATATGCACTGTTACTGTAAAAATACACTGGTAGTGAAGGGGTTAACTTTATTTGGGAGGGAGGGGCTGTGTGTGTCCCTAGGGGCGTGCTTTCTACTGTGATTGGCTGTGGCTTGAGCTGTAAGGACACTGATCAACGGATCTACATAGTAGATCCGTGTGATCAGTGTCTTTACACCGAGGAGAATGACAGGCAGCTTGTTTACACAAGCTGCCTGACTTTCTCCCTCTCCCCCACCGATCGCAGAGTGGCCGGCGGACATCGAGTCGGGGGGGTCCGTGACCACGCGGGAGCGGGAGCGCGCCTCCGGCGGCGCGCGCTCGCTCCCTAGACCCTCACAAGCAAGCGACGTAGACCTACGTCAGTTTGCCTGTGAGGGGCTGACCGCCGACGTAGATAGTCGTGCGGCGGTCGGCAAGTGGTTAAAGGGCACAAAATGAGACATACAGGCGGTCCCCGGGTTACAAACAGAGGGAGATAACAGGAAGTGAGGGGAAATCTCCCCCTAGGAAGGGAAATTCACTCTTGTAAGAGTTCTCATGGGAAAAAGGTGTCTCCACTGAAGCTTTATCACCAATCCTTGTTTCCACAACAACCCAAAATTTTTTAAAATCTAGTTGTCATAGAGACAGAAAGTGATGGGAAATCTTCTGAACAGGGGCAAAGACAGCAAAAAAAAAAAAAATGTTACAGGGGTGTTAACCCTTCCCTATGCTATCCAAGCATCTTCCCCTTGTCTTCCCATTTTGTCTTTGCTATAATGCAACATTATATACAGTACATATATATGGATACATTTTACTTTCTATCACTACTATGTGATGCAGTCTTTTCTACTCTACATTAATTATACATTATATATTTTGTTCCAGCAAGGGATACGGTTTGTCAAGGGTTACCTCCATTCACACATCAGTTACACCTGCCCATCGTGTGTCCCCTGTTGGGGAGTGATCGGCCCCGCTTCCTTCATCTCCCGGGTCAGACTACTTGGTCACCACCAGATGATTGCTTTGTCCTCTTGTACACTGGCTCAGCCAATTTGTAAGTATGTTTTTTCCTACATAGGGTTCTCCGCAAGTTTCCATTCTTTATTGGCCATTATTTTTCATATTATTAACCACTTTAAGCCCCGGTTCACACGTATGCGATGCGGGAAGGCTGTGAATCCGCAGCCTGTTCCCGCATCGCAAACGCACCCCCGGCAGTTCACACTGCCATATGCGATAGGCTGGGGGTGTCAATGTAATCTTAACGACACCCCCAGTTTGATCGCATATCGCAGTGCGATCTTGCAGTTCGCACAGGATCGGATCGCACAAGTGTGAACCGCTGTGCGATCCGATCCTGATGCGGCAGCAAAAAAGGGTCCCTGTGCGTTTTTGCTGCGGGTGCGGTGCGAATTTAGCCATACAAAGTGTATGGCTAAACTCGCACCGCACAGCCGATCGCATGTAATGAAGGAGCAGTGCACTCCGACATTACATACGAACGCCGCAGCCGCACAAATGTGAACCGGCTCTAAGACCGGAAGGATCTTCCCCCTTTAAGCCCCGTACACACGCATCGATTATTGGTCGGGAATTTTCGGCCAACGTCCGATCGGCCGTTTTTCGGCTTGTTAGTATGATGCTTCCGACAACCGACTCCGACTTTTCGGCCGCAAAAAATCTGGTGTGCAGACTATAAAATTTTTGTTGGCCGTCAACACAACGGCTGATTTTCCGTCAGTCAGTAAAGATTTCGGCAGACAAAAATCTGATGAGCAAGACTGGGCATGCTCAGAGAAGAAAAAACACACGGAAAGTAAACCAGCACATGACATCACTTCTGAAGTAGATTTTTGTTGGCCGAGAAAATTCGTGTGCAGTCTAGAGCACATTCCAACCAACAAAACACCACTCTGGACAAAAGTCGGACGATCGGTCGGCCGATAATCGTTGCGTGTGTACGAGGCATTAATGACCAGGCCTTATTTTGCGATTATTTTGTGTTACTTTAACGGACAATTGCGCAGTCGTAAGACGTTGTACCCAAATAAAATTGACGTCCCTTTTTCCCAAAAACAGAGCTTTCTTTTGATGATATTTGATCTCCTGTGTGATTTTTATTTTTTGCGCTATAAACAAAAAAAGAGCAACAATTTTGAAAAAAATAATTTTTTCACATTCTGCTATATAACATTCTCAAAAAAAAATAAAAAAATAAAAATGTTTTAACATTTTAGGCCAATTTGTTTTCTGCTACATATTTTTGGTAAAAAAAAAAAAAAAAATCACAATAAGCGTATTTTGTTTGGTTTGCGCAAAAGTTATCGCGTCTACTAACTACAGGAAAGATTTATGCCATTTTTTTTTGTAACTAGTAATGGCAGCGATCTGCGATTTTTTGCAGGATTGCGACATTGCGGCGGACAGATCGGACCCCTAACTGACATTTTTGACACTTTTGGGGGGACCAGTAACATTACTACAGTAATCAGTGCTAAAAATATGCAGTTACTGTACTAATGACACTGGCAGGGAAGGGGTTAACACTGTGGGTGATCAAGGAGTTAAATGTGAGGGGGTTAAATGTGATTCTAACTGTGGGGGGGCATGGCTTCTGAAATGACCATAGAGACATGTGATCCTATATAGAAGGATCACAGGGGCTCTATGACCATTCCAGGGAGAAGAACGGTCAGCTGTGTTTACAACAGCCAAACGTCCTTTCTCTGCAGGGAGCGATCGTGGGTGTCTGTCGGCAATCTGAGCCACCTGACACACGCATGGGCTTCCCCGCTGACGATCGGGGGCGGGAGTGTGCTGCCGGCGGTGCGCTTGCCCCCTAGCTGCCACCAAGCAAACAACGTATCCACACGTTGTTTAGCCTGTACGAGCCACCCTGGCGCTGTATATATAGAGTAAGCGGTCGGCAAGTGATTAAAAACTAACATTATGTATTTTTTAGATATACTTGTACGCATCTACTCCTAAAGAGTGAGCTCCTGAGGAAGCGTGTTCACGCGAAATGGCTGTAGAGCAGTATTACATGCCAGAGATCCTAGACACCAGTCCTATCGTGGGTTCTGTTGGCTTTTCAAGTAAGTGATGTTCTGAAGCTTGTACCATTGTATGGTTTTTTCTTTGATTTTAAGTTGCTTGCTAATAAATACTACACTATGGAAAGATTTTTCTCTCCTTTATACCTACTGATCTAATTTCCCGCTGGTTTGGAGCATTTGAAGGAATTACCTCCGGGGTATATCCTCTCTTCTGATTTGCTTTTGGCTCAAGACCTGACGTTACATTATAAAAACGCATTAGCTGTCCTAATAAGAGAGCAATATGGTCTGGTGAGTGCGCATTTAAGTTTTTGGGTGCAGAACCACTGGTGGAGGATTGATCATTTTTACACTGGCACTGATTAGCTTTTATGGACTTATTTTGATAGTTTTTTATGGACTGAGTTCATCATATATATTTTTCATTATATGTGCACATATATGTTCACCATTTTTATGTTTAAGTGCTGCAACCTATATTTTTCATATGTTTTTTATGTTTGTATATTCACATTGTTTGCAAGCTGCTAATTGAGTTATTTTAAGGCACTGACTTCACTTTTATGTTTATTTAGGGTATATATTGTATACACCTTACATTTGAATTACAGACAAGACAAGTAGAATGATACATATAATGAATACGTAGATGCATGTATTCTTGTCTTGACCTCACATCAGACATGTATCATTCTATTTGTCTTGTCTGTCTTCAAATGTAAGGTGTATACAATATATATCCTAAGAAGGTTTTTTGCCTCCTGTTTTGTCCCCTGATGTCTTGTGAGCTAGGCCCGGGAGATAAGGCCGCCTACCTCTCCTTTAAATGTTTCATATTTTAGATTATTATTCAAGTAAACTTTTATTTTACTAAAATTTACTTTTGATATGGGTCTCATATTGTGCCATTTAAGTCCACATCATATACAGGTGCCTCTTTTGTTTATTTTTCTTGTTTTGCAGCTCGCATTCGCCATTCCATGTCATGCCAAAAGGTAGTAGGGTTGAGGTCAGGGCTCTGTACAAGTCATTTGTCTTCCTTTACACCAGAGGTGGGCAAATTGTAGCCCTCCAGCACTTACAGAACTACAAGTCCTACCATGCCTCTGCTTCCTGAAGTCACATGTGTGAGACTTTTCCAAGTCACATGTTTGAGACTTTTCCACAGCCTAGATGCATAGAGGGCCCCAAAATCCAAGGAGCACCTTTGGACTTTCAAGGAGCATAAATTAGGCATCTAATTTCCTGACTACCTAACACATTTTTGGAGGCCCTGGAGCAACAAGACGGTAGAAATAACTACAAAATTACCCCATTTTGGAAAGCAAATGCTTCAAGGTATTTTCTGAAAGGCAAAGTGAGTCTTGAAAATTTCATTTTTTGCCCAAAGATTAGGAAAGAAAATGAAAATGTATTTTTTTTTTCACAAAGTTGTCAATTATTAAGATATTTCTAACAAAAAACAAAGGCATATTTAGAATTACACCCCAAAATACATTCTACTACTCCTCCTGTGTATGGCACTACCATATGTGTTAGACTTTCTCACTTTTTGGACTGATTATATACCAGATTTCAAAGTCTAGCCACATAGAGTGGCAAAAAATCAAAGGAGCACCTTCAGGCCTTCTAGGGGGATAAATTATGCATTTTACTTTCTGACTACCTATTACATTTTTGGAGGCCCTGCCGCACTAGGACAGTGGAAACACCCCCAAAATGACCACATTTTGGAAAACAAACACCCCAAGGTATTTTAAGAGGCCAATTGGGTCTCTTAAGGACTTCATTATTTTGCCACAATTTTTTGGAAAATGTAGAAAGAAAATGAAAATATATATATTTTTTTACACAAAGTTGTGAATTTAATAAGATATTTCTCACACACAGCATAGGCAGACTTAGAATTATACTCCAAAACATATTATACTACTCCTTCTGAGTATGGTGATACCACATGTGTGAGACTTTTTAACTTTTTGGACTGATTATATACCAGACATTGTATCTTGTGTATCACACAAATCAACCAATTGTATTAAAATCAATGTCCTGTAATGGTCACCTCTATATGAGTGATCAGGGAATATAACTTAGTGTAGCGTCACCTATAGCAATCCCAGTTCTTATAAGCTAAGTATTCCTAGCCTGCTGGTACATGGGTGCCCCCTCAGGAATGCCATGTTTCCTTACTAGGAAGTATGGGAGGCTGAAGAAAGGGAGAACAAATAAGTCTCTGCAGTTTCAGGAGTGCAGTCATCTGTGGGGGATGGCTGAGACTGGTGTCTCACAGGAACATAGTCAGTTGGATGTGCATATAGGTCAGTTCAGGCTGCAGGTCAGCAAACAGCCAAAGGATCGGTCCAGGCAACAGGCAGAAATGTGATTGGTCACAGCAACCACATGGTACCAGGGCAGAGTACCACCATATTGGGACGCCTGCCTTTACATGACATGAACTTTTAAGGCAACCCAGTCTTAGTCCGTAGGGTTCAACATTGAGTTGGCCCACCCTTTGCAGCTATACCAGCTTCAACTCTATTGGGAAGGCTGTCCATAAGGTTTAGGATTATGTCTATGGGATTGTTTGACGATTCTTCCAGAAGCACATTTGTTCAGGCACTAAAATTGGATGAGAAGGCCTGGCTCACAGTCTCCGCTCTAATTCATCCCAAACAGTTCAGGTCAGGACTCTGTGTAGACCAGTCACGTTTCTCCACACCATACTTGCTCACTCATATCTTTATGGACCTTGCTTTGTGCACTGGTGTACAGTCATTCTGGAACAGGCAGGGGCCATCCTTAAACTGTTCCCACAAAGCTGGGAGCAGGAAATTGTCTAAAATGTCTTGGTATGCTGACCCCTTAAGAGTTCCCTTCACTGGAACTAAGGGGACAAGCCCAACCCCTGAAAAATAACCCCACACCATAATCAACCCCCTCAACCAAATGATTTGGACCAGTGCACAAAGCAAGGACCATAAAGACATGGATGAGTGACTCGCCTGCACAGAGTCCTGACCTCAACCCTTTGGGATGAATTAGAGCGGAGACTGCGAGCCAAGCCTTCTCGTCAAACATTCTCATAGACACACTCCTAAACCTTGTGGATAGCCTTCACGGAAGAATTGAAGCTGTTATAGCTGCAAAGGGTGGGCCAACTCAATATTGAACTCTTCAGACTAAGACTGGGATGCCATTATAGTACGTGTGTGTAAAGGCATGTGTCCCAAAACTTTTGACAATATAATGTACATATATTAATTATTTCTGATATTCAGCATGTTGCACTTTGTTTTATGATAGATTGCTTTTTTAAGTTGGAGTTGATATTTTGCACAATACTGGGCATTTTCATTATTTTAAAGTAGAAGTCCACCCTAACACTAAAATCCCTGCATCCATAGACCTCCACAATCTCACTGTATCACTCCGCCTTCATTAGCTGCCCGGCTGGGGGGCATTTCTACTGAGTTATAGAAGAAAAAAAAAAGACAGCCTGAGCAGGATCGAGGAATCCGGAGCAGAAGTCAGCCTTTGCCCGGGGTCCCGGAGAGGCGGCTGTCACTGATCGTACACGGAGGGAAGGAGATCGGTGGAGGGGAGGGGGGGCTCAGGAGCCATGATGTGTGCAGAACCCAGTGATGTGTTGGGGTCATGACACTGCAGCACCAGTGAGGTTCAGGGATAGCGAGGAGGACGTGCTGTGTGTGTAGACTGAGGCATCACCCCATACATCGTCCAATCCAGCCTGTGTGAAGAGAGCCCATCATCGCCTGTGAGATTTACGATACATTGGGATATGCATATTGAAGATTCCTGAGCGATCGGGGCTTCCAAGTTGTTTATACCTATCCCTGCATGTGTGACTTATTTACCGTACGGTACCTGGGTCCACAGCTTCTGGTAAGCGGCTAAGTACAATATCCTTATCTGTGGTGGTGGGATTGTCACGATGGTGACCATTAGAAACTGGAAATCCCCACCTTCATTCATCTTTTAGGCACTTTATTTCAAGCACTTTTCTGGAATGTGGATTCTATATGGACACTTTTTTGTTGTGATTATGTGGACTGTTTTCTTCATGAACTTCTTAGTTTATACTGATTTTTCATGATTGTTCTGTAAATGTATATATTATCATTCATATATATTTTTTTAGCCCTGCACTTTTATATAGAATCTTAACATATCTAGCTCTGTAAAGAAGAAATCAGTATACATACCTTGTTTGAAGCCGTTCTGACCCGATCCCACACCAACCTGTCAGCTGCGGCTTCACTGTGGAGGCGGGTGCAGAGAACACATCCGACAATGGAAGGCCCATAGTAAGTCTATGGCTGACGTCACTTCCCATTCATTTCACAGCCGTTGTTGGCCATGTCTTCTGCAGAGCGTCCGCCGCTGGAGACCGGATTGGATCGGCTTCAAAAAAAGTTAAGTATACTGATTTCCTCTTTCCAGGGCTAAATAGGTTAGTGTTAGATCGTGGAGGTCTATAGATGCAGGGATTTTAGTTTTAGGGTAGACTAACAATTTAAGGCACAGGTGTCAAACACAAGGCCCGCGGGCCGAATCCGGCCCTCCAGGCCATTTTATGTGGCCCTCACACCTCTCCTGTAGGTGCAAGAGAGCTCCAGTCCTTATACTTTCTGCTTTCCAGCAATGCCTCCAGCTTCTTCCCAGCAGCACCACAAGCTAAGGGAGGTGCACTGTGATGTAAGGGAGGGTGGGGGACTCAACTTTTGATGGTTGAGAGGCTCTGGACGTCTTATGTAAGGGTAGGGGATGCTCTTGACATCTAGTCTTACAGATACAACCGGCCCTTTTGAGGGCAATCATAATGCTGATGCGGACCACGATTAAATTGAGTTTGACACCCCTGCTTTAAGCGATAGAGCACCCAAATAACATACTGTATATGTTAAAAGCCTTTGGTGTTTGTGTATTCTGGCACCTTTTGAGGGTGCTGCTTTCCCAGGTTTGTTATTTTTTTTTTTTTTGGTGTATGGTGTATTGGTTTGTTTTGTAGACACTGAGCACAAAGGTACACACATTTATTTTTGTATTTACCTCTGGAACCATACAGGAGATGCAACCATTGACAGAGCATAAAATGCTCTTGTCCTCTTCTCAACCGGTAGGGCCATGTGGTTTTGCATATGTCTATTCTCCACAGAATAAAATGAATTACCTTGAAGGTAGACAGCATTTCCATTAAGGCCTATAGAGAAAATATATAAATGGCCATACTGCACCCAGAAGAGGACAGGTGAGCCATTGGTTGTAGGCTACAACTCCTTGAATGGGTTACCTGTTGAGGTTGAAATAAGTAGAAGAGAGAATAATAGGACAAGAGAGAGAGGGATGGAGGACTGTTGACCTTAACTTGTTTATAAGTACAGTTATCCTTTCTGCAGAGCAATGTCTTTATAGGCACCATGTGATAACCAAAAATTCACTAGCAAACTTATCAACCAAGCTTTTTAACCTTGCAGAAAATGTGGGCTATTGAATTTAGTGTAAATTGCACAAATTGAATTGCAGACATTAGCTTTTGATATATAATTTCCGTCTTTTGTGAATCAACCTATCAGCATGAATTACATTGCTTGTAATATGTTAGTGTGTTGTTGATTTTCAATGGCGCCCCGATGCACACAGCATGCATGCTGCAATACATGTGCATTGTGTTAAGAAAAAAAAAAAATGGAAGGGTGCTGTTTGGGCCACACTGGGGTGTGTCGTGGAAAATTTGGGCAGTTTTGGGACTTTACATGAGACACCGGCGAGCACTGCTCAGCGTCTCCATCCCTGTATATAACAGAACTGAAGATAAAAAGGGGATTAAAGAAGGTGCACACCTTCTTTAACCCCCTTTTTCTCTTCAGCACTGGGGTGTATCAGCTGCCCATTCCAAATAAATGGGCACCCCTACGGCAATGATCATTAGCACTTACACAGCGCACAGGTGTGACCAAGGCTTTAACTTTCCCACTACTGAAATCTTATTTTCTGCTACAAACTGCATGACTACATGAAACTGAACATGTAATGAACAAAAAATGGAAAATCTACTACAAAGGAATTATTGAACGGAGTGTATTATTTTGAATTTCCTAAAATCTTCTTCAGATTGTGTACAATTTTTATCCTGAGAGCCGTGGTCCTTATGCCATAGATCAGAGGATTAACAGTAGTAGATGTACTCATACCACTCATAGAGATGACAACATGGGCAACAGTTGAGAGTGAAATGCTGCCTAATCTGTACCTAAAGGAAATAAACATAGCTCCAACCAAAAAAATAGAAAAGGCAATTGCATGAGTCACCAATGTTTGGGCGGCTTTCTGAGGGGCTTCCCCAGAAAGCTTGAGACAGATGACAATTGTCCTTATGTAACAAAAAATGATCACAGGTACACAGATAATCCCACTGAACATGGTCAAAATTGTTCCATAGATATTATTAACTGTAATATCACCACAAGAAAGTTGGTGGAGAGACATGGTCTCACAGTAGACATTGTTGATATTTACTGCGCAATAGGTTAGCCTTGCCGTTAACAACACAATCGAACCTGTTACCACAGCAACAAAAAACAATATGGCAAGTATCAATTTTTGACATGTCAAGGTTGTCATCAGAGTGGGGTACCTCAGAGGGTGAGCTACCGCCAAATATCGGTCATATGCTAAAACGGTGAAAGTATAAACTTCAGCAATTGTGTAAGTCTGGATGCAGAAGGCCTGAAACAGACATCCGGAGAGAGAAATAGTTGAATTTTTAGATAATAAGTCAATCAGTAGCTTAAGGAGGTAGGCTGAACTCCCAAACATCACATTGAGGACCAAGCCGCATATGAAAATGTACATCGGTTCATGCAAACTTTCCTCTTTCCAGGTTACATAGACAATCATTGAACTCACAAATAATGAAGTTGAATATAATGTAAAAGCAAGTAGAGCATATAAGTATCTAAATGGTTGCATCTCAATAAGCCCCAATAGGACAAAATTGGTGTAGGTGGTCGATATGTTCTCCATGGACAGAATTGGAGCTAGGCTTTATTTCTTACAGTAGACTAAACATAACATATTAAGAAAACAAAACAAAAATTCTACTCTATGAATACTTTAAATGTGGTCTTAAATTTTATATATCAGAAGACTTAAACAATACAATCCAGCGAGACTTTTATAGTCTTCAGAAAGGTGAAGAAACTGTAACAAAGTCTTCCAGTGGGACCATTAGCTGTCACACCTGTTATACTAATTAGTGTCAGAAATGTGTTTAGTCATGGCTATGTAAAGCTTGATTCAGAGAAGTAAATAAAAAAAGTTGATAGAAGTTATTAGATATGGCTGGATGAACAGCTTTTTTTTTATAGTTGAACAATCATAATAAAACACTTTCAATGGTATATTTAACACACCAAATGGAAGCAAATAAAATAAATTTGTTAGAGTTTGTTTGTTAGAGTTTACATACACTTTAACACACATTCTTAACTAAAAAAACAACTGTACTGAGACTAAAATGTGTGCATTAACTTATCCCAAGCTTCAAACAGCATGATGGCCAGGAACAACTTAGTCAACGCAACTGTCTTAAAGATAAAGTAGGGGTTTCTAGGCTAATTGGGAGAAGGAAGACCAGAGAACCAGCACTATAAAAATTAAATTAATTTATTAAATGTATTAAAACAGAATAGATATACACATAGGGATGTATAGAAATACATATAGAACATCCCTTATATGCAAAACATACATTAAAAAACACAGCACAGACATATTTCCCCATTGGGAGCAATACATGCTTCAA
Organism: Pelophylax lessonae; assembly: GCF_965119305.1. NCBI lineage: Eukaryota > Metazoa > Chordata > Amphibia > Anura > Ranidae > Pelophylax > Pelophylax lessonae. The sequence goes on along the minus strand of NC_138769.1, from coordinate 726,953,271 downwards.
GCTGATGTTGGTGCATGAAGTCTTTGATGATATTCGGTTTGTGGGTCCCAATGAGCCAACGCTTTTCGCATCAGGCTTCATCAGGGCCAGAAAGACCGAGCAATACCGATATTTCTGCAGTGTACAATTGTAACAAGAGAAGAACAACATTAATGATACAAAAATATTGATATTGTCATTATTACCAATACACTGTGGAGCACATATTGCAAATAGAAAAAAATGAGGTTGAAGGATTATAAGAGGTGCATGAAAATCAGCCAGCCCCCAGTCTGATGTACTCACCCTCCAGTCTGTCACCAACCAAGTAGACCTGTCTCTTGATACAAAGAACAGGGGTTTAGTTGACACACATTTGAAAACGCATGTGAAAGCTGCAGAGCCACTTCACGGCACCCTGTTAAATCTGCAGTCCTAACACTCCTAATTTAGTGTCTCCACACTGGAAGCACATGGCTGCTAAGGGATGGATGGGGGAACAGGTGGGAGGGAGGGAGCCCAACCTCCCCCAACCCACCCTCATCCATGACTGGTCTGTTGTCTCAAAACTCAAATAACTAAGTTGTAACGATGGTACAAACTGGAAAGGACCAGCTGAGAAGCATTACACCTCCATCCCCTTGGTGGATGCAGTATAAAGACAGATAGGGATTTTATATATGGGGAATGGCCTGTAAAGTACAATGCCTTTTAATCCCTAATTTCCTATGGGACTTTGTGTGAGACAAGCAGGTCATGCTATTGGTCTCCATCCCTATATACGGAAAAATAAGGTCAAATCAGACTGCATCCACCAAACACGCACGAAAATTGCACGGTGGGACTTTATATGAGGCACCAAGCTGTAGGCAAGGCATCTCCATCCCTGGTTGCTTAAACACAATAGGCTAGGTGGGACTTTAAATGAGACCCCAGCAGGTAGTGCCCGGCGTCTCCATCTCTATATCAAGAAAAAAATGAGGTTGAAGGATTATAAGATAAAGTCAGCCAGCCCCCAGTCTGATGTACTCACCCTCCAGTCTGTCACCAACCAAGTAGACCTGTCTCTTGATACAAAGAACAGGGGTTTAGTTGACACACATTTGCAAACGCATGTGAAAGCTGCAGAGCCACTTCACGGCACCCTGTTAAATCTGCAGTCCTAACACTCCTAATTTAGTGTCTCCACACTGGAAGCACATGGCTGCTAATGGATGGATGGGGGAACAGGTGGGACGGAGACAGCCCAACCTCTCCCAACCCACCCTCATCCATGACTGGTCTTTTTTTTTTTTTTTTCTTGATATAGGGATGGAGACGCCCGGAACTACCTGCTGGGGTCTCATTTAAAGTCCCACCTAGCCTATTGTGTTTAAGCATATTGCAAATAGGGCCCATGTGGATGTATATAGGATACTGACCTTGCTGTAAATGACGATTACATGACAGGTAGGGAGAATCACAATCCCTGAAGTTAGATAATGGTTGTGGGAGTTGAGTTCTGTCTATACTGCTCTCTTATGTAAGAAAGTAAGGAACCCCAATATATCAGTGGCAATTATTCCATCTTGTCCTTAGTAAAAGTTTATTTCTCCTTCCTGGTTTATAGTTCCAGAGGAATAGAATAACCAGGCTGTAAAACATTAATATATTTATCAATCCCATGTGAACAGAAAAGGGGAAGTAATTGTATTCAGATGGTATTGAAATACATATCAGGGACGAAGGATTTAATATTTTGTTTCATATGTGTATATTTTTTACCCACCTCATGTGCTTTAGTTCATTTTAATCCCATACGGACTAATTTGTCCGACTCAACCATAGAGTCCACCTTACTGGGGAATGGGGAATAAACCGCACGAAGCCAGGTAATGTGCTATCGAGGAATTTCAAAAAAGGGGGACTGGTTATATGGTGAACCAGGGACAAGGGATAATGTAGAGCACAACATAAATGGGGGGGGGGAGGTTCGAGGGAGAGGAAAGAGGGGAGAAAAGGGAAGAAAGGGGGAAACAGAAGAAAAAGGAAGGAAAGGGAAAGAAGACGAGGAAGATATAGGTATATAGACTTCATGCACCAACATCAGCTTGAAGCATGTATTGCTCCCAATAGGGAAATATTTCTGTGCTGTGGTTTTTAATGTATGTTTTGCATATAAGGGATGTTCTATATGTATTTCTATACATCCCTATGTGTATATCTATTCTGTTTTAATACATTTAATAAATTAATTTAATTTTTATTGTGCTGGTTCTCTGGTCTTCCTTCTCCCAATTAGCCTAGAAACCCCTAATTTATCTTTAAGACAGTTGTGATAATATTATTGGGGCATGGGCTTATTTACACAGTAATTTCTCTAAACTTAGTCAATGCATTGATGAATGCAAGCATGGTGCTTTTTCGAAGTAGGGTGCAGCTCCTGGAGCAAGAATATTCTTTTAACAATAAAAAAAAAAAAAAAACATAATAAACCTAATAAACTCTGAACTTTGAAACATATTTGCCAAGATTTCAAACATATAAAGTGGTTCAGATTTAATACGCTACAAAAACACATGCTGCCTGCCATTTTGGGAAGTCCCCTCAGAAGTCCTCATAGTCCACTCATCATATGGGCAGGAGTGTGAAATATTAAGGCCCCCTCCACACAATGTCATTCCATTGCTGTGCGCTACTACTATGCATTAATGAGTGTTGCATGAGGTCCCAATCTAACTAGTGTAATTTCTCTTATGTCTGCTGTGGTGCTGCAATGCACGACAATAGAAGTCACATTATTCTTTATGGTGTCTGTTAAAATTATTGCAACATGGTGAAAAGGTGCAGTCCTTCTTTTAGCACACCAACGTGGATTTCTGGCACCATAGACTTCAATAGGGGGCATGAAAAATGTGTTACTGTACATGCATTTTTGGAAGGGTTTTGTACTCAACAACCAGTCTCCTCCTTCTGCATGCATGCAAAAAATACATGAAACATGAAAATACATCAAAAACCTAAAAAAAAATGCACTGAAAAACACGTGAATATGCAGCAACACTAGTGTGAACCTAGGCTTTAGGCAGCACTTTCACCAAGAATAGACTTCATCTGCACAACAATACAAATACAAAAACAGACCTGCCCTTTTTTCCAATGCCATGCACCACAAAGAAAGGCACCCACTGTACTTGTGCATTGTAGTGTCATTGGGTTGGTACTTTTGTGTATCTTTTTGAGGACTAGGTTGTCTAGCCTAAGGTTGCTGTCTTCAATGCATCACATTGGAGGGCAAAAAAAACAGCCCAAGCTACTTTCTATCATGGAATCCATAGAGAGAAAGAGACCTACTCTCCAGCATGCTAGTTGGTGATAGGTCTTCCTTCCTCCACCCTCTACCCCAGCAGTGACTGCTACACCAACTGCTAGGCAAACATCTAATTGTCTTTGCCAGAAGACTAAGGATGTACAGAGGCCATTGACCACCCAATTCATAAGGAGGACACTCGGCCCATCCAGAAGTGGTACCGCCACATACCACCTTCCTGTTCCAGGAAGTTAAGGACTTTCCCTGTAACATGCTACAAAGTGGGGTAATTCTTAAAAGCCATAGCCCTTGGGCCGCTCCCATGGTCCTGGTGTGAAAGAAGGACAGTGATCTGCCATTTTGTGTGAACAATTGCAAACGAAATGCATGTACCCTATGGGATGCCTACCTGTTACCCCGGGTAGAGGAGTCACTCAAGGAACTGGGCCAAGCTAAGTATTTCTCCACCCTTGACTTGGCAAGCAGATACTGGCAAGTCCCTGTGAGAGACCAAGACCATAAAAAGACTGCCTTTATCACACCCCTGGAACTGTTTAAGTTTAACCGCATGCCCTTTGGGTTGAGTAATACCCCCAGTACGTTCTTGCGCCTAATGGAGAGATGTCTGGGAGATTTCAACTTCAAGACTGTGCTAGTCTACTTGGACAATATCATTAATTTCTGGACTGGGAGTTGGTGAAGAATACCAAAATAGGCAGCAAACTGAATCCTAAGTGGGAACGTAGTTGGCACTAAGTTGTGATTGCTCTTCCAAGCCTGCTGGAGATATAGGGCTCTCTGACTTCCATAGTACAAGAAGTTCCTGATGAATGGTACCTGCCTCCTCTCATGCTGGAGCCCCCTGCCCTGGAAGGCTCTGAAGTAGGATGGACCAGTACAGAGTCTGAGGACAGTCCAGAGACTTCTGCAGATTCTACTCACAATTTCAGCTCTTTTGAAGAGCCAGCTTCGAGTTTGGGTGAAGGGGATATGAATAATCCTAATGATTCGAGGTCCAGAAACTACCAGCAGGAGATGACTATGTAAATGGGGATTTTGCAAGGGACACTGAGGTTCGCTTCTCCAAGTGGTCTAACCGCGGACAGCTTCCTGCACAATACTCTGATTATGTTGTTTGGAAAGTTGTTGTGTTGACCATGTTTGTTGCAGGTTCCTGTAGTTTTTTCCTGTCTTGTGATTACGGATGAGCTTGGAGCTTGAAGGGAAGCTAACTTCGACTCAAACATCGGTTTTCGATCGTTCATCGAAATGACGAACAAATGTGCTTCTTCGCAGGAAATTCGAGATTCCCATAATGCCAATCAGCACGTTATGTGATTGGCCAAAGCATGCACCCTGATCTCATGCTTTGGCCAATCAAATGATCTCTGCCATGATTGGACTAAAGGCAGGCTGCCTTTAGCCAATCATGGCTCAAGGGCCAAGTACACGCCCCACACTACATCAAGGCTGCCCGCGCAGCCGCAGCGTCTAGTGTGATTGTGCGGGCGAGGACACAGGGAGAGGGACGCGTGTGAGGAAGGACGAGAGTAGCTTTTTTTGGAGTTTGTTCCTCTCCCTGTCTCCTCACCCGCACAATCACACTACGAGCGAGCAGCCTTTATATAGTGTGGGGCGTGTACTTAGCCCCTGAGCCATGATTGGCTAAAGGCAGCCTGCCTTTTGTCCAATCATGGCACAGATGATTTCATTTGCCAAAGCATGGAGGTCAGGGCGCATGCTTTGGCCAATCACATAACGTACTGCAGGCGCCGCGCGCGCGCACAGTGCATTATGGGCGCTCGAATTTCCAGCGAAGGAGCACATTTGTTCGTCATTCGACAAACGATCGAACGTTCGTGTCAAACTTAGCTTCGACTCAAACTTGAAGCTCATCCCTAATCTCAAGCTGATTTTTATTCGGCGGGGGGTGCATTGGTTCAAATGCACCCGGTATCTTTTTTTTTTTTTTTTTTCAAAATTTTTTTATTGGGTTTTGCAATGAAAAATTAACAATAACAGAAAAAAGTTAATTGAAAGAAAAACAGTGTTTTACACAAGATATAAAGTGACAATCACAGCACAGCAGTGCTGCATAGTATGGACACTATAAAACAATGAGTGTTAGTTCATCAAGAGTAACATTTATAACCTGATCGGTAAATTATCAACAAATCACTTTAATGAAAGGTGTTATCCTCCCTCCCTGAGCACCCTATCGGGAACATACTGTGGCCATGGGAGGACACCCGTATTTTTCTATGTGTATATATTGTACAGCAGAGATATATATTTTTTCACATAACTTATTGTATTTACTGGCCACATACGGGGTATGCCCCATGGCCCTGCACATATGTTATTTCCCTTTTCCCCCTTTCCAGGTTTGTGGCATACTCCTCATAAATTTTTGTACAGGTATTTTTGTAGGGGCAAATGCCCAGAGCCAATGAGGACATGGCTCAGTTTGGGAGGGGGGTGAAGCACCCTCCTAGGTAGGTGCTAGAGGGAAAGTATAGTTTCAGGTCCTGTCTGCTTACCAGACGGACTGCAGGTAAATCTATATTGTTTTCTGCTTACCAGAGGGCAGGATCTGTTAGTGAAGTCTGCTCGTTGTGCTCAGGTGCAACTTGTTCTGTTTGCAGAGTGTTTCACACTGGTCCAACAGGGAGGCATATTGAACAGTGGGAGGAAAACGAACAAATGAGTGCACAGGCTTTTAATACAGCCCTGGTGATTTGGCGAGGGAAAGTGCCTTGGGGAATGCTGAGATACTGTATAAATTGCAGGAGCACATGTGCTCGGGCTTTTAGCTGGATAGCGGAGTCCTGGAGGGAGGGGGCGGCTGCCTCTCTCTCTGTAGAGGTGCTATGCCGCCTCAGGTAGTCGACCTGAGGGCCTGGAGAAGAGTACTAGTGAGAAACTGAACCCAGAGCTCCAGTGAAGCTGACTGAAAAGGGAGACAATGAAGGATCTGATTCTGCAGTACAGATGTGTGTCAAGGGGCCTGACCTGAAGGGGGCCACCCCTGCAGCTAGAAGAGTCAGTGGATGGGTGTCAGTAAAGGGCATCTTAGTGAGTGTCCCAAAGATAATGTAGGATCACCAAGTCTATTGCTGAAGAGAAAGACCAAAGAAGACTTAACCCTTTCCATACATGTGGCAGTATGTATTAGGCAGTACAGCAGCTTCCACAAGCAACCTGGTGAGGCCAAGTGAGAGTTGTCCTTATCCATTGTGAATAGTTACAGTCGGAGTATCCCACTATTCCCTTCTCCCATCCAAGTTCCAAAACAAACATTAAAAACCAATACCCCTGGACTATTTATTGTGTGATGAGCCATCAGGAGTAAAGATGGATGTGTGAACTGTACCCCAAGTGACTGTGTGCTGGTAATCAGAGGAGACCCAACAAGTCATCTTACAGCAGGCCCTACAGGGACAATGCTACAGTAATAAAATGGTTTATATAACCTGCTGAGGAGACTAAAAAGTACCTGTCACAAGTCATATCTATATATTGTAATAAATAATGGTTCACACAGACCTCACAATTAATGATGAGCCGAACACCCCCCCCCCCCCCCTCTGTTCGGTTTGCACGAGAACACCGCAAACAGGGGAAAAGTTTGTTCGAACAAACAAATTCCATTGAAATCTATGGGACTCGAACATCAAAAACCAAATGGCCTCATTTTGAAGGCTGAAATGCAAGTTATTGCCCAAAAAAGTGTATGGTGTCCGCGTACTGACCTGGGGAACATGTAGCAATGCAAATTTTTTTTTTTTAAACAATCGTTTTTCAAGGAGCACTGCTTTACTGATTTTAATGAGGCTTAAAGTGAAACTATAAAAATGAAAAACTCCTTCAAATATCGTGCCTGGGGGGGTCCCCTTAATGTGCCTATAAAGTAGCGCATCTCTACGATGTTTGTAGCCTGTTGCAGCAATACTGACATTTCTAAAGCAAAAAATGTCATATACAAATATACATACACATTTCAAATCACCTGTACTTGTCAATCAGGTGCAGAAAAATTGGGCCTTGGTGGTGCCTGAACACCGTAACCCCTCACAGTTACTCTTGCTGGGAGCAGGAAGGGGCCCTGCTGGTAAAAATCCCATAAATATTTGGAAATCGCATGTACTTGTCATACAGATGCAGAAAAATTGGGCCTTGGGTGTTGGTGGTGCCTGAACACCGCAACCCCTTACAGTTACTCTTGATGGGCACAGGAACAGGCCCTGCTGGTAAAAATTCCATACAAATTTGAAATCACATGTACTTGTCATACAGGTGCAGAAAATTGGGCCTTGGTTGTTGGTGGTGCATGAACACTTCAACCCCTCGCAGTTACTCTTGCTGGGCGCAGGAACGGGCCCTGCTGGTAAAAATTCCATACCAATTTGAAATTGGCAAAAATCAAATGTTGTATGTGTTCTTATCAGTGATCTAGTGGGGCGCTGTGCTGTCATCTGACCTGGTCAAGGTTGGGTGTCGGCTTGTAAGATTCTGGTACCTCTGGTACCCTTAATTTCCATTTCCTTTCAATATGCGTCCCACCTTTCTAGTTAGGTGGAACGCATACACCTTTAAGACGGATGACATCATCGCCGAGCGCCGCAGAGCGGCTATTTCAACCACCGGCGTTCTCTCTCACGTTGTTCGTTCAATGTGCCTGTGTGTCTACATGCTTACAAGCTTGTCTTGCTGCCGGAACCTCCAGCTATTTGCTTTTACCTGGAACAGACCGGAACCTCGCTACTGATCCCCGTATCTCGCTACCGGATCACTCTCTCACTACTGGACCCCTCTACTACTAACCTTACTAGTGATAAGTACCCCACAGGGGAATCCTCCATAAACTAACTTACACTATCTACCTCTGCACATTAAGGACTGTTACTATCTATGCATACTAATTCTATCAGCTGCACTGTTACATAGATTGCTAGCTCTTGAGTCTACTACCATCTATCCTTGCACTGGGTTAGCCTATCCTGTATTTGTCATCTGCTGTCCTTACCACCTGTTACCATACTCGATTACTAACCTATCTGCATTCTACCTATTACCATCTAATACTCTCCTGAACATTACTATCAAGTGCTTACCATTTCTGTCACTGTTCACACCTGTCCCTTCAGCACATCACCTCCATACTGCCATATACATCCTATCACTCCAGGAACATCTTATTGAGTGTGTGTATATCTGTATGCTGAAGCTGACAGGCCCACGGTGATGAGTCTGGAGAGTTGGATCTGGTTATTCAACACATCTCTACATGACTACTGAGTGGAGATTCTGCAGCTGCAAATCCAGCCTACTACAAAAACGCAGGAGCGTTACAGATTGAACGAACCCAAAAAATGGATTCAGCAGAATTACCCACTCAAGTGACACAATTAACACAACAAGTAAATGCATTAATACTTGCTCTTACTGAAGTAAAAGAAGAAAATCAGACTCTGACACAGCAGGTAACCCGTCTTTCACGGCTTACTGCTGCTCAGCCCCCTGAACCTAAAATAAACCCTCCTCTAGTGTTTACAGGTGATCGGAAAAAATTTTGTGAATTCAAAAACGCATGTCAATTGCTTTTTTTGTTAAAACCTCGTACATACCCTACTGATCAAATTAAAGTCTGTACCGTTATTCCCGTGATCCACGGGCCTGGGCAGACTCTCTCTTTGAGAAAAATGATCAGCTTCTCAACTCCTATTCTTTATTCCTAGCGGAACTCGCTAGTTTATATGAAGACCCCAATAGGCAGAGTACTGCTGATATTCAATTGAGGGCTTTAAAACAAGGAAGGAGACCTGTAGAAGACTTTGTAGCAGAGTTCAAAAGATGGACCCTTGATTCAGGGTGGAATGATACATCTCTGCGAACTCAATTCAGACTCGGGTTGTCAGAAGCTGTTAAAGACGAGCTCGCCCGAGCGGATTTACCTGGCACCTTGGATGCCTTAATACAACTTAGTATCAACATCGACAGGCGACTGCGAGAAAGAAAGGCTGAGAAAATGGGAATGCCATTGTCTAGTCCTTCTCGGATTTCGGCCGTTGACCCTACTCCTATGGAGGTAGGAACCATACGCCCACCTTTATCAACTACTGAACGAGCCAGAAGAAGATCCAGAAACCTCTGCATATACTGCGCATCCCCGGATCATTTGATAAGCGTCTGTCCCCTTGTCCGCAAAAAAGAGGGTGAGTGTTCACATGTCTTGCTAGGAGGATTAACAACTTCCTTTTCTAACCCCTATATCTTTGTCCATTTAACATTACAGTGGGACCAGACTAGGATTACCACCAAGGCTATGATCGACACAGGATCTTGTGGAAACTATATTGATACACGTTTTGTTACCTTAAATAAAATACCTATTATTTCAAAACCTAAACCTGTTTATGTTAGTTTCATTAACGGGATTCCACTATCTTCTGGTCCAATCACCAACCAGACACAAGCACTCCTTGTCACTGCTAACGAGTCTCATATGGAGACCACCACTTTTGATATACTAGCTTCACCCCATTTTTCCATTATTTTGGGACTCCCCTGGTTACACACACATCAACCAATCATAGATTGGAAAAAACGGACTTTGGCTTTCCCTTCTCACTATTGTGAGATTACGTGTAACCTCCCATCTTATGGAAAGATCCTGTCTGTGGTGTCAGATGAGATTGCACCACTATGCTATCAGGATCTGTCCGAAGTATTCCTTGAAAAAAATGCCCAAGTGTTGCCTCCCCATAGGGATTATGATTGCACTATCGATCTACTCCCTAACAGCAAATTGCCTTTCGGTCATGTTTATCCTCTTTAACAGGATGAACTTTCTCATCTCAAGGAATACTTGGATGAGAATTTGACAAAAGGGTTCATCAGACCCTCTACTTCTTCTACAGCTGCAGGACTTTTCTTTGTCCGCAATAAGGATTCAAGTCTTAGGCCTATTATCGATTATAGGCAATTAAATACGATTACGATAAAGGATCGCTATCCTTTACCGCTCATCCCTGAACTCATTGAACAAGTGCGTGGGGCTACTTACTTCTCTAAATTGGACCTAAAAGGGGCATACAACCTAATCCGAATCCGTGACGGAGATGAGTGGAAAACAGCATTCAGAACCAGATACGGATTATTCGAATATCTTGTGATGCCATTCGGGTTGTGTAATGCTCCCGCAGCTTTCCAGAGGTTCATAAACGACATCTTTAGAGACTTACTTGATGTCTGTGTTGTAGTATATCTGGACGATATACTTATCTATTCTCGATCTCTGTCTGAACATATAAAACATGTAAGACTTGTGTTATCCAGATTACTCGCACACAATCTATACGTGAAATTAAAAAAATGCCTATTTCATAAAGAAGAAATATTATTCCTAGGATACATCATATCCAAAACCGGAATTAAGATGGATATGAGCAAGATATCCTGTATTCTGGATTGGACTATACCAACAACTCGTAAGGCATTACAGCGATTCCTTGGATTTTCAAACTTCTATAGGAAGTTCATCAAGAACTTCTCTGCCATTGTGAGACCTCTCACACAACTTAGAAGTATAAAGAAACCATTCAAATGGTCAGAAGAAGCAAATCGAGCTTTCCGCTTGTTAAAATCAAGCTTTACTTCTGCTCCCATACTACGCCATCCAGACCCATCCCTCCAATATATTCTGGAGGTAGATGCGTCAAATATGGCAGTAGGAGCAGTTCTCTCCCAACGACCAACAAATACTTCACCACTCCACCCAGTTGCTTTCTTTTCAAAATCACTAAGCAGCCCAGAGGTGAATTACCCAGTGGGTGAAAAGGAGTTGCTTGCCATAAAACTGGCACTGGAGAATTGGCGACATCTACTTGAGGGTACCCGGTTACCAATACTCATATATACAGATCATAAAAACCTTCAATACCTCCAGACTAACAAAATTCTTTCCCACCGGCAGGTACGATGGTCATTATTCTTCCTAAGATTCAACTTCCTAGTGACCTACACGCCTGCAGACAAAAATAAAAAAGCGGATGCGCTATCACGATTAACCGAAGATAACTGCGCCGAAATCCCTTCTATTCCTATAATACCCTATGAACGTATTATTGGTGTTGTTCGTTCCCTGAAGGAAGAGATTTTGCACAGTATAGGATTGGATTCACCTCCACCACAACTAAGTACTGATGCAGAAGGCTTCCTCTATTACAACGACAAACTCTACATACCCCCTACTATGCGCACCAAGATCTTGGAGTTATCACATGATGTGCCCATGGCAGGACATATGGGTATGACGAAAACCCTTAATTTGCTTACCAGGCAGTTTTGGTGGCCTGATATGAAGACGTCTGTACAAAAATTTGTTTCTTCATGTGACATCTGTGCAAGGTCCAAAATTGACACTACAAAACCATCTGGTCTACTCTGCAGTCTACCAATACCCCAGGTTCCATGGGAAGTTGTGTCCTTAGACTTTATAGTAGAACTACCACCTTCTAAAGGATTTAATACCATTCTAGTGTCAGTGGACCACCTGACAAAGATGGCACATTTCATCGCTATTCGTAGACTACCTTCATCTAAACAAACAGCGTAACTACTGATGAAACATGTGTTCAAATTACATGGAATTCCAAAGACTCTTTTATCCGACCGTGGTTCACAGTTCATCTCCAAATTTTGGCAAGCTCTTTGTCAAATATTACGGATTGAGCGAAAGCTCACTTCTCCCTACCACCCTCAGACCAACGGACAGACTGAAAGAGTCAACCAGTGTATAGAACAATATCTGCGTTGCTACACATCATACCTACAGGATGATTGGGTGGACCTTCTCCCTCTGGCGGAATTTGCTTATAACAACGCAACCCACAGTACTACTAAGCAAAGTCCGTTCTACTTGAACTATGGGTTTCATCCCACACTTCTTCCACCACGCATCCTACCATCAAGTAACCCAGTAGCCTCGGACTATCTTACCCAAATAAAAGACTCTCTGGGTTTACTTAATACCACTATCTCACACGCTCATAGTCAACAAAAAAGGTACTACGACCTTCGTAGAAGACCTTCTCCTCAGTATGCTATTGGGGACCTCGTTTGGCTATCGACAAAAAATTTAAGGTTAAAGATCCCTAGCAAAAAGCTTGGACCTTTATTTCTGGGACCCTTCCCAATTAAAAAACTCATTGGAAAAGCTGCAGTACAGCTCACCTTACCGGCAGATCTCAAAATACATCCCATCTTCCATGTGTCGCTACTGAAACCCCATATTCCTAACCAAGGAATAAGGCCTACCATCTTGCCTCCACCTCCAGTACAAGTTGAAGGCGGAGAAGAATATGAGATTAAGGAGATTTTGGATTCTCGTATCCACAGAGGAAGACTCCAGTATCTCATAAGATGGAAGAACTATGGACCCCAAGACGACACCTGGTTGGATACCTCTGATGTTCACGCACCTAGGCTTATACGAAGGTTTCACTCGAAATACCCAGAGAAACCAGTGCTATAGGCCTTCTGGAGCCGGCCTTAAGGGGGGGTACTGTAAGATTCTGGTACCTCTGGTACCCTTAATTTCCATTTCCTTTCAATATGCGTCCCACCTTTCTAGTTAGGTGGAACGCATACACCTTTAAGACGGATGACGTCATCGCTGAGCGCCTGTAACGCTCCTGCGTTTTTAGTATAGGCTGGATTTGCAGCTGCAAAATCTCCACTCAGTAGTCATGTAGAGATGTGTTGAATACCAGATCCAACTCTCCAGGACTCATCACCGTGGGCCTGTCAGCTTCAACATACAGATATATACACACTCAATGAGATGTTCCTGGAGTGATAGGATGTATATGATAGTATGAAGGTGATGTGCTGAAGGGACAGGTGTGAACAGTGACAAGGATGGTAATCACTTGATAGGTTTGTATAGGAGAGTTCAAGATGGTATTTAGGAATGCAGATAGGTTAGTATCGAGTATGCTAACAGGTGGTGAGGACAGCAGATGACAAATACAGGATAGACTAACCCAGTGCAAGGATAGATAGTAGTAGACAGGAGAGCTAGCAATCTATGCAGCAGTGCAGATGATAGATGGTAGAAGGCTCAAGAGCTAGCAATCTATGTAACAGTGCAGATGATAGGATAGTATGGATAGGTAGTAACAGTCCTTAATGTGCATAGGTAGATAGTGCAATAAGGTTATGGAGGGTTCCCCTGCGGGGTACTTATCACTTGTAATGTTAGTAGTTTAGAGAGGTCCAGTAGATAAGGAATGATCCGGTAGCGAGATACAGGGATCAGTAGCGAGGTTCCGGTCTGCTCCAGGTAAAGGGAATAGCTGGAGGTTCCGATCGAGAGACAGGCTTGAAAGCATGTGGATAACAAGGCAGGTTGAACGAACAATGTGAGTGAGACCGCCGGCGGTTGAAATAGCCGCTCTGCGGCGCTCAGCAGTGACATCATCGTTCTTAAAGGTATATGCGTACCACCTGAAGAGAAAGGTGGGACGCATTACAGAGAAAGTGGTGATTAAGGGTACCGGAGGTACCAGAATCTTACAGTACCCCCCCCTTAAGGCCGGCTCCGGAAGGCCTATAGGACAGGTTTCTCTGGGTGTTTCGAGTGAAAGTTCCGTATAAGTCTAGGCGCATGAATATCAGAGGTATCTAGCCAGGTGTCGTCTTGGGGTCCATAGTTCTTCCATCTTATGAGATACTGGAGTCTTCCTCTATGGATGCGAAAATCCAAAATTTCCTTGATCTCATACTCTTCTCCGCCTTCAACTTGTATTGGAGGTGGAGGCAAGATGGTAGGCCTTATTCCTTGGTTAGGAACATGGGGCTTCAGTAGCGACACATGGAAGATGGGATGGATCTTGAGATCTGCTGGTAGGGTGAGCTGTACTGCAGCTTTTCCGATAAGTTTTTTAATTGGGAAGGGTCCCAAAAATAAAGGTCCAAGCTTCTTGCTAGGGATTTTTAATCTTAAGTTCTTTGTCGATAGCCAAACAAGGTCCCCAATAGCATACTGAGGAGAAGGTCTTCTACGAAGGTCGTAGTACTTTTTTTGTTGACTGTGAGCGTGTGATATAGTGGTATTGAGTAAACCCAAAGAGTCTTTTATTTGGGTAAGGTAATCCGAGGCTACTGGGTTACTCGATGGCAGGATGCGTGGTGGAAGAAGAGTGGGATGAAACCCATAGTTCAAGTAGAACGGACTTTGCTTAGTAGTACTGTGGGTTGCGTTGTTATAAGCAAATTCCGCCAGAGGGAGAAGGTCCACCCAATCATCCTGTAGGTATGATGTGTAGCAACGCAGATATTGTTCTATACACTGGTTGACTCTTTCAGTCTGTCCGTTGGTCTGAGGGTGGTAGGGAGAAGTGAGCTTTCGCTCAATCCGTAATATTTGACAAAGTGCTTGCCAAAATTTAGAGATGAATTGTGAACCACGGTCGGACAAAAGAGTTTTTGGAATTCCATGCAACTTAAACACGTTTCATCAGTAGTTCTGCTGTTTGTTTAGATGAAGGTAGTCTACGGATAGCAATGAAATGTGCCATCTTTGTCAAGTGGTCCACTGACACTAGGATGGTATTAAATCCTTTAGAGGGTGGTAGTTCTACTATGAAATCTAAGGACACAACTTCCCATGGAACCTGGGGTATTGGTAGACTACAAAGTAGTCCAGATGGTTTTGTAGTGTCAATTTTGGACCTTGCACAGATGTCACATGAAGAAACAAATTTTTGTACAGACGTCTTCATATCAGGCCACCAAAACTGCCTGGTGAGCAAATTAAAGGTTTTCGTTATACCCATATGTCCTGCCATGGGCACATCATGCGATAACTCCAAGATCTTGGTGCGCATAGTAGGGGGTATGTAGAGTTTGTCATTGTAATAGATAAAGCCTTCTGCATCAGTACTTAGTTGTGGTGGAGGTGAATCCATTCTTATACTGTGCAAAATCTCTTCCTTCAAGGAACGAACAACACCAATAATGCGTTCATAGGGTATTATGGGAATGGAAGGGATTTTGGCGCAGTTATCTTCGGTTAATCGTGATAGCGCATCCGCTTTTTTATTTTTGTCTGCAGGCGTGTAGGTCACTAGGAAATTAAATCTTAAAAAGAATAATGACCATCGTACCTGCCGGTGGGAGAGAGTCTTGTTAGTCTGGAGGTATTGAAGGTTTTTATGATCTGTATATATGAGTATTGGTAACTGGGTACCTTCGAGCAGATGTCGCCAATTCTCCAGTGCCAGTTTTATGGCAAGCAACTCCTTTTCACCCACTGGGTAATTCACCTCTGGGCTGCTTAGTGATTTTGAAAAGAAAGCAACTGGGTGGAGTGATGAAGTGTTTGTTGGTCGTTGGGAGAGAACTGCTCCTACTGCCATATTTGACGCATCTACCTCTAGAATATATTGGAGGGATGGGTCTGGATGGCGTAGTATGGGAGCAGAAGTAAAGCTTGATTTTAACAAGCAGAAAGCTTGATTTGCTTCTTCTGACCATTTGAATGTTTTTTTTATACTTGTCAGTTGTGTGAGAGGTCTAACAATAGCGGAAAAGTTCTTGATGAACTTCCTATAGAAGTTCGAGAATCCAAGGAATCGCTGTAGGGCCTTACGAGTTGTTGGTATAGGCCAGTCTAGAATACAGGATATCTTACTCATATCCATCTTAATTCCAGTTTTGGATATGAAGTATCCTAGAAATAATATTTCTTCTTTATGAAATAGACATTTTTTTAATTTCACATATAGTCTGTGTGAGAGCAGTCTGGACAACACAAGTCTTACATGTTTTATGTGTTCAGGCATAGATCGAGAATAAATAAGTATATTGTCTAGGTATACTACAACACAGACATCAAGTAAGTCTCTAAAGATGTCGTTTATGAATCTTTGGAAAGCTGTGGGAGCATTACATAGCCCGAATGGCATCACAAGGTATTCAAATAGTCCATATCTGGTTCTGAATGCTGTTTTCCACTCATCCCCGTCACGGATTCGGATTAGGTTGTATGCCCCTTTCAGGTCTAATTTGGTGAAATAAGTAGCCCCACGCACCTGTTCAATAAGTTCAGGGATGAGTGGCAAAGGATAGCGATCCTTTATCGTAATCGTGTTTAATTGCCTATAATCGATAATAGGCCTGAGACTGGAATCTTTATTGCGGACAAAGAAAAGTCCTGCAGCAGTGGAAGAAGTAGAGGGTCTAATGAACCCTTTTGTCAAATTCTCATCCAAGTATTCCTTGAGATGAGAAAGTTCATCCTGTGAAAGGGGATAAACATGTCCGAAAGGCAATTTGCTGTTAGGGAGTAGATCGATAGTGCAATCGTAATCCCTATGGGGAGGCAACACTTGAGCATTTTTCTCAAGGAACACTTCGGACAGATCCTGATAGCATAGTGGTGCAATTTCATCTGACACCACAGACAGAATCTTCCCATAAGATGGGAGGTTACACGTATTCTCACAATAGTGAGAAGGGAAAGCCAAAGTCGGTTTTTTCCAATCTATGATTGGTTGGTTTGTGTGTAACCAGGGAAGTCCCAAAATAATAGGAAAATGGGATGAGGATAGTATGTCAAAGGTGATGGTCTCCACATGTGATTCGTTGGTAGTGGCAAGGAGTGCCTGTGTCTGGTTGGTGATTGGACCAGAAGACAGTGGAATACCATTAATGAAACTAACAGAAACAGGCTTAGATTTTGAAATAATAGGTATTTTATTTAAGGTAACAAAGCGTGTATCAATATAGTTTCCACAAGATCCAGTGTCGACCATAGCCTTGGTGGTGATCCTAGTTTGGTCCCACTGTAATATTAAATGAACAAAAAGATAGGGGTTAGAAAAGGAAGTCGTTAATCCTCCCAGCAAGACATGTGAACACTCACCCTCTTTTTTGCGGACAAGGGGACAGGTGCTTATCAAATGATCCGAGGATGCGCGGTACATGCAGAGATTTCTGGATGTTCTTCTAGCTTGTTCAGTAGTCGTTAAAGGTGGGCGTATGGTTCCTACATCCATGGGAGTAGGGTCAACGGCCGAAATCTGAGAAGGACTAGACAATGGCATTCCCATCTTTTCAGCCCTTCTTTCTCGCAGTCGTCTGTCGATGTTGATACTGAGTTGTATCAAGGCCTCCAAGGTGCCAGGTAAATCCGCTCGGGCGAGCTCGTCTTTAACAGCTTCCGATAACCCCAGTCTGAATTGAGTTCGCAAAGATGTGTCATTCCACCCTGAATCAAGGGTCCATCTTTTGAACTCAGATACAAAGTCTTCTACAGGTCTCCTTCCTTGTTTTAAGGCCCTCAACTGAATATCAGCAGTACTCTGCCTATTGGGGTCTGCCCAGGCCCGTGGATCACCCGTCAAGTATGAAATAACGGTACAGACTTTTATTTGATCAGTGGGGTATGTACGAGGTTTTAACAAAAAAAGCAATTGACATGCGTTTTTGAATTCACAAAATTTTTTCCGATCACCTGTAAACACTAGAGGAGGGTTTATTTTATGTTCAGAAGGCTGAACAGCAGTAAGCCGTGAGAGCTGGGTTACCTGCTGTGTCAGAGTCTGATTCTTTTCTTGTACGTCAGTCAGAGCAAGTATTAACGCTTTTACTTGTTGTGTTAATTGTGTCACTTGAGTGGGTAATTCTGCTGAATCCATTTTTAAGGTTTGTTCAATCTGTAAGGCTCCTGCGTTTTTAGTATAGGCTGGATTTGCAGCTGCAAAATCTCCACTCAGTAGTCATGTAGAGATGTGTTGAATACCAGATCCAACTCTCCAGGACTCATCACCGTGGGCCTGTCAGCTTCAACATACAGATATATACACACTCAATGAGATGTTCCTGGAGTGATAGGATGTATATGATAGTATGAAGGTGATGTGCTGAAGGGACAGGTGTGAACAGTGACAAGGATAGTAATCACTTGATAGGTTTGTATAGGAGAGTTCAAGATGGTATTTAGGAATGCAGATAGGTTAGTATCGAGTATGCTAACAGGTGGTGAGGACAGCAGATGACAAATACAGGATAGACTAACCCAGTGCAAGGATAGATAGTAGTAGACGCATTACAGAGAAAGTGGTGATTAAGGGTACCGGAGGTACCAGAATCTTACAGCGCCGCAGAGCGGCTATTTCAACCGCCGGCGTTCTCTCTCACGTTGTTCGTTCAATGTGCCTGTGTGTCTACATGCTTACAAGCTTGTCTTGCTGCCGGAACCTCCACCTATTTGCTTTTACCTGGAACAGACCGGAACCTCGCTACTGATCCCCGTATCTCGCTACCGGATCACTCTCTCACTACTGGACCCCTCTACTACTAACCTTACTAGTGATAAGTACCCCACAGGGGAATCCTCCATAAACTAACTTACACTATCTACCTCTGCACATTAAGGACTGTTACTATCTATGCATACTAATTCTATCAGCTGCACTGTTACATAGATTGCTAGCTCTTGAGTCTACTACCATCTATCCTTGCACTGGGTTAGCCTATCCTGTATTTGTCATCTGCTGTCCTTACCACCTGTTACCATACTCGATTACTAACCTATCTGCATTCTACCTATTACCATCTAATACTCTCCTGAACATTACTATCAAGTGCTTACCATTTCTGTCACTGTTCACACCTGTCCCTTCAGCACATCAACTTCATACTATCATATACATCCTATCACTCCAGGAACATCTTATTGAGTGTGTGTATATCTGTATGCTGAAGCTGACAGGCCCACAGTGATGAGTCTGGAGAGTTGGATCTGGTTATTCAACACATCTCTACATGACTACTGAGTGGAGATTCTGCAGCTTCAAATCCAGCCTACTACAAAAACGCAGGAGCGTTACACGGCTATGCAAACCTGCTGGAGTGATGGGGACCTGGAAGGTTAGTATCGGCAGGAACTGAAACTGAAATTGGGCCTTTGGTGATAGTGGTGCCTGAACACCATTACTCCTCACAGTTACTCTTGCTGGGTGCAGAAACGGGACCTGCTGGTAAGAATTCCATACAAATTTGAAATTGCATGTACTTGTCATACAGGTGCCAAAAAATGGGCCTTTGGTTTTGGTGGAGACTGAACACCATAACCCCTCACAGTTACTCTTGCTGGGCGCAGGAATGGGACCTGCTGGTAAGAATTCAATACAGATTTGAAATCGCATGTACTTGTCATACAGGTGCCAAAAAGTGGACCTTTGCTGTTGGTGGTGTCTGAACACAATAATCCCTCACAGTTACTCTTGCTGGGCGCAGGCAGGGGACATACTGGTAAGAATTCCATGTATTCTTGTCTTGATCTCAGATCACAGATGTATCATTCTATTTGTCTTGTCTGTGATTCAAATCTAAGGTGTTTACAATATATACCCTAAGCAGATTTTTTCCCCCTGTTTTGTCCCCTGTTGTCTTGTGAGCTAGGCTTGGGAGATAGGGCCTACCTCTTCTTTAAATGTTTCATGTTTTAGATTATTGTTTAATAAATTGATATTTTACTAAAATTGACATTTGATATGGGTCTTATATTGTGCCCTTAAAGTCCACATTACAGTATATACAAGTGCCTCTTTTGTTTATTTTTCTTGTTCTGCGGCTCGCATTCGCCATTCCATGTCATGCCAAAAGGTAGTAGGGTTGAGGTCAGGGCTCTGTACAATTCATTTGCCTTCCTTTACACCAGGGGTGGGCAAATTGCAGCCCTCCAGCAGTTACAGAACTACAAGTCATCTAATTTCCTGACTACCTAACACATTGTTGGAGACCCTGGAGCAACAAGACGGTAGAAAAAAACTACAGAATGACCCCATTTTGGAAATCAAATGCTTTAAGGTATTTTCTGAAAGGCAAAGTGAACCTTGAAAATTTCATTTTTTGCCAAAAGATCAGAAAAGAAAATGAAAATTGACTTCTTTTTTTTTACACAAAGTTGTCAATTATTAAGATATTTCTAAAAAAAAAAAAAGGCGTGCTTAGAATTACACCCCAAAACACATTCTTACATTCCTCCTGTGTATGGCAATACCATGTGTGGGAGACTCTCACTTTTTGGACTGATTATATACCAAATTTCACAGCCTAGCCACATAGAGTGCCATAAAATCCAAGGAGCACTTTCAGGTATGTAGTTCTGCAACAGCTGGAGGGCTGCAGTTTGCCCACCTCTGATGTCACAGTTTGTCCATCCCTGACACGAATCTCATCAAACCATGTCTTTACAGAGCTGGCTTTTGAGTCTGAATTCAGTACTTTGAAGAGACGGACACATATCTTTGGCCATATAGTGTATATCGAAGATTCAAATCACAAAAGAGTGAATCAAGAAAATAACCAAACTTTGCCTTTACTACTCATCAGATTATATTATCAAAAAAGATGACCATGAATGTGTTCTTCTGTCTCTAAAAACTGTGGAGATGTTTAAAATATATTGCATTATGGGATTTTGTGTACACATCCTAACTGTAATGTGTCTGTATGCTTTTGAATAGTTTTTATATTAACAGTTTTTTTGAGCTTTTTTTTACAATCTTTTTTATAACATACCACACCGTTTTTTAATTTACAGAAAGGCATTCAAGAAACGCAGTCAGGTAAAAAACAGGAAATAAGTAATGTATAGAGAACCAAACATAATTCTGAATATTTCTATGCTATAACAATTGTTGATTCCCTAACATAAGATTAGGGGATAGATCATGTAGTTACCAGTACATCACTCTGGGGTAGCCCAGTTAAACCCACAGTGATATGTACTCAGATATTCCATATGTCTAAGATTAAATGTGTTTGGAAAAGTTTCCTGGGCAGTCCCCATCGGAATTTAAAGTTATCTATAATATCTATACAATAATTACTCTGGTTAAAGGAAAAAGCAAAAAAGGACAGAGACAGTATTTTACATTTTACCTCGTTATGTTTTTAGTTAAAGAGGAACTTCACTAACCCTCCCCCCCCCCCCTCTTTCCCATTTTGTCCCATCTTTTCTGTTGTTCAGCATTTCTCGCACACAACATAGGCATACACTTAATTACACATAAAAACACATTCTGCTATGTCTTCTGATGTATGGGGGTACCTACCACATGTGTGAGACTTTTCCACAGCCTAGATGCATAGAGGGCCCCAAAATCCAAGGAGCACCTTTGGACTTACAATGAGCATAAATTAGCCATCTCATTTCCTGACTACCTAACACATTTTGGAGGCCCTGGAGCAACAAGACAGTAGAAACAACTACAAAATGACCCCATTTTGGAAAGCAAATGCTTCAAGGTATTTTCTGAAAGGCAAAGTGAGTCTTGAAAATTTCATTTTTTACCAAAAGATTAGGAAAGAATATGAAAATGTATTTTTTTTTTTACACAAAGTTGTCAATTAATAAGATATTTCTAACAAACAACAAAGGCATACTTAGAATTACACCCCAAAACACATTCTATTACTCCTCCTGTGTATGGCGATACCATATGTGTGAGACTTTCTCACTTTTTGGTTTGATTATATACCAGATTTCCCAGCCTAGCCACATAGAGTGGCAAAAAATCAAAGGAGCATCTTCAGGCGTTCTAGGGGGATAAATTATGCATTTAACTTTCTGACTAGCTATTATATTTTTGGAAGCTCTGCAGCACCAGGACAGTGGAAACACTCCCAAAATGACCACATTTTGGAAAACAAGCACCCCAAGGTATTTTAAGAGGAATATTGGGTCTCTTAACCTCCTAGGCGGTAATCCCGAGCGTGACTCGGGGTTGGTTTTTCATATCAGGAGCGGTAACCCCGAGTCACGCTCGGGGTGGATAGGCAGAGAGCGCAGCGGTGTTCTCTTACCTTATCCTGGCGATCCAGCGATGATCTCTCATTGCTGAGATCGCCAGCAGAGAGTCCCGCCGCTCCTCCGTCCACCGTCGGTCTGATCACTTCCTAGTTCCGTTCCCTGCAGCAGCAATGCTGCATGGGAGCGGAACTAGGGAGGGAAATTAAAAAAAAAAAAAACGTTGCACAAAACACATAACACATTTTATATTATATATATATATATATATATGTATATATATATATATATATATATATATATATATATATATATATATATATATGCATATATATATATATATATGTTACGACACCCCAAAGTATGAAAGGGGTTACAGTCGTCTAGGATAATCCACTCCCAAACACCCGGACAGCTATCGACCACTCCAATCCGCCATACATGAAGCACATCAATAATTCCCCCCCAAGTACGAGACAAGGCTCTGTAGTGAGGTTTGATCAAGAGTAACTCTCTTCTCTTTTATTGCAAGAAACACACACTTATATATACTTTGAGAATACCACATGAACAATGACTGTGTAATTATAGCCAGGTGAGCTCATTAACATGCTTATCAATAGTCTCAGACTCTATTAACATACTGTCCTATTTTAGACAAAAGGACTGAGTTGATCAGTAGACATTCTTTAGGAGGGGGCTGCTGGAAGCAATCCCCCCCTCAATCTGCAGCTAATACCCATTGAATTTGCAGACATAGTGACAACCTCTTTAAAGGAATTTGGAGCGTAGCAGCTAAAACATAGGGGAACAAAGTCTTTTAAAGCCTGGTCCATAGTCCAAAGGCAGCAGGCGGGCAACCAGGCTCCTCCAATGCAATGGGGCAAGATTGGTCTCGTCACATCATATATATGCATATATATATATATATATATATATATATATATATATATATATATATATATACATACATATATATATATATATATATATATATATATATATATATATATATATATATATATATGCATATATATATATATATATATATATATATATATATATATACATACATATATATATATATATATATATATATATATATATATATATATATATATATATATATATGCATATATATATATATATATACATACATACATATATATATATATGTATATATATATATATATATATATATATATATATATATATATATATCAGAGAGAGAGGTATTGAATGGGATTGTGGTGTATCCATAGGGTGGGGACCAAGGAAAACCCAGTGGAATTCCCAAAAGGTGGACTTTAAAGGGCTGGTATAGTAATTGGTGAGCAAACAAGGGAATAAAAAAATATATAAATTTATTGAAATATATTGTTAAAAACAGAGATCAGCATGATTACTTCACATATGGTAGCTAGCAATATAGTTTGAACATGAAGACATAAGATTAATCCATAGACAACTCAACCATGTTGAAACATTGAAGGTTTTTTCTTGGTGATGGTTCGACGCGTTTCGCCAGAAAAAAGTAATCGGCTTCTTCAGGAACCAATTGTTAGCGGCTAGACAGGGCCTCTAACATTAGACATATACAAAAAGGAGAAGAAAAAAAGACATAAACAGTCATAAATAACCTTCATGTTATACCATTGAAGCATAGTTGATACATAACATATCAAACTCCTATTGAGTGGAATACAAAACTAGAGGTGGACATTATTGGTCAACTTGCTCACCTAGTTCACAATGGAGTTAACATAGATAGGGTTCGAGATATCCCTAGTTATCCAGTGAGGCCAGGATGCAAGTAGCCCTCTCCAATAGATCCTCAAATAGGGCTCCAAAGAACTCCTTTATGAGGGTAGGTGGACCGAACCTCTTCCAAATTTCCCAAGGGGATGAATACATCCGATAATATATGCCAATGAGTAACCTCTATGTTGTCACCATGGGGTACTCAGCAACGATACGATGTTGGAGGCAGGGGATTGATAAAATAAAGCCCAGAACAACTCTGTAGTGTTTCCATGATAGAAGGGAAAGAGAGCACAAAAGAGAGGACAAGAGATAAAAATAATAATAAATGATTATAGCCCACCAAACAAATAACAATCCGTTTGGAGGTTAGGTATATAAGCCCATAGTTGAGGGCTCCATTCAGATAAAAGAGCCTACCTTGCCATGGAATCAGCACTGTGTAGAGGTACTGGACGCCTGTGCCCACGGTGCCGGGTACCGCAGCCATCGGCGTCTCTGCCTCGTGGGTTTATGAGCAGGAAGAGGTCCCGCCGGAAGTGCGACGCCAGAAGCGTCCCGATGTCACTTCCGGCGCGGGCGCTATGCAAGTGCGCCACTTCCGGTATGGCTGAAGATGGTAATACAGCCATCGGGTACGGCGCAACTGATTCCCATTGCTGGGAGAAGACCGGATGTTTACAAGAAACATCCTACCTCTGCTTTGCGCCCGAGTCCACCTAGAATGGAAAGGGAGAACAGGCATACACTAGCTCAGACCGGACCTGTCGGCACATCCCGATCCTATCAAAAAACAGGAAAACAATATATGATGATTGATAAAAATACTTCAAAGGTCCCGAAACAGGAAAAAAGAGCCTAACAAAAGAAAGGGAGCATATATGTGCATATATGAAAAAACATACATGCAACCACAAACAAAGATTAGTAAACAAATCAGAACAAAATATACAGCCCCTAAAAAAGGAGCATATTTAATAAGCATATCTCATTGACGCAGTTGCCACACAGAAGGCTCACATCAGAGCAAAAGGATGGCTAGTCATAGGGATATAGTCACATTATATCCTAAATTAGGAAGAGGAGACAAAAAAGGAAAAAAAAAGGGGGAAAAGGAAAAAAGGGAGGACAAAGGGGGGGAAAAAAGGGGGGGAAAAAAGGGAGGGGGGGGAAAGGGGGAATGGAAAGAAGGGGAGGGGGAGGGGGGGGAAGGAAAGAGGGAGGGTGAAAAAAGGGGGGGGGGAAACGAAAAAATATAAAAAATATGGAAAAGTCCTAGAGGTGGACAATAAAAAGGTCCCAGAGGTGGATTACCATTATTGGATTATGGATTCAATTAGAGAAATGGTTTATATGACACGGCTGAATTTAACCCGGGCCATTTAGTAGCTTGCTGATTAAAGATCCATTTTGCTTCCTTTTGGAGAATGATTTTATCGGTATTTCCACCTCGTGGGTTTCTGTTGACCACCTCTAGGACTGAGAAGGAAACCATGTGAGGGTCAAAGCTATGGTTGAGACCGACATGCTTACATATTGGTGTAAAAATTAGACCAACCTCCAAATAATAGAGGTGGTCACTGATCCTTTGCCAAAATTTCCTTTTGGTTTTGCCTATATAAAAGGCACCACATTTACATGTGGCTAGATAAACTACCCCTTCAGTCTGACAGGTGGCTGAGAATCTCGGCCGCAGCATTCCTCCTCGTGGCAAGGGAAGGGTAGTACCCTCCCTTACCCATGGGCATAGGTCACATGTCCCACATCTGTGGGTCCCTAGTGATCCCTCAGATCCCACAGAAGTGGGAGACTGGAAATGGCTGTGCACCAATGAGTCGCCCAGAGATCTAGCCTTCCTAAATACTAATTCTGGTGTTGATCGGACATATCGGGAGATTGTTGGATCCTCCGTCAAAAAGTGCCAATTTTTGGCCAATATGGAGCGGATCTCTTGATGGTGGGCATTGAAGGTAGTGATCATTTTAGTTGTGGAGGGGGATTCCTGTTTTTTGGGGCAGTAGATCAACTCCTCCCTTTTCTGGGATTTAGCCTTTTGGTAGGCATTTTTTAGGACCCTGTTGCTGTATCCCCTTAGTTTTAGCCTCTGTTGAAGGGCTCTTGCTTCCCTCTCAAAGTCAACATCCCTTCCGCAATTGCGGCGTATCCTAAGGTACTGGCAGTAAGGTATATTACGTACAAGCGATCTTGGATGACCACTCTGGTAATGAAGAATAGTGTTACCAGCTGTCTCCTTCCGGTACAGGGAGGTAAATAGGGTTCCGTCAGGAGACATGTGTATATAGGTGTCAAGAAAAGGAATCACCAACTTGCTGCATTGCATTGTAAATTTTAGATTGAATTGGTTGATCGATAGATATTGCATAAATTCCATCAACTGTTCATGAGATCCCGTCCACACCACCAGGACGTCATCAATATACCTTTTCCAGGTAAGGACATGTTCAAAGAGGGTTGACGCCTTCTCATCAGAGAACAGGACGCGCTCCCATCCCATTCTAACGAGGAATGGTACTGTAAGGTGCCGGAAACACTAATCACCACAAAAAATGCTGAATTTTATACACTGATTTCCAACGCTGTTCAGGAAAATGTGATTGATAAAGAATTATTTGAATATCTTTGGGTCAAATGGCCAATCACGCCAACATTTTACTCTATACCTAAGATCCATAAAAAAACAGTCCCACCACCAGGACGTCCAATTATATCTGGCATAGGAAGCATATCAGAAATGGCAAGTCGATACATTGACAGCCACTTACGCCCACTAGTAGCTAGTTTACCATCTTATCTTAAAGATACGGTGGAACTGCTTAAGACCATTGAGGGACTTGTCGTGCCTACTCAATCGCTACTAGTAGCGATTGATATTGAAGCACTATACTCCTCAATTCCCCATACCAAAGGTCTAAGGGTGGCGTCTTCATTCCTCCGGGAACAGGAGCGCTCCAATTGGGCTCGTACTGATTTTGTCCTTCGACTTCTGGAATTTATTTTAAATTCCAATATTTTTTCCTTTAATGATGACACATACCTCCAGGTACAGGGGGTAGCGATGGGGACAGCGTGTG
Source organism: Pelophylax lessonae (assembly GCF_965119305.1). Classification (NCBI taxonomy): domain Eukaryota; kingdom Metazoa; phylum Chordata; class Amphibia; order Anura; family Ranidae; genus Pelophylax; species Pelophylax lessonae. The sequence continues at coordinate 726,926,324 of NC_138769.1, read as the reverse complement.
CCCCATCGTATGCCAACCTGTACCTGGGGGGATGGGAGCGCGTCCTATTCTCTGATGAGAAGGCGTCACCCCTCTTTGAACATGTCCTTACCTGGAAAAGGTATATTGATGACGTCCTGGTGGTGTGGACGGGATCTCATGAACAGTTGATGGAATTTATGCAATATCTATCGATCAACCAATTCAATCTAAAATTTACAATGCAATGCAGCAAGTTGGTGATTCCTTTTCTTGACACCTATATACACATGTCTCCTGACGGAACCCTATTTACCTCCCTGTACCGGAAGGAGACAGCTGGTAACACTATTCTTCATTACCAGAGTGGTCATCCAAGATCGCTTGTACGTAATATACCTTACTGCCAGTACCTTAGGATACGCCGCAATTGCGGAAGGGATGTTGACTTTGAGAGGGAAGCAAGAGCCCTTCAACAGAGGCTAAAACTAAGGGGATACAGCAACAGGGTCCTAAAAAATGCCTACCAAAAGGCTAAATCCCAGAAAAGGGAGGAGTTGATCTACCGCCCCAAAAAACAGGAATCCCCCTCCACAACTAAAATGATCACTACCTTCAATGCCCACCATCAAGAGATCCGCTCCATATTGGCCAAAAATTGGCACTTTTTGACGGAGGATCCAACAATCTCCCGATATGTCCGATCAACACCAGAATTAGTATTTAGGAAGGCTAGATCTCTGGGCGACTCATTGGTGCACAGCCATTTCCAGTCTCCCACTTCTGTGGGATCTGAGGGATCACTAGGGACCCACAGATGTGGGACATGTGACCTATGCCCATGGGTAAGGGAGGGTACTACCCTTCCCTTGCCACGAGGAGGAATGCTGCGGCCGAGATTCTCAGCCACCTGTCAGGCTGAAGGGGTAGTTTATCTAGCCACATGTAAATGTGGTGCCTTTTATATAGGCAAAACCAAAAGGAAATTTTGGCAAAGGATCAGTGACCACCTCTATTATTTGGAGGTTGGTCTAATTTTTACACCAATATGTAAGCATGTCGGTCTCAACCATAGCTTTGACCCTCACATGGTTTCCTTCTCAGTCCTAGAGGTGGTCAACAGAAACCCACGAGGTGGAAATACCAATAAAATCATTCTCCAAAAGGAAGCAAAATGGATCTTTAATCAGCAAGCTACTAAATGGCCCGGCTTAAATTCAGCCGTGTCATATTTCTCTAATTGAATCCATAATCCAATAATGGTAATCCACCTCTGGGACCTTTTTGTTGTCCACCTCTAGGACTTTTCCATATTTTTTATATTTTTTCGTTTCCCCCCCCCCCCTTTTTTCACCCTCCCTCTTTCCTTTCCCCCTCCCTCCCCCTCCCCTTCTTTCCATTCCCCCTTCCCCCCCCCCTCCCTTTTTTCCCCCCCTTTTTTCCCCCCCTTTGTCCTCCCTTTTTTCCTTTTCCCCCTTTTTTTTCCTTTTTTCCTTTTTTGTCTCCTCTTCCTAATTTAGGATATAATGTGACTATATCCCTATGACTAGCCATCCTTTTGCTCTGATGTGAGCCTTCTGTGTGGCAACTGCGTCAATGAGATATGCTTATTAAATATGCTCCTTTTTTAGGGGCTGTATATTTTGTTCTGATTTGTTTACTAATCTTTGTTTGTGGTTGCATGTATGTTTTTTCATATATACACATATATGCTCCCTTTCTTTTGTTAGGCTCTTTTTTCCTGTTTCGGGACCTTTGAAGTATTTTTATCAATCATCATATATTGTTTTCCTGTTTTTTGATAGGATCGGGATGTGCCGACAGGTCCGGTCTGAGCTAGTGTATGCCTGTTCTCCCTTTCCATTCTAGGTGGACTCGGGCGCAAAGCAGAGGTAGGATGTTTCTTGTAAACATCCGGTCCTCTCCCAGCAATGGGAATCAGTTGCGCCGTACCCGATGGCTGTATTACCATCTTCAGCCATACCGGAAGTGGCGCACTTGCATAGCGCCCGCGCCGGAAGTGACATCGGGACGCTTCTGGCGTCGCACTTCCGGCGGGACCTCTTCCTGCTCATAAGCCCACGAGGCAGAGACGCCGATGGCTGCGGTACCCGGCACCGCGGGCACAGGTGTCCAGTACCTCTACACAGTGCTGATTCCATGGCAAGGTAGGCTCTTTTATCTGAATGGAGCCCTCAACTATGGGCTTATATACCTAACCTCCAAACGGATTGTTATTTGTTTGGTGGGCTATAATCATTTATTATTATTTTTATCTCTTGTCCTCTCTTTTGTGCTCTCTTTCCCTTCTATCATGGAAACACTACAGAGTTGTTCTGGGCTTTATTTTATCAATCCCCTGCCTCCAACATCGTATCGTTGCTGAGTACCCCATGGTGACAACATAGAGGTTACTCATTGGCATATATTATCGGATGTATTCATCCCCTTGGGAAATTTGGAAGAGGTTCGGTCCACCTACCCTCATAAAGGAGTTCTTTGGAGCCCTATTTGAGGATCTATTGGAGAGGGCTACTTGCATCCTGGCCTCACTGGATAACTAGGGATATCTCGAACCCTATCTATGTTAACTCCATTGTGAACTAGGTGAGCAAGTTGACCAATAATGTACAATTGTTTTGTATTCCACTCAATAGGAGTTTGATATGTTATGTATCAACTATGCTTCAATGGTATAACATGAAGGTTATTTATGACTGTTTATGTCTTTTTTTCTTCTCCTTTTTGTATATGTCTAATGTTAGAGGCCCTGTCTAGCCGCTAACAATTGGTTCCTGAAGAAGCCGATTACTTTTTTCTGGCGAAACGCGTCGAACCATCACCAAGAAAAAACCTTCAATGTTTCAACATGGTTGAGTTGTCTATGGACTAATCTTATGTCTTCATGTTCAAACTATATTGCTAGCTACCATATGTGAAGTAATCATGCTGATCTCTGTTTTTAACAATATATTTCAATAAATTTATATATTTTTTTGTATTCCCTTGTTTGCTCACCAATTACTATACCAGCCCTTTAAAGTCCACCTTTTGGGAATTCCACTGGGTTTTCCTTGGTCCCCACCCTATGGATACACCACAATCCCATTCAATACCTCTCTCTCTGATGTCTAGTAACCAGGATGTGGGCTTGGTTTAGTAGTCTTTTGATCTGACTGTATAACAATTTTTTCCCAATATATATATATATATATATATATATATATATATATATATATATATATATGCACACACACACATATACATATATATATATATATATATATATATATATATATATATATATATATATATATATATGTATATATATATATATATAAAATTTTATTATTGATTCAATTATAATTCATGCGTTATATATTACACATATATATATATATATGTGTGTATATATATATATATATATATATATATATATATATATACACACATACACACACACATATAAATATATATAATATATAATGCATGAATTATAATCTAATCAATAATATAATTTTATTATATATATTATATATTAAATAATAAAATTATATTATTGATTCAATTATAATTCATGCGTTTGTGTTTCAAATTTATCACATCTGGGATGTCTACTAGAGTCTTGTTTTGGTCAGGTTTAAGTCAGTAATTACTAAGAATTGTAGGCCTATAATACATAACGCCAAATTTCCATGAAAACAATTGTACCGCTTTTGGTATGTAATTCCTGACATAATCATACCGCCAGGGAGGTTAAAGACTTAATTTTTTTGCCACAAGTTTTTGGAAAACGTAGAAAGAAAATGAAAATATATAAAACATTTTTTTTACACAAAATTGTCAGTTTAGTAAGATATTTCTCACACACAGCATAGGCAAACTTAGAATTACACACCAAAACACATTATGCTACTCCTTCTGAGTACTGTATAGCGATACCACATGTGTGAGACTTTTTAACTTTTTGGACTGATTATAAACCAGACATTGTATCTTGTGTATCACACAAATCAACCAATTGTATTAAAATCAATATCCTGTAATGGTCACCTCTATATGAGTGATCAGGGAATATAGCTTAGTGTAGCATCACCTATAGCAGTCCCAGTTCCTAAAGACAAGTATTCCTAGCCTGCTGGTACATGGGTGCCCCCTCAGGAATGCCATGTTTACTTACTAGGAAGTACGGGAGGCTGAAGAAAGGGAGAACAAAAAAGTCTCTGTAGTTCCAGGAGTGCAGTTATCTGTAGGGGATGGCTAGGACTGGTGTCTCATAGGAACAAGGTTAGTTGGATCAGTTCAGGCTGCAGGTCAGCAAACAGGCAAAGGATCAGTCCAGGCAACAGGCAGAAATGTGATTGGTCACAGCGATCACATGGTACCAGGGCAGAGTACCACCACTAGGATTGGTGATCCGCTGTGTCCACTGGGCACAGGATCGCACTGATGTGCACCCCCAGGGGCATATATGAGGTGCAGATCCGGGAGGACATCCGGGTCCATCACCCTAGATCGACACTTGACCCGCCCGCCATTTATATGCAGTGGCTGCTGGGAAGGAAGCAGTTAAATAATATTTCATTCTTCAATTAAATAAGGAAAAAATTGGTCTGGCAGGGAAAGCCTTAAAGCAAACCTCCAGAAAAATGAAAACTACTTTGCAGTTGGTCCTCCTCCACACTGCTAGGGTAAAGTGTTGGTTATGTCTATAGCTCTACCCCTAGACAAAATCAACATTTTACCATTGCAGTGTGGAGGTGGACCCAATGTAAGGGTAATCTTTGTTTTTCCTTTAATTTTCCCTTTTTTAATGATTATTTGACTTTTTTGTTGTCTTTTATACTTACAGTATTTTATAGGTAAACTACACATGTAAGTAACCTAAACCTTACAACACCCCTCGTTCCCCTCTCCTTCATGCTACCTAAGCATTTTTGTAATTACATATATATAATTTAGCTGCGCTATCCCTTGAAAAAGCAATCTATCATAAAACAAAGTGCAATATGTTGAATATCAGAAATAATTAATAAATAAACATCATAAAGTGCTAGTACAAATAAATAACTTGAGTGAAAAAATGTCATGTACAAAATGGACACATGATGTAATCTGCTGATTTAACCGCCAGCTAATTGTACCAACTTCTCTGCAAACGACAATCTTGTGCAAATCTGTGATTATGTCATATTTTCATTTTAGCATGTGAATTTTTTCCCCTCAAGTTATTTATTTGCACTAGCACTTTATATTGTACACGATATTGTCAAACGTATTGGGACACCTGCCTTTACACACACATGAACTTTTAAGGCAACCAAGTCCGTAGGGTTCAATACTGAGTTGGCCCACCCTTTGCAGATATAACAGCTTCAACTCTTCTGGGAAGGCTGTCCACAAGGTTTAGTAATTTGTCTATGGGATTGTTTGACCATTCTTCCAGAAGCGCATTTGTGAGTAAAGGCACTAAAGTTGGATGAGAAGGCCTGGCTCACAGTCTCCGCTCAAATTCATTCCAAAGGGTTAAGGTCAGGACTCTGTGTAGGCCAGTCAAGTTTCTCCACCCCATACTTACTCGCTCATGTCTTTATGGACCTTGCTTTGTACACTGGTGCACAGTCATGCTGGAACAGGCAGGGGCCATCCTTAAACTGTTACCACAAAGCTGGGAGCAGGAAATTGTCTAAAATGTCTTGGTATGCTGACCCCTTAAGAGTTCCCTCCACTGGAACTTATGGGCCAAGCCCAACCCCTGAAAAATAACCCCACACCATATTCAACACCCTCAACCAAATGATTTGGACCAGTGCGCCAAGCAAGGACCATAAAGACATGGATGAGTGAGGGGTGGAAGAACTTGACTGGCCTGCACAGACCTCAACCCTTTGGGATGAATTAGAGCGGAGACTGCGAGCCAAGCCTTCTCGTCAAACATTCTCATAGACACACTCCTAAACCTTGTGGATAGCCTTCACAGAAGAGTTGAAGCTGTTATAGCTGCAAAGGGTGGGCAAACTCAATATTGAACCCTTCAGACTAAGACTGGGATGCCATTATAGTACGTGTGTGTAAAGGCATGTGTCCCAATACTTTTGACATTATAATGTACATATATTAATTATTTCTGATATTCAGCATGTTGCACTTTGTTTTATGATAGATTGCTTTTTGAAGTTGGAATTGATATTTTGCACAATACTGGGCATTTTCATTATTTTAAAGTAGAAGTCCACCCTAACACTAAAATCCCTGCATCCATAGACCTCCACAATCTCACTGTATCACTCCGCCTTCATTAGCTGCCCGGCTGGGGGGCATTTCTGCTGAGTTATAGAAGAAAAAAAAAAAGACAGCCTGAGCAGGATCGAGGAATCCGGAGCAGAAGTCAGCCTTGGCCCGGGGTCCCGGAGAGGCGGCTATCACTGATCGCACACGGAGGGAAGGAGATCGGTGGAGGGGAGGGGGGGCTCAGGAGCCATGATGTGTGCAGAACCCAGTGATGTATCGGGGTCATGACACTGCAGCACCAGTGAGGTTCAGGGATAGCGAGGAGGACGTGCTGTGTGTGTAAACTGAGGCATCACCCCATACATCGTCCAATCCAGCCTGTGTGAAGAGAGCCCATCATCGCCTGTGAGATTTACGATACATTGGGATATCCATATTGAAGATTCCTGAGCGATCGGGGCTTCCAAGTTGTTTATACCTATCCCTGCATGTGTGACTTATTTACCGTACGGTACCTGGGTCCACAGCTTCTGGTAAGCGGCTAAGTACAATATCCTTTTCTGTGGTGGTGGGATTGTCACGATGGTGACCATTAGAAACTGGAAATCCCCACCTTCATTCATCTTTTAGGCACTTTATTTCAAGCACTTTTCTGGAATGTGGATTCTATATGGACACTTTTTTGTTGTGATTATGTGGACTGTTTTCTTCATGAACTTCTTAGTTTATACTGATTTTTCATGATTGTTCTGTAAATGTATATATTATCATTCATATATATTTTTTTAGCCCTGCACTTTTATATAGAATCTTAACATATCTAGCTCTGTAAAGAAGAAATCAGTATACATACCTTGTTTGAAGCCGTTCTGACCCGATCCCACACCGACCTGTCAGCTGCGGCTTCACTGTGGAGGCGGGTGCAGAGAACACATCCGACAATGGAAGGCCCATAGTAAGTCTATGGCTGACGTCACTTCCCATTCATTTCACAGCCGTTGTTGGCCATGTCCTCTGCAGAGCGTCCGCCGCTGGAGACCGGATTGGATCGGCTTCAAAAAAAGGTAAGTATACTGATTTCCTCTTTCCAGGGCTAAATAGGTTAGTGTTAGATCGTGGAGGTCTATAGATGCAGGGATTTTAGTTTTAGGGTAGACTAACAATTTAAGGCACAGGTGTCAAACACAAGGCCCGCGGGCCGAATCCGGCCCTCCAGGCCATTTTATGTGGCCCTCACACCTCTCCTGTAGGTGCAGGAGAGCTCTTTCTGCTTTCCAGCAATGCCTCCAGCTTCTTCCCAGCAGCACCACAAGGTAAGGGAGGTGCACTGTGATGTAAGGGAGGGTGGGGGACTCAACTTTTGATGGTTGAGAGGCTCTGGACGTCTTATGTAAGGGTAGGGGATGCTCTTGACATCTAGTCTTACAGATACAACCGGCCCTTTTGAGGGCAATCATAATGCTGATGCGGACCACGATTAAATTGAGTTTGACACCCCTGCTTTAAGCGATAGAGCACCCAAATAACATACTGTATATGTTAAATGAAAAGAGAAGGTGTTGTTGGATAAACTAGTAGAGTATTGGTGTGAACTGACTCCAATCCCAGGTAATGTATAGGAACAAATGTAAAAAGGGACAGTGGGACGCCAACCCATGAGGGGGACCCAGCCCCCACTGTACCTCTGGACAAAAAGAAAAAGGGATGGTAAGGAGACTGTCACAACCAACTAGTTTGGAGCATCAAAACTGCTGTAAACAGCAATAGAATAGACAATGTAAAAATTGTAAACTTTATTGTGGTGATTAACACTCATAAATATAAAAATGGAGCCAACTCCACACATAACATTTTAAAAGAAAGGAACACACAGTACAATTGACATTATTTATAACCAGATAGGATCGGTCTATCTGGTTATAAATAATAAATAAAGTTTACAATTTTTACATTGTCTATTCTATTGCTGTTTACAGCAGTTTTGATGCTCCAAACTAGTTGGCTGTGACAGTCTCCTTACCATCCCTTTTTCTTTTTGTCCAGAGGTACAGTGGGGGCTGGGTCCCCCTCATGGGTTGGCGTCCCACTGTCCCTTTTTACATTTGTTCCTATACTGTATATGTTAAAAGCCTTTGGTTTTTGTGTATTCTGGCACCTTTTGAGGGTGCTGCTTTCCCAGGATTGTTATTTTTTTTTTTTTTGGTGTATGGTGTATTGGTTTGTTTTGTAGACACTGAGCACAAAGGTACACACATTTATTTTTGTATTTACCTCTGGAACCATACAGGAGATGCAACCATTGACAGAGCATAAAATGCTCTTGTCCTCTTCTCAACCGGTAGGGCCATGTGGTTTTGCATATGTCTATTCTTCACAGAATAAAATTCATTACCTTGAAGGTAGACAGCATTTCCATTAAGGCCTATAGAGAAAATATATAAATGGCCATACTGCACCCAGAAGAGGACAGGTGAGCCATTGGTTGTAGGCTACAACTCCTTGAATGGGTTACCTGTTGAGGTTGAAATAAGTAGAAGAGAGAATAATAGGACAAGAGAGAGAGGGATGGAGGACTGTTGACCTTAACTTGTTTATAAGTACAGTTATCCTTTCTGCAGAGCAATGTCTTTATAGGCACCATGTGATAACCAAAAATTCACTAGCAAACTTATCAACCAAGCTTTTTAACCTTGCAGAAAATGTGGGCTATTGAATTTAGTGTAAATTGCACAAATTGAATTGCAGACATTAGCTTTTGATATATAATTTCCGTCTTTTGTGAATCAACCTATCAGCATGAATTACATTGCTTGTAATATGTTAGTGTGTTGTTGATTTTCAATGGCGCCCCGATGCACACAGCATGCATGCTGCAATACATGTGCATTGTGTTAAGAAAAAAAAAAAATGGAAGGGTGCTGTTTGGGCCACACTGGGGTGTGTCGTGGAAAATTTGGGCAGTTTTGGGACTTTACATGAGACACCGGCGAGCACTGCTCAGCGTCTCCATCCCTGTATATAACAGAACTGAAGATAAAAAGGGGATTAAAGAAGGTGCACACCTTCTTTAACCCCCTTTTTCTCTTCAGCACTGGGGTGTATCAGCTGCCCATTCCAAATAAATGGGCACCCCTACGGCAATGATCATTAGCACTTACACAGCGCACAGGTGTGACCAAGGCTTTAACTTTCCCACTACTGAAATCTTATTTTCTGCTACAAACTGCATGACTACATGAAACTGAACATGTAATGAACAAAAAATGGAAAATCTACTACAAAGGAATTATTGAACGGAGTGTATTATTTTGAATTTCCTAAAATCTTCTTCAGATTGTGTACAATTTTTATCCTGAGAGCCGTGGTCCTTATGCCATAGATCAGAGGATTAACAGTAGTAGATGTACTCATACCACTCATAGAGATGACAACATGGGCAACAGTTGAGAGTGAAATGCTGCCTAATCTGTACCTAAAGGAAATAAACATAGCTCCAACCAAAAAAATAGAAAAGGCAATTGCATGAGTCACCAATGTTTGGGCGGCTTTCTGAGGGGCTTCCCCAGAAAGCTTGAGACAGATGACAATTGTCCTTATGTAACAAAAAATGATCACAGGTACACAGATAATCCCACTGAACATGGTCAAAATTGTTCCATAGATATTATTAACTGTAATATCACCACAAGAAAGTTGGTGGAGAGACATGGTCTCACAGTAGACATTGTTGATATTTACTGCGCAATAGGTTAGCCTTGCCGTTAACAATACAATCGAACCTGTTACCACAGCAACAAAAAACAATATGGCAAGTATCAATTTTTGACATGTCAAGGTTGTCATCAGAGTGGGGTACCTCAGAGGGTGAGCTACCGCCAAATATCGGTCATATGCTAAAACGGTGAAAGTATAAACTTCAGCAATTGTGTAAGTCTGGATGCAGAAGGCCTGAAACAGACATCCGGAGAGAGAAATAGTTGAATTTTTAGATAATAAGTCAATCAGTAGCTTGAGGAGGTAGGCTGAACTCCCAAACATCACATTGAGGACCAAGCCGCATATGAAAATGTACATCGGTTCATGCAAACTTTCCTCTTTCCAGGTTACATAGACAATCATTGAACTCACAAATAATGAAGTTGAATATAATGTAAAAGCAAGTAGAGCATATAAGTATCTAAATGGTTGCATCTCAATAAGCCCCAATAGGACAAAATTGGTGTAGGTGGTCGATATGTTCTCCATGGACAGAATTGGAGCTAGGCTTTATTTCTTACAGTAGACTAAACATAACATATTAAGAAAACAAAACAAAAATTCTACTCTATGAATACTTTAAATGTGGTCTTAAATTTTATATATCAAAAGACTTAAACAATACAATCCAGCGAGACTTTTATAGTCTTCAGAAAGGTGAAGCAACTGTAACAAAGTCTTCCAGTGGGACCATTAGCTGTCACACCTGTTATACTAATTAGTGTCAGAAATGTGTTTAGTCATGGCTATGTAAAGCTTGATTCAGAGAAGTAAATAAAAAAAGTTGATAGAAGTTATTAGATATGGCTGGATGAACAGCTTTTTTTTTATAGTTGAACAATCATAATAAAACACTTTCAATGGTATATTTAACACACCAAATGGAAGCAAATAAAATAAATTTGTTAGAGTTTGTTTGTTAGAGTTTACATACACTTTAACACACATTCTTAACTAAAAAAACAACTGTACTGAGACTAAAATGTGTGCATTAACTTATCCCAAGCTTCAAACAGCATGATGGCCAGGAACAACTTAGTCAACGCAACTGTCTTAAAGATAAAGTAGGGGTTTCTAGGCTAATTGGGAGAAGGAAGACCAGAGAACCAGCACAATAAAAATTAAATTAATTTATTAAATGTATTAAAACTGAATAGATATACACATAGGGATGTATAGAAATACATATAGAACATCCCTTATATGCAAAACATACTGTACATTAAAAAACACAGCACAGAAATATTTCCCCATTGGGAGCAATACATGCTTCAAGCTGATGTTGGTGCATGAAGTCTTTGATGATATTCGGTTTGTGGGTCCCAATGAGCCAACGCTTTTCGCATCAGGCTTCGTCAGGGCCAGAGAGACCGAGCAATACCGATATTTCTGCAGTGTACAATTGTAACAAGAGAAGAACAACATTAATGATACAAAAATATTGATATTGTCATTATTACCAATACAATGTGGAGCACATATTGCAAATAGAAAAAAATGAGGTTGAAGGATTATAAGAGGTGCATGAAAGTCAGCCAGCCCCCAGTCTGATCTACTCACCCTCTAGTCTGTCACCAACCAAGTAGACCTGTCTCTTGATACAAAGAACAGGGGTTTAGTTGACACACATTTGCAAACGCATGTGAAAGCTGCAGAGCCACTTCACGGCACCCTGTTAAATCTGCAGTCCTAACACTCCGAATTTAGTGTCTCCACACTGGAAGCACATGGCTGCTAATGGATGGATGGGGGAACAGGTGGGAGGGAGATAGCCCAACCTCCCCCAACCCATCCTCATCCATGACTGGTCTGTTGTCTCAAAACTCAAATAACTAAGTTGTAACGATGGTACAAACTGGAAAGGACCAGCTGAGAAGCATTACACCTCCATCCCCTTGGTGAATGCAGTATAAAGACAGATAGGGATTTTATATATGGGGCATGGCCTGTAAAGCACAATGCCTTTCAATCCCTAATTTCCTATGGGACTTTGTGTGAGACAAGCAGGTCATGCTATTGGTCTCCATCCCTATATACGGAAAAATAAGGTCAAATCAGACTGCATCCACCAAACACGCACGAAAATCGCACGGTGGGACTTAATATGAGGCACCAAGCTGTAGGCAAGGCGTCTCCATCCCTGGTTGCTTAAACACAATAGGCTAGGTGGGACTTTAAATGAGACCCCAGCAGGTAGTGCCCGGCGTCTCCATCCCTATATCAAGAAAAAAATGAGGTTAAAGGATTATAAGAGGTGCATGAAAGTCAGCCAGCCCCCAGTCTGATGTACTCACCCTCCAGTCTGTCACCAACCAAGTAGACCTGTCTCTTGATACAAAGAACAGGGGTTTAGTTGACACACATTTGAAAACGCATGTGAAAGCTGCAGAGCCACTTCACGGCACCCTGTTAAATCTGCAGTCCTAACACTCCTAATTTAGTGTCTCCACACTGGAAGCACATGGCTGCTAATGGATGGATGATACTCATACACATATATTTATATTTTTCCCATCACTTACCCATCACTTACGATTTCTCACCTGGCCCTCCATTCTGTTGCCGTGCATCCATGTCCTGTCAGCTCCCGGATCAGACTAGATTTTCCACCCTGGGACAGCGTTCATCCACTATTTTTCATGTTTTACTCAGCCGCATGTAAGTGCGACTCCCCCACTTGGGGTATACATATTTATGTTGTAGTCTCACAACTGCTGGCTAATTCCATGCATATCTACATTAGACTCATTCCAGTTTCTTATTTTTGTACAGGCATACTTTCTCATGCTCCTGATGAGTGGGCAACTAGGACCCACGAAACGCGTCGAGCTTACACTCCAATTATGAGTTTATGCATGCTGTTCACTTTTATTCATGCTATTTATGCCATTACGCTTTTATGCTATGTATTGATGTCTGTTGTTAATATGCATTTTGATATGTAATATATGTACTAAATAAAATTGTTATTGTATATTTATGCTCTTCAATCATTCTTTGCATCCACCTCACTCAAAGTCCCACTGGGCGTCCTTTTTTGCTTTCACATGGCTGCTAATGGATGGATGGGGGAACAGGTGGGAGGGAGATAGCCCAACCTCCCCCAACCCACCATTATCCATGACTGGTCTTTTTTTTTTTTCTTGATATAGGGATGGAGACGCCGGGCACTACCTGCTGGGGTCTCATTTAAAGTCCCACCTAGCCTATTGTGTTTAAGCATATTGCAAATAGGGCCCATGTGGATGTATATAGGATACTGACCTTGCTGTAAATGACGATTACATGACAGGTAGGGGGAAACACAATCCCTGAAGTTAGTTAATGGTTGTGGGAGTTGAGTTCTGTCTATACTGCTCTCTTATGTAAGAAAGTAAGGAACCCCAATATATCAGTGGAAATTATTCCATCTTGTCCTTAGTAAAAGCTTATTTCTCCTTCCTGGTTTATAGTTCCAGAGGAATAGAATAACCAGGCTGTAAAACATTAATATATTTATCAACCCCATGTGAACAGAAAAGGGGAAGTAATTGTATTCAGATGGTATTGGAATACATATCAGGGACGAAAGATTTAATATTTTGTTTCATATGTGTATATTTTTACCCACCTCATGTGCTATAGTTCATTTTAATCCCATACGGACTCATTTGTCCGACTCAACCATAGAGTCCACCTTACTGGGAAATGGGGAATAAACCGCACAAAGCCAGGTAATGTGCTATCGAGGAATTTCAAAAAAACGGGACTGGTTATATGGTGAACCAGGGACAAGGGATAATGTAGAGGACAACATAAATAGGGGGGGAAGGGGGAGGGAGAGGGAGAGGAAAGAGGGGAGAAAAGGGAAGAAAGGGGGAAACAGAAGAAAAAGGAAGGAAAGGGAAAGAAGACGAGGAAGATATAGGTATATAGACTTCATGCACCAACATCAGCTTGAAGCATGTTTTGCTCCCAATAGGGAAATATTTCTGTTCTATGGTTTTTAATGTATGTTTTGCATATAAGGGATGTTCTATATGTATTTCTATACATCCCTATGTGTATATCTATTCTGTTTTAATACATTTAATAAATGAATTTAATTTTTATTGTGCTGGTTCTCTGGTCTTCCTTCTCCCAATTAGCCTAGAAACCCCTACTTTATCTTTAAGACAGTTGTGATAATATTATTGGGGCATGGGCCTATTTACACGGTAATTTCTCTAAACTTAGCCAACGCATTGATGAATGCAAGCATGGTGCTTTTTCGAAGTAGGGTGCAGCTCCTGGAGCAAGAGTACTCTTTTAACAATAAAAAAAAACTTAATACACCTAATAAACTCTGAACTTTGAAACATATTTGCCAAGATTTCAAACATATTATAAAGTGGTTCATATTTAATACACTACAAAAACACATGCTGCCTGCCATTTTGGGAAGCCCACTCAGAAGTCCTCATAGTCCACACATCACATGGGCAGGAGTGTGAAATATTAAGGCCCCCTCCACACAATGTCATTCCATTGCTGTGCGCTACTGCTATGCATTAATGAGTGTTGCATGAGGTCGCAATCTAACTAGTGTAATTTCTCTTACGTCTGCTGTCACGCTGCAATGCACGACAAAAGAAATCACATTATTCTTTATGGTGCCTGTTAAAATTATTGCAACATGGTGAAAAGGTGCAGTCCTTCTTTTAGCACACCGACGTGGATTTTTGGCACCAAAGACTTCAATGGGGGGGCATGAAAAATGCATTACTGTACATGCATTTTTCTCCTCCTTCTGCATGCAAAAAAAATACATGAAACATGAAAACACATCAAAAACCTGTAAAAAAAATGCACTGAAAAACACGTGAATATGCAGCAACACTAGTGCGAACCTAGGCTTTAGGCAGCACTTTCACCAAGAATAGACTTCATATGCACAACAATACAAATACAATAACAGACCTGCCCTTTTTTTCAATGCCATGCACCACAAAGAAAGGCACCCACTGTACTTGTGCATTGTAGTGCCATTGGGTTGGTACTTTTGTGTATCTTTTTTAGGACTAGGTTGTCTAGCATAAGATTGCTGTCTTCAATGCATCACATTGGAGGGCAAAAGAAAACAGCCCAAGCTACTTTCCATCATGGAATCCATAGAGAGAAAGAGACCTTCTCTGCAGCATGCTGGTTGGTGATAGGTCTTCCTACCTCCACCCACTCCCCCAGCAGTGACTGCTACACCAACTGCTAGGCAAACATCTACTGGTCTTTGCCAGAAGACTAAGGATGTACAGAGGCCATTGACCACCCAATTCATAAGGAGGGCACTCCGCCCATCCAGAAGTGGTTCCGCCACATACCCCCAGCCCTGTTCCAGGAAGTTAAGGACTTGCCCTGTAACATGCTACAAAGTGGGGTAATTCTTTTTTTTTTTTAAATCAGATAATTTTTTATTAGAAAAACTTTTTCATTACACACAACAGAAAAGCAAAAAGAAAAAGAGACACATTCAGTACAGTGCATCCCTGCCGGGTAGTAATAACACATGACAGTAAACAGTAATAATTGACACTGGTTCAATTTACAGACAAATTGTCCCAACCCCAGAGAAAACACAAATGCATAAAGTAGAATACACCCCTGAATCGGGAATCCCCCTAGGCTCAAGGAGAATATACCAGTGCACGTAACAGTGCCCTCAATCGGGTCTATGACCAGCAGAGCATCATTAAAACCGGCCCCATCGCACATGGAATACACAACTGGACAAAAAGGAATAAAAAAGAGGAGAGAGAAGAAAGAAGAGGAACACAGAGGAAGGAAAATAAGAAAAATAGTAATCGATGGTGCAAACTCCGTACATCAGGGGGGGGGGCAGCAGAAGTATCCCCCCCCAACAGACAACCTCCCCGCCCCTCCAGGTAGAGAGTAGTATGTAGGCCATTCCTCCCCCACCTGTAACATATCCATCCAGGCCCAGCCTAAAATGAAAAAAAAAAAACCATAAGGTCTACTACAGACTCAAGGGGCCGAAGAAACAACCCCCCCCAGGAATCTATTCGTGACCATGTGTGGAGGCGCCAGGCCTGGCACATGCAACCATGGCCCCCAAATGCGCTCAAACTTCATGGGACTCCCCCTATGCAAATAAGTCAGGTGCTCCCTGGCCAATAGAGATTTAACCTCCTCCGTCCATTTCGCATGAGTGGGAGCAGACGGGGAAATCCATTTCCTCGCTATCAATTTGCGAGCAAGAAATAGTGTCCTAAGAATTGCCTCAAACACCCCCGGGGTATACAATTCCTCGTCTAGCCAGCCCAGTATGCAAAGCTTGGGGTCCTGAGGAAGCTTCAGCCCCCAGATGGTATTAATGGACCGAAGTACTTCAGTCCAGTAGCGGTGTAGTTTTGGGCATCGCCACAGCATGTGAAGCAATGTGCCCTCATGTATCTTGCAGCGGGGACAGAACGGAGAATCCCTCCTGCCCCAGCTATGCAGACGCTGCGGGGTCCGATAAGTACGATGCAGTATGAATAGTTGCGTGAGGCGTTGTGAGGCTGACAAGGATACCTTGAGCACATTGTCAAGTATTCCCGTCCATTCCTCCGATGTTAGCGTCCCTAGGTCGTCCTCCCAAACCGATCTACATGTATACGTCATAGCTCGCGAAACCTGCTCCATAAAGGAAGAATATAAGGAGGAAATTTGGCCCTTCTTCTCAGTAGAATTTACTAGGCTAAGGAGCAGAACCGGGTTACAAGGGCCCCACGGGGAGTCCCTGGCCTGCGCCGTAATGGCGTGTCGCAGTTGCAGATATTGGTAAAATAAGGTATTAGGTAGCCCAAATTCAGCTCGAATAGTCTGGAAATCCTTAAGTGTATTCCCCCTGTACAATTGTGAGATAAATCTAATGCCGTATCTGGCCCATTGCAGGGTATCCCGGAGGTTATCCAGCTCAGGGTAGTTGGCGTTATGTAGAATGCGGGAAAATTCGGAGAAACCTCTATAGGCAAAGTGACCCCGAGCCCTGCGCCAAACCTTGTCTATCAGAATCAGAGTCGGATGCTGGGGAAACGTACCCAGCTCCCCACTCTCCAAGGACTCAACAAGCGAATCCCCCACCAGACAAGTTACAAGTATCCGGCGGACCGGGTCACCGTCAACGTCCTGTGACCAGCCAGTGAGATGCTGTAATTGGGAGGCTAAAAAGTAGTATAATGGGTTGGGAACCGCTAGACCCCCACTATCCTTGGTTTCCTGCAATGTCTCCAGGCGAATTCGGGGAGACTGCTTTTTCCATATAAGTGCACGGTAGACAGTGTTGAACTGTTTGAAAATGTGAATCGGTAGCCAGACAGGGGCATTATGGAGAACATACAATAGTTGTGGATTCCAGATCATTTTAATAAGATTACACCTGCCCACCACCGACAGCGGCAACCTGACCCAGCTGGATAGTTTCTCCTTGAACCTACCTAACAACGGGGCTACATTGAGTTTAACATACTTCCGCAAATCAGGATGTACAATAATTCCCAAGTACCGGAATTCGGTCACCACCTGGACCTGAGACGCCAGGGGCGGCAAAGCAGCCTCCAACGGGTCCAACGGTAGCAGTACCGACTTGTCCCAATTGATCCGGAAGCCCGAGAAGGATCCAAACTTAGCGATCAGAGTCATCAATTCCACCAAAGAACCCGAGGTGTCACCAAGGAACAATAATGCATCATCAGCATATAGTGCAATTTTCTCCTCCACATCCCCCCTCCTGAACCCCCGAATGGCCGGGTTGGCCCTGACCGCCGCTGCCAGAGGTTCCACCGCTAGGGCAAACAGCAGGGGCGACAAAGGGCAGCCCTGCCGCATGCCCCTGTGCAGCGGAAACACCGGAGACAGCATATTATTGACCCTCACACACGCCACAGGGGCATTGTACAACAGTTTGATCCACGCTACAAACCTTGGTCCAAATCCCAGTCGCTCCAATACCACCCAGAGATACTGCCACTCCACGCTATCAAAGGCCTTAGCCGCGTCAAGTGACAGTATGGCCCTGTTCCCACAGTTATCCGGCGGAATCTGTATGTTCAAGTACAGCCTGCGTATATTGGTTGCTGTGGATCGTCCTGGGATGAACCCAGACTGATCCCCATGTAAAATTTTAGGGATCACCTTAGACAGGCGATTGGCCAGTACCTTTGCAAAAAGTTTGAGATCCGACGTGAGGAGGGAGATGGGTCTATACGAATCAGGGCGGGTCGGATCCTTCCCAGGCTTCAATAGCACCACCACCACCACAGCCTCATACATAGAGGAAGGAAGCGACCCCACCTCCGAGGAGGATTCAAGAGTGTGCAGGAGTTCCGGCAGCAGCACCCCACTAAAGGCCTTATATAACTCAATAGGGAGTCCGTCCGCGCCCGGTGCCTTTGAGTTGGGATAATCCGCCAAGGCCTCCTGGAGTTCCTCCAACTTAATGGGAGAGTCCAGGAGAGCCCTATCAGCAGCAGTAAGCTGCGGTAGCTGGATGTTTTGAAGAAATGTGAGCAATTCGTCCGGATCATAGGACACCTGGGAAGCGTAGAGGTCCCTAAAGAATATATTGAAACCTTGGAGAATAGACGGGGTGTCTGAAACCATATCCCCAGAGGGGAGCATTAACCTGTGTATTGTCGGGGGAGGCCTCTGCGCTCTCGATATGGTTGCAAGCATATGCCCAGTCTTTTCCCCTTCCTCAAAATATGCCTGTGACATGAAGAAACGCTTGTGATCAGCCTGCTGTTGCTGGATGGAGCGGAAAAATCTCTGCGCCTCCAGCCAGCAATCTTGATTCTCCGCGGTGGGAGACGCCAGGAAGGCACGCTCCGCCCGGAGCACTGCCTCACTAGCATCCCAAGCCCAGCGCCTGCTTTGAGATTTGACAGTTGAAATTTCCTTAATGCAAACACCCCTAACGAAGGCCTTCATGGCATCCCACACCATTCCCGGAGCTGCAGAGTGTCTGTTGTCGGCAAAAAAATTAGTAAGGTGGGCAGCAATCTGAGTGTGGTCAGGGAAGAGTGGAAGCCAGAACGGGTTCAGCTTCCACTGCCTAGGTAAACTGGGCCCCGGCAACCCGAGAGTCACCAGCATCGGGGAGTGGTCAGATAGGCCACGCGCCAGATAGGTGACCTCGGGTGCATAAGAGAACAGTAGGTCAGAGTCCAGGGCCAAATCAATACGGGACAGCGTGGAGTGAGACAAGGAGTGACAGGAGAAGCCCGCCTCCAAGGGGTGCCTGCTGCGCCAGATATCCACAAGTCCCAACTCCCCCAGAAACCTAGCAAAGGGAGTGGGAGTCCTGGATCCTCCGGGGCAAAATCGTTTAAGGGTGTCAAGGGTTGGGTCGAGAACATTATTGAAATCACCCATAGCCAACACTGGGAGCTGGGGGTGGGCACCTAAAAACCGGGACAGACACTCCAGCACCTCAAACGCAAATGGGGGAGGAACATATATATTAGCAATAATACATTGAAGAGTATCCCACACCCCCATAAGAAAAATAAATCTGCCCTGAGGGTCAATCGAAGATGCAAGGGTCTCGAATCTTGTGGAGGCTGACACTAGGATGGACACCCCCCTAGAGTACTGGGTATGAAAGGAGTGAAATTGCACCGGGAACTTGGAGGTGCGGATATTACCCGCAGAGTCATTAGTCAGGTGAGTTTCTTGTAAGCAGACAATTGCAGGACTATGGTGTGACAAAAAAGTCCGTATAGCAGTACGCTTGCGAGGGTCCCCTAGGCCACGTACATTCCAGGACATAAGAGTACCAGTTGGGTTAGCCATGGTAGGTATTCAACATAGGAGGGGCCGCCCGCATTTTGAAAGCAGGCCATGGGTAGATCCGCCCATGAGGAAATCCGGTAGGGGGCAAGAACACTTTCCCAAGGAGGGTAGCCAAATGCTCGACTGGAGCGTGTACAGCATATCCGTGCGTCACAGGTCGTGGGAGTGCACCATAATAGAAAAGACATGAGGACAAGAACAACGAAAGAGAAGCAAACAATGTACAAACGATGAAAGAGAACACATGAGACGGTGAGCCCATAGGGCGGCTCCCTTCTAATCCCCGCAGGGAAACATCTGCCAACCCAGATGGCATGAGGGGGTTAAGTGAAGAGGGCCCGAACTCGCACAGGCCAGAGCCATAGGCCATTCAAGACAAAACTTGGGTAAGAACGGCAAACTTGAAACTGCAAACTGTAATCCAGGTAAGATGCATTCACCAGAACACCGGAACTAGAAGAGGTAGTCGCTGGTTGAAGTACAGCTGTCCCATCACAAAAAGGATACGCACCCCGGCTGGGGCAATCTTCCAGAGGATCCAGATACGTAGAGATGCAAAGTCTACATTGTGGCGCCCCTTACTCATCAGGAGCAGCGCGCTGACGTTGACGGAGGGTGGGTTCATGAATGTCGAGCCAACTCGCCGCGTCGGCAGCAGTATCAAAGAAGTGCGCTCTACCTTCCGCGGTGACCCGCAAACGGGCTGGGTATAGCATAGCATAAATGAGTCCAAGGCGACGGAGACGTTGCTTAACATCGGTGAATCTTGCTCGCTGCTTTTGGACTTCAGCAGAGAAGTCCGGGTAGAAAGACACCCGTACCCCATTAAACTTGACCTCTGCCTTTTCCCTGGCCAGCCTCAGCACCTTCTCCCTGTCCCTAAAGTGCAGCAGCTTGGCCAGCATGGGCCTGGGAGCGTTACCCGGCAGTGCTCTGGTGGGGACCCGATGGGCTCTTTCAACCGCAAACAGAGGCGAGAAGGATTGCCTGCCAAAGATATCACAGAGCCAGGATTCAACAAACTCAGTGGGTTCTCTACCCTCTACCTTCTCCGGGAGTCCCACAATGCGCACATTGTTGCGCCGCAAACGATTTTCCAAATCATCCGTCTTGTCCTTATTGATCTGGACCTGCCTCGCGGTTGTTCTGGATTCAGTGATCAGCGCTGGCAACTGGTCCTCCAGGTCACTAATACGGCTTTCCGCAGCAGTAGTACGCTCACGGATCTTTTTTAGGTCTTGGCGAAGGAGAGCCACCTCTTCAGTGAGGCCCCCCAACCGCTCCTGAACAGTATACACAGAGGCAGTACATTTGTGCACAGCACGAAGTATTTGGCTAAGCGTAGGTTGTTGTTCCTCCTCCGTCACCCCCTCATCTGCGTCCAGGTCCCAGTCAGTCAGCATTGGTTGCGGAGCAGCCCCCAAGCCCTGCGAGACTGCATCGGGGCGCCCCCCATTGTCAGCCTGAGCACAGTCCCCAGCTTCCTGATCCCTGAGTTCCGACAGCTTCTTAGCGTAAAGTAATATATCCCCAGCAGCCTCCTTACCTGCGGGACGGGACGTTTTGGGCTTCACCGCAGCCTCCTTCTGTCTTTCAGGGCCACGCAGGACACGCTGTGGGGTTGATGGGCCAGCGCCATCTTGAAGCGCTGCAGAGACTGAACTGTCCTCTTTAGATTTGCTGCCGCGAGTCATGGCGGTATTTCTGCAGGGGGGAGGAGGGGGTGAGTCAGCACTGCCTCCCCTGGGCAAGTTAGGTCAGGCTAGTAAGGCAGGAGAGAAGAGGGAGATGCGGCTGGATGGATGGAGGGGTGGCTGCACGTGTGATTATAGGCAAGGAGCAGCACAGAGCTGGGACGTTGCTGTAGGTCTCCGTGGGCAGAGGGAGCAGCAGGAGGCAGTCCGGAATGAGCAGGAGACAGAGAGTGCAAAGAGGGTAGGATCGGCAGCTCACCCGGTCCACGGACGTCCAGGCGCCTCCGCGATCGGCCGCCGGCCTCAGGAAAGTCCGCGGCTTCAGCCCCCGACTAGGCCGCAACACGGATCTCCTCAAATCCAAGCCTCAGACAAAAAATACAGGTAGGAGGCTTTACCCGGGGTGCGGGGAAGACACTTGGGGGTGGGATGGAGCCCGTAGATGATCAGTTCAGGGAGGATGGCAGGAGATTGGCGGTCGCGACGGTGGGGCTCTCCCTGTAGTCCTCCGGGATCTCCGGTATTCGGGCACGCAGCGGGGAGCAAGAGGCACCAGGGTAACCACGGGGACCCCCGGAAGGTGAACGTTCTGCGGTATAGTGCAATCCGGCCGGGGAAAAGGATAAAATTGCAGGATCAAGTGCGGGAGCTCCGTGAGGCAAGTCCTCTCACATGCCCGGTTCGGCCACGCCCCCCGGGGTAATTCTTAAAAGCCATAGCCCTTAGGCCACTCCCGTGGTCCTGGTGTGAAAGAAGGACAGTGATCTGCCATTTTGTGTGGACTATTGCAAATGAAATGCATGCACCCATTGGGATGCCTACCTGTTACCCCGGGTAGAGGAGTCACTCAAGAAACTGGGCCAAGCCAAGTATTTCTCCACCCTTGACTTGGCAAGCGGATACTGGCAAGTCCCTGTGAGAGACCAAGACCATGAAAAGACTGCCTTTATCACACCCCTGGAACTGTTTAAGTTTAACCGCATGCCCCTTGGCGCTGAGTAATATTCCCAGTACGTTCTAGCACTTAATGGAGAGATGTCTGGGAGATTTCAACTTCGAGACTGTGCTAGTCTACTTGGACAATATCATTCATTTCTGGACCGGGAGTTGGTGAAGAATACCAAAATAGGCAGCAAACTGAATCCTAAGTGGGAATGTAGTTGGCACTAAGTTGTGATTGCTCTTCCAAGCCTGCTGGAGATATAGGGCTCTCTGACTCCCATAGACATCCCACCAGTACAAGAAGTTCCTGACGAATGGTACCTGCCTCCTCTCATGCCGGAGCCTCCTGCCCTGGCAGGCTCTGAAGTAGGATGGACCAGTACCGAGTCTGAGGACAGTCCAGAGACTCCTGCAGATTCTACCCACAATTTCAGCTTCAAGCCTGGGTGAAGGGGATATGAATAATCCTAATGTCTCCCAACTACTCGAGGTCCAGAAACTACCAGCAGGAGATGACTATGTAAATGGGGATTTTGCAAGGGACACTGAGGTTCGCTTCTCCAAGTGGTCCAACCACAGACAGCTTCCTGCACAGTACTCTGATTATGTTGTTTGGAAAGTTGTTGTGTTGACCATGTTTGTTGCAGGTTCCTGTTATTTTTTCCTGTCTTGTGATTAGGGATGAGCTTCGAGTTTGAGTCAAAGCTAACTTCGACTCAAACATCGGTCGTTCGATCGTTCATCGAATGACGAACAAATGTGCTTCTTTGCAGCAAATACGAGATTCCCATAATGCCAGTCAGCACGTTATGTTTTTGGCCAAAGCATGCACCCTGATCTCATGCTTTGGCAAATCAAATGATCTCTGCCATGATTGGACTAAAGGCAGGGCCTAAAGGCCAATCATGGCTCAAGGGCTAAGTACACGCTTTGTGCGGACGAGGACACAGGGAGAGGGACGGGTGTAAGGCAGGTCAAGAGTAGCTTTTTTTGGAGTTTGTCAGACAGTGCAGATAGACATTCCTAGCAGTATAGGGAGGGCCAGGAACGTGTTTGAGGCAGAGAGAGATTTGTTTCTTTGCAGTTTTTTTAGACAGTGCAGCGCCAGTGAGATATTCCTAGCAGTGTAGGGAGGGCCAGGAACATATTTGAGGCAGGGAGAGATTTGTTTCTTTGCAGTTTGTCAGACAGTGCAGCGCCAGTGAGACATTCCTAGCAGTGTAGGGAGGGCCAGGAACGTGTTTGAGGCAGGGAGAGATTTGTTTCTTTGCAGTTTTTTTAGACAGTGCAGCACCAGTGAGACATTCCTAGCAGTGTAGGGAGGGCCAGAAACATGTTTGAGGCAGGGAGAGATTTTTTTCTTTGCAGCTTGTCAGACAGTGCAGCGCCAGTGAGACATTCCTAGCAGTGTAGGGAGGGCCAGGAACGTGTTTGAGGCTGGGAGAGATTTGTTTCTTTGCAGTTTGTCAGACAGTGCCAGTGATTCATTCATAGCAGTGTAGGAAGGGCAAGAAACCTGTTTCAGGCAGGGAGAGAATCGTTTCTTTGCAGTTTGTCACACAGTGCAGTGCCAGTGATTCATTCCTAGCAGGGAGGGAGAGAGATTTCTCATCTATATGTAATGTTCCGGTACCTTTGGTACCCTAAATTACTCTTTTCACAAGTGTATGCGCCCCACCATTCTCTTTTGGAAAGGTGCGCATACACCTTTAAGACTGAAGCTGTCATCACTCAGCGCTGGACTAGATGGCTATTTAAATCGCCGATTCTCACTCACATGTGTTCGTTCAAACACCCTTACCTGGATGCTAACATGGCTTGAAGCTTTCGTGCTTGCAAGCATACCTCGCTGACGGAACCTCGCTGCGCTGATCCCTGCATCCCGCTTCCGGATCATCCGCTCCTCCTGAACCAACCTTCGGCTGTATTGCTATTAGTGCTAAGTACCCCGCAGGGGAACCCTTTATAAACTTATACTAAGCTTACACTATCTAGCTCTGCATAGTAAAGACTATTTATCACATCTGCATATCTAGATTGCTAGCTCTAAAGACTACTGCTACTTATTCCTGCACTGGGTTGATCTCTCTTGTATGTCCACCTGCTACTCTGTCATCTGCTACCATACATGATTGCTAAACCTACCTGCATCCATCTGCTACTGTCTTACCTTCAAGTGTCTGTCACCTACCACCTTCACTCAACCTGTCTCTTAAATCTTCATCACTGTGTTACTACATACATAAAGTCACTCTAGGAACCAGCTTGTTGAGTGTGTGTATTTACTAGCTGAATTAAGACCTTCCACACATGATGAGTCATTGAGGTTGGGAATGGTATCTCAGCATCTCTCTTACATGACTACTGAAGTGGAATATTTCTGCAGCTGAAAATCCACACCATACATGAAACGCAGGAGCGTTACACTATAGGGCTATCGATTACATCACATCAGTGAGAGTATTGTTAATCGATCACTTGCGTACATCTATCATTCCTAGCAGTCTAGGGAGGGCAAGGAACATTTTTGAGGCAGGGAGGTATTTGTTTCTTTGCAGTTTGCCAGACAGTGCAGCGCCAGTGAGACACTCCTAGCAGTGTAGGGGGGGCCAGTGTTTGAGGCAGGGTGAGATATGTTTCTTTGCAGTTTGTTAGACAGTGCCAGTGATTCATTCCTAGCAGTGTAGGGAGGGCAAGAAACGTGTTTCAGGCAGGGAGAGAAACGTTTCTTTGCAGTTTGTCACACAGTGCAGTGCCAGTGATTCATTCCTAGCAGGGAGGGAGAAAGAGATTTCTCATCTATAGGGCTATTGATTACATCATATCAGTGAGAGTACTGTTAATCGGTCACTTGCGTACATCTATAACCACCAAAGCTCATCTATAGGGCTATCGATTACATCACATCAGTGAGATTATTCTTAATCCATCACTTGCGTACATCTATAACCACTACAGCTCATCTATAGGGGTATCGATTACATCACATCAGTGAGAGTATTCTTAATCCGTCACTTGCGTACATCTATAACCACCACAACTCCTCTATAGGGCTAGCGATTACATCACATCAGTGAGAGTATGGTTAATCCGTCACTTGCGTACATCCTATAACCACCACAGCTCGTCATCTACAGGGCTATTCATTACATCACATCAGTGAGAGTATTGTTAATCGGTCACTGATGTGATGTAATCGATAGCCCTATAGAAGAGCTGTGGTGGTTATAGATGTTCGCAAGTGACTGATTAACAATACTCTCACTGATGTGATGTAATCGGTCATTTACGAACATCTATAATCACCACAGCTCATCTATAGGGCTATCGATTACATCACATCAGTGAGAGTATTGTTAATCGGTCACATGCGTACATCTATAACCACCACGGCTCATCTATAGGGCTATTGATTACATCACATCAGTAAGAGTATTGTTAATCGGTCACTTGCGTACGCAGTTCATCTATAGGGCTATCGATTACATCACATCAGTGAGAGTATTGTTAATCGGTCACTTGCGTACATCTATAACCACCACAGCTCATCTATAGGGCTATCGATTACATCACATCAGTGAGAGTATTCTTAATCGGTCACTTGCGTACATCCTATAACCACCACAGCTTGTCATTTATAGGGCTATCGATTACATCACATCAGTGAGAGTATTGTTAATCGGTCACTTGCGTACATCTATAACCACCACAGCTCATCTATAGAGCTATCCATTACATCAGTGAGAGTATTGTTAATCGGTCGCTTGCGTACATCTATAACCACCACAGCTCGTCATCTATAGGGCTATCGATTACATCACATCAGTGAGAGTATAGTTAATCGGTCACTTGCATACATCCTATAACCACCAGAGCTCATCATTTATACGGCTATTGATTAATAATACTCTCACTTATGTCATGTAATCGACAGCCCTATAGATGAGCTGTAGTGGTTTGAGATGTACGCAAGTGACCGATTAACAATACTCTCACTGATGTGATGTAATTGACAGCCCTATAGATGAAGAGCTGTGGTGGTTATAGGATGTACGCAAGTAACCGATTAACAATACTCTCACTTATATGATGTAATCGATAGCCCTATAGATTAACTGTGGAACTGTGGTGGTTATAGATGTACGTAAGTGACGGATTAACAATACTCTCACTGATGTGATGTAATCAATAGCCCTATAGATGAGCTGTGGTGGTTATAGATGTACGTAAGTGACCGATTAACAATACTCTCACTGATGTGATGTAATCGATACCCCTATAGATGAGCTGTAGTGGTTATAGATGTACTCAAATGACCGAATACATTACATCAGTGAGAGAATTGTTAATCGTTCACTTGGGTTCATCTATAACCACCACAGCTCGTCATCTATAGGGCTATCGATTACATCACATCAGTGAGAGTATTGTTAATCGGTCACTTGCGTACGTCTATCACCACCACAGCTCATCTATAGTGCTATCGTTTACATCACATCAGTGAGAGTATTGTTAATCGGTCACTTGCATACGTCTATAACCACCACAGCTCATCATCTATAGGGCTATCGATTACATCACATCAGTGAGAGTATTGTTAATCGGTCAATTGCATACATCCTATAACCACCAGAGCTCGTCATCTACATTACATAGTTTGCGAGGTTGAAAAAAGACATCAGTCCATCCAGTTCAACCTATGATGTGTGTGTGTGTGTTAGTACATTGTATACCCCTGTATGTTGTGGTCCTTAAGGTGCCCATCTAATAGCTTTTTGAAACTATCTATGCTTCCTTCTGATACGACTGCTTGTGGAAGCAAATTCCACATGCTTACTGCTCTGACAGTGAAGAACCCCTTACGTATTTTAAGGTTAAACCGTTGTTCCTCTAGTTTTAGTGAGTGGCCACGTGTCTTATTGTATTCCCTTTCTCTAAAAAGTTTGTTCCTTATGCTAGGGTCCTCACCAGTACAGTATTTGTACATTGATATCATATCCCCCCTCAAGCGTCTCTTCTCCAGAGAGAATAAGTTCAATGCTTGTAATCTTTCCTCATAGCCGACACCCTCCATTCCCCTAATTATTTTTGTTGCCCTTCTCTGGGCTCTCTCCAGTTCCAGCACATCCTTCCTGAGGACCGGTGCCCAGAACTGGACAGCATACTCCAGATGTGGCCGGACCAGAGTCTTGTAGAGTGGAAGAATAATCTCTTTATTTCTGGAGTGAATCCCCTTTTTTATACATGCCAGTATTCTGTTAGCTTTGCTTGCAGCGGCTTGGCATCGCATGCCACTGCCAAGCCTATTGTCCACTAGGACCCCCAAGTCCTTTTCCATCTTAGATTCACCCAGAGGTTTCCCCCCTAGTGAGTAGTTTCCTTTCGTGTTTCTGACGCCCAAGTGCATTACTTTACATTTTTTAACATTAAACCTCATCTGCCATGTAGTTGCCCACCCCATTATTTTGTTCAGGTCCGCTTGTAAGATTTCCACATCCTGCATAGAAGATATTGGCAGTTTAGTTAAGTATCATCCACAAATACCGAGATTGTGCTAGATATCCCCTCCTCTAGATCATTTATGAATAAATTAAACAAGATTGGTCCCAGGACAGAACCTTGGGGGACCCGACTTTCCACACCTGCCCAATCCGAGTACTCCCCATTAATCACCACCCTCTGGACTCTCCCCTGGAGCCAGTTCTCTATCCAGGTACTCACCCTATGGTCCATACCTACATTCCTTAGTTTGTACAGTAAGCGTTTGTGGGCAACGGTGTCAAAGGCCTTTGCAAAGTCCAGATACACCACATCCACAGGCCTTCCTTTATCTAGGTGGCAGCTCACTTCATCGTAGAAGGTTAATAGATTGGTTTGGCAAGAACGATTTTTCATGAATCCATGCTGATTACTACTAATAATACCATTTTCATTACTAAAGTCTTGTATATGGTCCCTTGACATCCCCTCCAAAATCTTGCAGACTACTGATGTTAGGCTGACCAGGCCAATAGTTACCCGGGATATATCTCAGGCCCTTTTTTAAATATTGGTACAACGTTGGCTTTTTTCCAATCAGCTGGCACCATACCTGTCTGTAGACTATCCTTAAAGATCCGGAATAATGGTCTGGCAATCACCTGGCTGAGCTCTTTAAGAACCCTCGGGTGCAAGCCATCCGGTCCTGGTGATTTATTTATGTTAAATTTCTCTAGTTTAGTTCTAAGTCTATCTTCTGTTAGCCATGGTGGTACTTCCTGAGGTGTATTATTTAGTTTAGCCTTACAAGCTGGGTTAGTGTAGCCTCCCGATTCTTTTGTGAAGACCGAAGAGAAGAAATTATTTAACACTTCCGCCTTTTCTCTGTCCTCTGTGGCCATATTTCCCTTGCCATCTTTTATGGGGCCAATGTGTTCTGACCTCGCTTTCTTACTGTTTATATACTGAAAGAATTTCTTGGGGTTCTTTTTACTCTCTTCCGCTATAGGTCTCTCGTGTTCTTTTTTAGCCGCCTTGATGTCGTCTTTACATTTCTTATTACACTCTTTGTAATGCTTGAATGCTGCCAATGACCCCTCAGTCTTGTATTCTTTGAAGGATTTTTCTTTAGTATTAATATGCATTTTTATGTTGGAGTTTAGCCACCCAGGGTTTAGTTTTGCTCTTTTAAATTTATTTCCCTTTGGAAAGCACTGGCTAATCCCTTTGTTTAGTATACTCTTGAAGCACTCCCATTTTTCTTCCATGTTCTTTATTCCCAGGGTTCTATCCCATTTGATTTTTTCTAGCAGAGAGCGCAGTTTTGGGAAATTGGCTCTTTTGAAATTCAGTGTCCTTATATTACCCTTGTGTTTCCTATTACTATGATAAATACTGAATTTAATTGACCTATGGTCACTGTTTCCTAAGTTGCCCCATATTTTTATATCCGTGAGCAGGTCTGTATTGTTGGTAATCAGTAGGTCAAGTACCACATTGTTTCTTGTCGGTGCGTTCACCATCTGACGCATAAAATTGTCCTGCAAAACATTTAGGAACTGCCGAGCCTTGGCTGAATGCGCGGTTCCTTCTGCCCAGTCTATATCTGGATAATTAAAGTCCCCCATTATAATGACATTTCCCATCCTTGCTGCCAATCCTATCTGTAAAAGGAGGCCCGCCTCCCCCTCCTCCCCCTCCTCCCTCTGGTTGGGGGGGCCTATAGCATACGCCCAATATTACCTTCCCTATAGTGCCTTCCCTTTTATGTTATACCCATAGGGATTCTGACTTGTCCATAGCTCCATTATTAATATCATCCCTCATATTTACCTGTACACTGTTCTTAATATACAGACATACTCCTCCCCCTTTTTACCTTCTCTATCCCTGCGATAAAGGGAATACCCCTGAATGGTCACCATTCAATCATGACAGCTGTCGAACCAAGTCTCTGTTATCCCCACAAAATCTAAGTCCTCCTCAAACATCAGTAGCTCCAGCTCTCCCATCTTGTTAGCCAGGCTTCTGGCATTGGTAAATAAACCTCGTAATTTTGACCGGTTGCATATATCCTCGTTTGATGTTTTTAGGCTGCTCTTGTGATTTTTCCCCATACCCACCTTGGGTTTAGGGGCTATGAACACCCTTCCGCTAATGTCCCCCTTTGTGCCCTCTGAATCTTGCTCCCCGCTGGCTAATTCTACATCTGTACCCTCGCCCCATCACCTAGTTTAAAAGCCCCTCTAACTTTATGGCCATCCTCTCACCCAGTACGGCTGTACCCTCCCCATTTAGGTGCAATCTGTCCCTACCAAAGAGCCAGTGGCCGACTGAGAAGTCAACCCAGTTCTCCAGGAACACGAAACCCTCCTTACTACACCAGCTCCTCAGCCACTTGTTAACTTCCCTAATCTCCCGCTGCCTCTCTGGTGTGGCTCGAGGTACAGGTAGTATTTCTGAAAATACTACCTTGGAGGTCCTATTCCTCAACTTAGCGCCTAAGTCCCTGAAATAGTTTAGGAGTCTCTATCTTCCTCTGCCTATGTCATTGGTACCCACGTGTACCATGACCGCTGGGTCTTCCCCAGCCCCGCCCAGTAATCTGTCCACCCGATCCGTGATGTGCCGAACCCGAGCGCCCGGTAAACAACAGACTGTTCGGCGCTCATGGTCTTTGTGACAGATTGCACCGTCTGTCCTTCTAATGATTGAGTCCCCTACCACCAGCACCTGTCTTTCCTTTCTATTTCTCTCTGCCTCACTGGAGGAGTTCTTCCCCTGGCAGCTAGGGGCGTCGCTCTGCTCCAGCAATGCTTGTCCCTGACTGGTTTCCCCGACATCACACAACGGGGCGTATTTATTGGGGTGCTCCAGCCCAGGATCGGCCTCCTTGCCTTTTTCCCTTCTACCCTTCCTAACTGTTACCCATCTACTCTGCTCTGATGCCTGCACCTCCGTTTCTCCGCCTACCTTTGTGCAGGCCCTAGCCTGCACCTGTCGGGTACGATCCCAGCTCTCCTTCAGTATGGACATACGTCTCAGTGTTGCCAGCTGCTTCCCTAGATTCAGGACCTGAGCTTCCAGGGAAGCAACATGCTTACATTTTGTGCATTTGTATTCGCCCTCAATCGCAGGATCAAGGAACGTATAAATACCACAAGATGTTCACCGAATCGCATATCCACACCCGCCGGGCATTGTACCTACTAATCTAATCTAATGGGGATTCAGTAATTTAAGTCTATCCTGTGTGGCTGTTTCCTAGCTTCCTATCTCTACTTTCTCACTCACCCTCTGGACACTCACTGACACTCCCAGACATTCAGGTACTCACAGGTACTCCCAGACACTCTCAGGTACTCCCAGAGACTCACCGGTAATCACAGACACTCACAGTCGGAGAGCACGGTCAGTGGCAGAGCACAGTCAGTGGCAGAGCACAGTCAGTCGCAGAGCGTGCAGAGCACGCAGAGCACGGTCAGTCGCAGAGCACAGTCAGTCGCAGTCAGTCCCAGAGCACGGTCAGTCGCAGAGCACAGTCAGTCGCAGAGTGCAGTCAGTCGCAGAGCGTGAAGAGCGTGCAGAGCACGGTTAGTCGCAGAGCACGGTCAGTCGCAGAGCACAGTCAGTTGCAGAGCACAGTCAGTCGCAGTCAGTCGCAGAGCACGGTCAGTCTCAGAGGGTCTATAATGCCCAGCAGGCTTAGTTGGGACCCCCAAAGGTATCCATAAACCATCCACTTGGAGCATGAACCAATCCAGGTTGCTCCACTCGGTCAGTCCACTTACAGCATACCACTGTAAGTTCTTTACCACCCATATATATTTTTTGCTATATATTTAGTTACAATTCTGATAATTACTTTGAAGCATAACTCCTCTTATACAATTTTTGATTCAAAAATTTGCAAGCATAAATCCAATAATCTAAACATTTAGCTTTGTACCATTACAGGACGCACCCATAAAGGTTCTTGTTGCTAAGTGAAGGGCAAACGAACTATACATGGAACAGAAAACAAAAAATGTATGTATATATATCCCATATATACCAAACGGCTAAATCCGTGGTATATATAAATAATTTATTTATCTTACTTTATTGTTACAGAAATGGTGACAATAATCTATGATCCTTGACAAAGGCTTGTAAAAAGCCGAAACGCGTAGGATACGCACCAGGAATTATCTCTGACCAAAACTTCCAAGCCCACCAGCACGGAGGAACAGAGACAAATATTCCTATAATATGTCACCATATGACACATGTCACGATACTTCCAACTTCTTTCACTCATCCACTCTGGGTCTATAACCCAGCACAATGAATGTATATATTTATCCCTTATGATTTATGTAAATAATTTCCTTTTCAAAATAAATACAAATTTTTCACCTTATATACCTTGTATATAACTCACTTGCCATAAAAGTCCCACCCCACTTGGCCTGAGGTACCAACCAAATGTACAGTACACATTTAACACAGTATATTTCTGTGAATTGGTACACGTTTAACGCAGTATATTTCAGTGCGTTAGAGTGCACATTTAACACAGTATATTTCTGTGCCTTACTGCACATTTAACTCAGTAGATTTCTGTGCATTACTGCACATTTAATGCAGTATTTCTAAGTGAGTTATGTGCCGTTTAAGGCAGTATATTTCTGTGTGTTACTGAACGTTTAACGCAGTATATTTCTGTGCGTTAGTGATACGTTTAACGCAGTTCATTTCTGTGCATTACTGCACGTTTAACTTAGTATATTTCAGAGCGTTACGTGCCATTTAATACAATATATTTCAGTGCGTTAGTGCACACTTAGCACAGTATATTTCAGTGCTTTATTGCACGTTTAATGCAGTATATTTCTGCGTGTTACAGCCCGTTTAATGCCGTATATTTATGTGCATTAGTGCACATATAATGCAGAATATTTCAGTGTGTTACTGCACCTTTAACGCAGTATATTTCTGTGCATTAATCCATGTTTAACGCAGTATATTTCAGTGCATTATGTGCCGTTTACTGCAGTATATTTCAGTGTGTTAGTGAACGTTTAACGCAGTATTTTTCAGTGCCTTATGTGCTGTTTAAAACAGTGTATTTCAGTGTGTTACTGCACGTTTAACACAGTATATTTCTTTGTGTCAGCGCACATTTAATGCAGTATATTTATGTGCGTTACTGCCGTTTAACTCAGTATATTTTATTGCGTTGCGTACCGTTTAATGCAGTGTATTTCAGTGCCTTAGTACAAATTTAACGCAGTATATTTTGTTGCATTACTGCACGTTTAACACAGTATATTTCAGTGCGTCACTTGCCATTGAACACAGTATTTCCTGACGCCAACATGGCAGCATACACATGATATAGCTCCGCCCCTATATCCACCCACAGGACCTGTTGAAATCTATAAAAGCATGACTGAGAGCAATCTCCCCATTCTCCTTTTTGTCCTCAAAAGATCAACACCTACAGACCGTCATATTCAAGAGGAATGCTCTTACCTGCCAACTACGTCGGAGTCTGCTGGGTTCAGCCTCTCCCAGATCGCAGTCCCACATCTTAGGCTGCTAAAGGCTCCTATAAGGTGGGGAATCCCCTTTTGGTGGTTTTTTTTGGGTAAGGAGTTCTCTTTGTAGAGTCAGTTTGCCTCTTGTGATTGCCATGTTGTGAGATCCCTTTACAGCACCTGGGGCAGCATGTGTGATCTATCTCTTCTCATGGGTTTATTTTGCTGCTCGTTTCCTGGGTACTGTTGACAGTGTTTTTTCCCCTTGTATTTTTCTCCTGGTGTATTCAAAAGATATTTCCTGGTGGTCTAATGGTTCCCCTTCCCTTCTGGGAGCGGTGAGGAGGCTCAGAGATCAAGAAGAGGAGCCTATATGCCTGACTAAGCAGGCGAAATGGTGTGGCCGTTGAGCCCAGCTGCTGTGGGTGGCCTCATTGTATTGCCCCACCGCTGGAATATATTCCCTGGTCTGCTGGCTCTGCTGTATCCCTGGTGGTCTAGTGGTAAGTATGTGGAAAGGTAAGTCCTTTTACTTTTTTGGTCCCCTTATTTGCCTGGTGGTCTAGTGGTTATTACTATAATAAACATTTCCTACCGTTTTTTCCCTGGTGGTCTAGTGTGCTGTGTTGCAGCTGCTCGCTCTCTGTCTCCTTCCTGGTGGTCTAGGAGGCTCTATGGACGGCGTGGAATGCTCTGCGTCCCACCTCGGGCTTGGTTTGCGCATGCGCAGTAGCAGCGATTGCCGATACTTGTGCATGCACAGTTTGCCGCGGCCGTGACGTCACGGCCGGCAGCAAATTTAAACAGCTGTCAGTCCCACAGCTGTGGGACTGACTGTAGAACACGGCGTTCCCGGGATCAGGCACTGCAGGCATCAGTGTGGATTGTGCTATTGTTATGGATTTGTTACCGCTCCCCTGTGGCCAGCCCTCTCTTGGATCACCTGTCTCTGGTAATTTAGTCTCTGGAGGAGTTCGGGTGGATCCTGAACAGAGAAAAGAGTCACCTAATCCCTGCACAGTCCCTGGTCTTTCTGGGTGCTCTGTTCGACACCAAGGACAGTACCATCTCTCTTCCAGAAGAAAAGATCCCGATAATTCGGGACAGGGTGTCTCTAGCCCTGTCGGCTTCCCGTCTCACTGCCAAACAATGCCTAAGGATAATTGGCACGATGGTGTCAACAGCCCCTAAGGTGAAGTGGGCTCTCTGGAAAATGAGACCTTTTCAGAGGGGTTTTCTTCAACAATGGAAGGGAATTAGCAATTCTCAGCGAATAATCATAACTGCAGCCATGAAGAGCTGGCTTCCTTGGTGGTTACAGCTGAATAATTTGCGCAATTGTCACTCCATAGCCCCCATATCCTGGGTGATAGTGACGTCAGACGCGAGCAGCACCGGTTGGGGCGGTCACTGCAGAACAGAGATTGCCCAGGGAAGATGGGATTTCCAGTCTCGCGAGTTAGTTTCCAACATCCTGGAACTTCGGGCGGCTTTTCAGGTGTTACTAGCCTTCAGTCACCTTGTTCAAGGCACATCAGTTATGCTGAGGCTAGACAACACGACCGCAGTACCCTAAGTGAGGAGACAAGGCGGAACTCGCAGTGCATCTCTGCTTCGGGAGGTCGAGCCGATTATGACCTGGGCTCAGAGGAACCTGGTCAATCTGTCAGCAGTATACATACCAGGGGCTCAGAACACACAAGCGGATTTCCTCTCCAGAACACAGCTCAACAACAACGAGTGGTCTCTCCACGAAGATGTGTTCAAATGTATCCTGTCCTTGGGGTTCATCCCAGAGGTGGACCTTTTTGCCTCCTTCCACAACAGGAAACTGGAGAAGTATTACTCAAGGGACAGGGATCCCAAAGCATTCGGGGTGGATGCCCTTACAAATCATTGGAAATTCCGCAAAGCCTATGCCTTTCCCCCCAGTTCCAGTCATCTTCCAATTCTTACGGAGAGTCATGGTGGAATCGGTGAGGGTGGTTGCAGTTATCCCCTTCTGGCCCAACAGGCCGTGGTTTCCTCTGCTGTTTCCACTCAGCTATCGTGACCCAGTACCTCTTCCTCTCAGACCGGATCTGCTGTCTCAGGGCTCCATACTTCACCCGTGCCCAGCTCGTCTGCACCTTCAGGTCTGGTTTTTGAGAGGGGAAGGCTGCAAGCGTTAGGATGTCCTGAAGTAGCCATGCCAACTCTCTTGAGTGCTAGGAGACAGAGCACGAATAAGACCTATGAGAGAATCTGGTCCAAGTTTACTTCTTTCCTAGAATCCAACGAAAAGTCTTGGTCAACACCTTCTGTGCAGGGCATCCTGTCTTTCCTTCAGTCAGGATTGGAGTTACCCCTTTCAGTGAGCGCCCTGCGAGTGCAGGTTTCAGCTATCTCCGCTTTCATGGGGGTTTCATGGGCTGTCCATCCTCTGATCCCGCAGTTCTTCAAGGGGACAGTAAGGCTGAAGCCACAGAAGAAGTTGAGGTTTCCCAAGTGGGACCTCCCTTTGGTCCTTGACTTTCTTTCTTCAGTTGGCACAAATCCCAGGGAACCCATCTCGGTTAAGCATCTCACCCTCAAGGTGGTCTTCCTGGTAGCTGTTACATCTGTGAAAGAGTTTCAGAGATTCAAAGTCTCGGAAGTAAGGAACCTTTCCTGACCTTTTTCCCAGATAGGGTAGTCCTTATCCCAATGCTCGGGTCAAGACCTAAAGTCACCTCGGTCTTTCATGAGAACCAGGAAATTGTCCTTCCTACCTTCAACTCATCTTCTGAGTCTCTGGAGGTTCATCTGCTGGATGTGGGCAACACGCTCAAACAATATCTGGAAGTTAT
The DNA here is from genome assembly GCF_965119305.1 of Pelophylax lessonae. NCBI lineage: Eukaryota > Metazoa > Chordata > Amphibia > Anura > Ranidae > Pelophylax > Pelophylax lessonae. The sequence continues at coordinate 726,890,108 of NC_138769.1, read as the reverse complement.
AGCTCCTTTTTGGAAGACGGATTATCTCTTTACCCTTCTTTCAGGGAAGAACAAGGGTATGCAAGCCTCTTCAAGATCAATTGCCTCCTGGATAGTAGAGGCTATCCAGTGGGCTTATAGAGAGAAGGGCTTGGCTCCTCCTAAAGCGGTGACTGCCCATTCGACTCGTGGTGTCGCTACTTCATGGGCGGTTTCAAGACATGTCGCTCCGGAAGTGGTCTGCAGAGCAGTGTCTTCGTCGTCCATTCACACGTTTATGTCTCATTATTGTGTTGGGCCAGCGGCTCTTTCCTCTGTTAATTTTGGTACTCAAGTTTTGTCGGTTGCAGGTGTTAATTCAATTTTTTGTTCAGCATCTGCCCACCCTGTTGTGTTTTGCGAGTTATTTCCCAAACGTATGCTGCCATGAAGTCTGTCAGGAAAACAGAAAATTGTTATCAAATACTTACCATAATTTTCCTTTCCTGATGGACTCCATGGCAGAAGGAGTCCCCTCCCAGTTCCTGAGTAGGCTAGTTACAGAACACTGATGCTGAAAAGGAGCAAGGATTTATGGGAGTGGGGTCCTATGGGGTAGGAGTGGAGGCGGGGCTACCCAAACGTATGCTGCCATGGAGTCCATCAGGAAAGGAAAATTACGGTAAGTATTTGATAACAATTTTCCGTTTTCCCTCATCCAAACCTGAATTTTAATTGATTTGAGCAGGGCAACAGGGCGAAGCCTAATTGGGCACCCTATTTAAACCCCCTGCAGAGTCTAAAAGCCTGTGGCCAACAGAAGAAAAGCGGCTGTAGCCATGAAGCATAGCAGGACCTACAACTAAGGTAAGTGGATTTTATGTTTACAAAAAAAAAAAAAAATTTTTTATGACAAATGTGTTTGAATGTGCGGGGTATGGGGTTGGAGATGACTGCATTAGAGGGTACATGCATTACTGTTTACTACGTATATGTCTGTATGTAGGGGTGTGTAGGTAGGGGTATGTATATATATATATATATATATATATATATATTTATGTGGTTGGGTGTGTACGCATAGGGATGCGCATATGTGTATATATGTGTGTAAGCATGGAGGCTTTTGGGTCAAGAGAACCGTTTAGTTGTATGTTTATCTAGGTGTATAGATGTTTATATGCGTATGAGTATATATGTGTATATATATGTATGTGTATGTCCAATGAGATTTTTTAGTTCTCCTTTCCCCTTCCTTTACTTTCTCTTTATAAACATGCAGCCCCTCTTGCACCTTTCGGTATTTCATATCAACATGAGATTACCACCACACACACAAAACCACCCTCATACCAGGTAAGAGCCACCATCTGGTAAGTAAGAAGATGTGGGAAAAAGAGTGCCCTATGTCCTGACGAGCGTTCCTTTTTATCTATTTCAGCCCCAGCCTCTCGCCATCCCGCTTTAGGAGATCCAGACCTTGTCTGGATCATCAATATCTCTCCAGGGCAGAGAGCGATTCTTCAAGTCCTGGCAGGCCTCAACCAAGAGGGCGTAAATGTTTTCAAAAGAGAAAATGCGCAGCATCGCCACAAAGGGCTAAATGCCCAAAAGGCAAATGCTGGTCATGTGGAGATGACCCAATGGAGGGAAAACTTGGCTGCAGTCCCTGCTTCAGGCAGCTGGCCAGGGACCAAGAGTTTGAAAGCCAGTAAGTGTTAACACTACTTCAAAAAGTGGTTCATGACACCCTGTCGGAATTCTCTGGTCGACTGGAACAACAGGCAACACACAGACAGGCTGTGATTCCCGGACAGGCCCATGACCCAGCCATACAGACATCCCTTTCTGTGGATGCGTCAGGCGTTTTGGGGACAGCACCAGCTCAGCGGTCTGTGCGAGCTGAATCCCCAGGCTCAGCGACACAGCTGAACACGCGGGAAGAAGGAGAAGACATATCCTCCTCTTCTAGAAGACTCAGGATTCAAATTTTCTTTGGTGCCCCCTTTAAATCAGAGCCATTAAAGCGGCACTGGAATGGGAAGAGCCAGAACCCCCAGAAAAAAAGGGGAAGACCTACTATCCTAGGTTACATAAACATGTGACCACCTTCCGTCTTATGACTAAAATAAGAGCCCTGTTTCAAGAGGAATGGGAGAAGGGAGAAAGGAAGTCCTATTCTTCAAATAGACTCCACAAATTATACACCCTCACAGAGGAGGATGGGGCATCATTGTCCAATCCACCAGTTGTGGACGCTGCAGTGACAAGGTTGGCTAAAAACGTCACTCTGCCAATGGAGGATTCTGGATATCCTGGACAGGCGGATAGACACAGACTTAAAGAAAGCCTATCTTGCAGCAGGCAGCGCCTGCAAACCGGCAGTGGCATTGACATCAGTGGCAAGCACCCTACGACTATGGATGCAGAACTTGGAATGCGCCATTAAGAGCCAACTGCCAAAGGAGCAAATCATCAAAGCTTTAGATGAAATGAAGCTCTCAGCAGATTTTGTCGGTGAGGCAGCCATTGATGTCATCAGGTAATCCTCCCGAGCAATGCTGAACTCTGTAACGGCAAAAAGAGCATTATGGCTGAAGCCTTGGGCAGCAGATCCGTCCTCAAAGCAGAACTGCTGCAAACTCCCCTTTGATGGAAAAGCCCTATTTGGTCAGAAGCTGGAGACGGCCATCTCCAGACTTACGGGCCGAAGATCCTCTCTTCTCCCCCAAGACAGGAGAGCCAGGAGGTAAAGGGGACGTCCCTCTAGAGCCATCCCGATTAGTTTTAGAGATTTCGGGAACAACCGCTATAATAGGGGCTCCAGGAGGAATTGGAGAGGTACTCAAGCCACTTTCCTCAGAACGCAAAGGAATAAGGCCCCTACGGCTCCCCTGGCCACCCAAAAGCCCTTTTGATGTCACCCCAGTCCAAGGGAAGACGGTGGGGGCAAGACTGCTGGGGTTCGCCAAGGTCTGGCAGGACAATGGTTAAGAATGGTGGGTTCAGTTCACGATACGACTAGGCCACTATTGGTCATTCAAGAGACAACCCCCCGAGTATTCGTTTGTGACCACCAAAATATCCCAGTCCCCCCTGAAACTGGCGGCTTTGCAGGAATATATAGATATCCTGCTACATCAAATGGCAATTATAACAGTTCCTATCTGTCAAAGGTTTACAGGGTTCTACTCTCCTCTGTTTCTGGTCCAGAAGAAGACAGGAGGTTTCAGACCAGTAATAGACCTCAAGAGGCTAAACAAATTCATAAAATTGGAGAGATTCAAGATGGAATCTCTCAATACCACTATCCAGATCATTCAGCCAGGAGATTGGATGATATCAGTGGATTTGCAGGACGCATACCTGCACATCCCGATACACCAGGATTATCAAAAATTCCTCAGGTTCGCGGTAGAGGACAGGCATTTCCAGTTTGTATGCCTTCCCTTTGGGCTATCAACATCCCCGCGAACCTTTACCAAGGTGCTTATTGCAGTTTTAGCACCCCTCAGGGAGAAGGGGCTCAGAGTCCATCATTTTCTGGACGACATTATTCTGGTAGCCCAAAATCTGGATCTCTTGCAGCAACAAAGAGATCTGCTCCTGTCCACCTTAAGGACAATCGGCTGGATTATGAACCTGCAGAAGAGCCAACTGCAACCTACGCGGAACATGGTCTACCTGGGGGCCCAATTCAACACCCAGGTGCCACAGTTTCCTTACCTCGACAAAAAATCCCCAAGATAAGGGAAAAGGTACAGCAGGCGCTAGCAGCATCAGTGATGTCAGCAGCCCAATGCATGAGCCTATTGGGGACCATGTCATCGTGTATTCCAATGCTCCCTTGGGCTCATTGGAGACTCAGAGTCTTTCATTTGGGGTTTCTAGTGCAGTGGAGGAAACTGCGACTTGCTCAACCCATCCGAGTCAGAGTCCAGATGAGCCAAAATTTCTGGTGGTGGACACGCGAAGAAACACTACGTATGTTAGGTGCACAAAACTGGATCATTGTTACCACGGATGCCAGCGCAGCAGGGTGGGGCGCCACCTGTGGTCTACACAAGATCCAGGGCAGATGGGAATTCCAGTCGCAGGGTTTGGTCTCCAACATCTTGGAGCTCCGGGCGGCCCTCATGGCATTGACCACCCTGCTACCCTATACACAAGGACGTCCAGTCTTACTACGTATGGACAATACGGCAGCAGTGTCGTACATCCAAAGACAAGGAGGAACACACAGCCATTCCCTCCTAGCGGAGGTAGGCCCCATAATGGCTTTGGCACAACAACACCTGGCAGATCTGAAAGCAATATATCTGCCAGGCAGGCAAAATACAGAAGCAGATCTTCTCTACAGGCACTTCAAGGACCCCATCGAATGGGCTCTTCACCTGCCTTAAATAGATTGTCCTCTGGTGGGGACTCCCGCAGCTGGATCTGTTTGCCTCCTCAACCAACTACAAAGTAGTCCGCTTCCTCTCTCAGTACCCTCACCCGGGGGGGGGGCGGAGAGGATGGACGCACTGACTCATGTCTGATCGGCACATCTGGCTTACGCCTTCCCTCCGATCCCCCTGATATTGAAGTTTCTGAGGAGGCTATTGGCAGAGACTTTTACAGTCATCGCGGTTCTTCCATACTGGCCACGCAGACCATGGTTCTCTTTCACAATGGACCTGAGCATATGCCCTCCGATCATGCTGCCAGTAACTCCTCTTCTCCTGATACAGGAAGGCATCCTACATCCGAATCCATCCCGGCTGGCCCTAGCGGCCTGGAGATTGAAAGGCAAGGGTTATGGGACTTAGGATGTACCCCAGAAGTCATAAAAACATTACAAAGCTCCAGAAAGGGCTCTACAAATGCCATATACACCAGGATATGGAATATATTCGCAAATTTTGCGACCGGTCGTCAATTCGACCCTAGCAGCCCTAGCGCTGCACAGATACTGTCATTCCTACAAACAGGACTAGATTTGGGTCTCGGCCTGAGTTCTTTAAAAGTCCAAGTCTTGGCCATCTCGGCCTTTACTCAAACAAAATGGGCAGCAAATCCATTGGTGGAGCGCTTCATGAGAGCAGTGATCAGATTGCACCCTCCTAGAGAAAATAGATTTGCTCAGTGGGACCTGATGTTGGTACTAAATTTTCTGGCAAACCCTCCTTGCACTCCTACGCAGAACTGTTCACTATGGAACATCACCTTGAAGACTGCCTTCTTGATCGCCATAACCTCAGGCGGGAGGGTGTCAGAGCTCCAGGCCTTAGGAGCTACAGACCCCTATACTACATTCTTTCCGGACAGAGTAGTATTGAGGCCACTCGATCACTTTGTACCTAAAGTAGCCTCTATGTTTCATCTCACCAATGAATGGGTGCTTCCAGCATTCCCAGATGAATCAGAGGCCAACTTGCAAGAATTGGACATTCCTAAGACCCTGAAGTCCTATCTTCAAGCCACTGCCTCCTTCAGACAATCGGAAAGGCTTTTTGTCCTACCTTCTGGAAGGCTAAAGGGAAAAGAAGCCTCGGCAAGAACGATATCCTCATGGATAGTTAAAATTATTCATAATGCATACAGGGCAGCTGGAAAGTCTCCTCCGGAGGTGGTAAGAGCTCATTCAACCAGATCGGTATCTTCTTCCTGGGCAGCGCGTGCAGGGGTATCTCTAGAGACTGTGTGCAGGGCAGCAAGCTGGTCTTCCCACCACATGTTCCTGAGGCACTACAGGGTGGATCCGGCAGCTCTCACTACCTTAGAATTTGGGAGGACTATTCAGACGTCCATGTCTAACTGTTAAATAAAGACTGGATTATCTCATTAAACCCTCTCTCTCAAAGCTCATCATTTATCATGTGTATGCTGCCATGTTGGCGTCAGGAAAATGGAAAATTGTATCAAATACTTACCATAATTTTCCTTTCCTGACGCCAATACATGGCAGCATAGGGACCCTCCCTCTGATCTTTATGCTTAATACGAAGAATGGGGAGATTGCTCGCAGTCATGCTTTTATAGATTTCAACAGGTCCTGTGGGTGGATATAGGGGCGGAGCTATATCATGATTATGCTGCCATGTATTGGCGTCAGGAAAGGAAAATTACGGTAAGTACAATTTTTCCATTATTTCAGTGTGTTACGTGCCGTTTTAACAAGTATATTTCAGTGCGTTAGTGCACATTTTAAACTATATATTTATAGGTTACTAGGCCACTAGGTAGCAGGGATGCCGATGCATGGGGCTGGCAGCCGCGATTGCCTCCAGGCACCCGTGATCGCTCCCTGCTGAGAGAGAAATATGGTCAGCTGTTGTAAACACAGCAGACCGTTGTTCTCGCTGAAATAATCACAGAGCACCTGTGATCCTTCTATATAGGAACACAGGTCTCTATGGTCACTTCACAAGCCCCTCCCCCCAAAGTTAGTAAGCACTCCATTAGGCTCACACTTAACCCTTTGATCACCCACTAGGGTAACCCCTTCCCTGCCAATGTCCTTAGTACAGAAACAATGCATATTTTTAGCACTGACTACTGTATTAATGTCACTGGTCCCAACAAAAAAAGTGTCAAAAATGTCAGTTAGGGGTCCGATCTGTCCGCCGCAATGTCGAAGGCCCACTAAAAATCGCCATTAAAAGGATGAAAAAATTCGATTTTTTTTTTGGGGGAATGTTATATAGCAGAAAGTGAAAAATATTGTGTTTCTTTTTTTTTCAGAATCGTCACTCTTTTTTTGTTTATAGTGCAAAAAATAAAAATCCCACAGGTGATCAAATACCCCCAAATGAAAGCTCTGTTTGTGGGGAAAAGAGGACATCAATTTTATTTCGGTACAGCGTCACATGACTACGCAATTTTTCATTAAATAACGCAGTGCCGAATCGCAAAAAATGGCCTGGTCATTAAGGGGGCAAATCCACAGCACTGCGCAGCATTGACAGGCCTCCTCACACCGTCCAGAGCACTGTGCAGCATTTACAGGCCTTCTCAGGCCTTCCAGAGCACTTTGCCCATTACAGGCCTTCTCAGGCCCTCCAGAGCACTTTGCCCATTACAGGCCTTCTCAGGCCCTCCAGAGCACTGTGCAGCATTACAGGCCTCCTCAGACCGTACAGAGCACTGTGTGGATTACAGGCCTCCTCAGACCACATTGAGGCATTACATGCCTCCTCAGACCGTACAGAGCACTGTACAGCATTACATGCCTCTTCAGACCGTACAGAGCACTGTGCAGCATTACATGCCTCTTCAGACCGTACAGAGCACTGTGCAGCATTACATGCCTCTTCAGACCGTACAGAGCACTGTGCAGCATTACAGGCCTCCTCAGACCGTACAGAGCACTGTGTGGATTACAGGCCTCCTCAGACCACATTGAGGCATTACATGCCTCCTCAGACCGTACAGAGCACTGTACAGCATTACATGCCTCTTCAGACCGTACAGAGCACTGTGCAGCATTACATGCCTCTTCAGACCGTACAGAGCACTGTGCAGCATTACATGCCTCCTCAGACCATACAGAGCACTGTGTAGCATTACAGGCCTCCTCTGACCGTACAGAGCACTGTGCAGCATTACAGGCCTCCTCTGACCGTACAGAGCACTGTGCAGCATTACAGGCCTCCTCTGACCGTACAGAGCACTGTGTGGCATTACATGCCTCTTCAGACCGTACAGAGCACTGTGCAGCATTACAGGCCTCCTCTGACCGTACAGAGCACTGTGCAGCATTACAGGCCTCCTCAGACCTTTCAGAGCACTATGCAGCATTACAGGCCTCCTCAGACCGTACAGAGCACTGTGCAGCATTACAGGCCTCCTCAGAGTGTCCAGAACACTGTGCCCATTACAGGCCTCCTCAGACCACCATCCAGAGCACTGTGCAGCATTGAAGGCCTTCTCAGACAGTACAGAGCACTGTGCAGCATTACAGGCCCTCCAGAGCACTATGCAGCATTTACAGGCCTTCTCTGGCCCTCCAGAGCACTGTGCAGCATTTACAGGCCTCCTCAGGCCCTTCAAAGCACTGTGCAGCACTACAGGCCTCAACAGACCATCCAGAGCACTGTGCAGCATTACAGGTCTCCTTAGACCATACAGAGCACTAAACAGCATTACAGGCCTCCTCAGACCATACTGTGCATTGACAGGCCTCTGCAGATCACCATTCAGAGCACTGTGCAGCATTACAAGCCTCCTCAGACTGTCCAGAGTGTGTAGTTTGTTCAAACCTTAATACTATAAATAATAACATGATATTCAATCATTTTACTCCAGGAGTATACGTATAACGAGTTTGAAAATTCTAGAGAAATGCTTAAAAAATGCATTACAATTTAACTAAACCCATTCGATTTTAGTCAACTAAAATTATTTTAATCGACTAAAATGTACTGCAGATTTTAGTTGACAAAATCCGAGAAAAAGTAAAACAATTGAAGACGACCAAAATACAACTAAAACTAAAATAGCATTTTAGTCAAAAGACTACGACTAAAACTCAAAATTAAAATTTGATGCCAAAATGAACACTGCCTAAATGTCCATTATTGTGACTTTTTTTTTTTTTCTCTCTAAACGATGAAGGATGTGGCACCCACATCACCACCCTCTGGCTTTGCAATTATGTTACAATAAAGAAACAAGCGTGAAGCCCCATGATCGGCGCTGGTGTCTTCCTTCCGCACGCTAGCGCATCTGCTGGTGTGAACGGCCCTAAAATAGAGTTTAAAGGCTAGATTGTATGCTTTCATGAGAAGGGCTGTCTGATCTTTTTTGTATTGCATATTATTATAGCTGTATTCTCTCCCTTTATTTTTTAAAGGGGTTGCACAAAATATTGGAGCTATATAAAGCCTGTATAACAATAATTTATTTTTTTAACCACTTTAGCCCCGCTCACTGTGCCTCTACTGCGGCACAGTGGCTCGTTCCCGTCCAGCGACGTAGACCTACGTCGCTGGACTCCTCCCCTTGTGGGCGGCGCTCGCGCGCCGCCGAAGGCTCGCTCACGCGCCGCCGAAGGCTCGCTCACGCTGTATTCAGTCACATCGGGAGTCGGGACAGGGGAGGAGCAGCGGCGATCGCCGCTGCTCTTCCCCGATCGTCGGGGAATCGAGTTTGGAGATCCGCCCCCTTGTGTAAACAGAGCGGGCGGATCTCCTAAGTGACAGATTGCAGGGTTCAGCATAACTGAACCTGAGATCTGTCCCTGTGTCACTCAGTCACCTCCCCCCACACACGTTAGTAAGCACCAGGCATACATTAACCCCTCCCTCTCCAATAAAATTAACCCCTTCCCTGCCAGTGTCATTTTTACAGTAACAGTGCATATGTATAGCACTGATTACTGCAGTAACCCCAAAAGTGTCAAAAATGTCAGTCAAGGGTCCGATCTGTCCGCCGCAATGTCGCAGTCCCGCAAAAAAAATCGCAGATCACCGCCATTACTCGTTAAAAAAAAAAAAACACCAAAAATGACAGAAATCTTTCCCGTAGTTAGTAAACGCAATAACTTTTGCGCAAACCAATCAAAATACGCTTATTGTGATTTTTTTTTTTTACCAAACATAGGTAGCAGAAAACAAATTGGCCAAAAATTTTAAAAAAGTTTTGATTTTTACATTTTTTTGGGGGGGGATTTCATATAAAAAAATTTGAAAAATATTGTTATTTTTTCAAAATTGTCGCTCTTATTTTGTTTATAGCGCAAAAAGTAAAAATCGCACAGGTGATCAAATACCATCAAAAGAAAGCTCTGTTTGTGGTAAAAAAAAAAATTTAGTTTGGGTACGGCGTCGCACGACCACGCAATTGTCAGTTAAAGTCGCACAGTGCCGAATCACAAAAAGTGGCCTGGACGTAAGACAGCAAAATCCTCCGGTGGTAAAGTGGATAATTTGTTAATTTATTTGTATTTATTTTACTTAAGATATTAATAATAATAATCATCATTTAAAAATAAAATATACATAATGTTTAAGCTAAAAAAAAAAAAAAAAAAAAAAACGACTGTAATGCATTTTAATAAGGCATCGTAGCATATATACAATATAAATCCACTGATAGAAATTAGTGCTTAGGCTGAGCTTGCAAAGCTTCCTTTCCGTACCATCTGTATAATGCTGCCATCTAGTGGCGAAATTCAATCAGTACACAATATAAGAGCACCAGTAAATGACAAGTTAAAGTAAACCTATCATAACAGAAATATAGGAGCTACAATTGCCTTCTGTATATGCTATTTGCCTGGCTGCCATGCTGACACAGCTCTTTAACCACTTGCCTACTGGGCACTTTCACCCTCTTTTTGCCCAGGCCAATTTTCAGCTTTCAGCGCTGTCACACTTTGAATGACAATTGCGCGGTCATGGAACACTGTACCCAAATCATATGTCATTTATTTATAATTTTTTTTAAACATAAAGAGCTTTATTTTGGTGGTATTTAATCACCCCTGGGTACTTTTTATTTTTTTGCTAAATAAATGCAAAAGGACCAAACCCCCCCCCCCCCCCCCCAAAAAAAAAGTTTCTGTTATAAAATTTTGTAAATAGGTAATTTTTCCCCTTCACTGATGTGTGCTGATGAGGAGGCACACATAGGCATTAATCACTTTAAGACTAGAAGGATTTGCCCCCTTAATGACCAGGCCCTATTTTGCGATTCGGCACTGCGTTTAACGGACAATTGCGCGGTCGTGCGATGCTGTACCCAAATAAAATTGACGTCGTTTTTTTCCCATAAATAGAGATTTCTTTTGGTGGTATTTGATCAGCTCTGCGATTTTTATTTTTTGCACTATAAACAATAAAAGAGCGACAATTCTGAAAATAAAAACAATATTTTTCACTTTCTGCTATATGAAATAACTAAAAAAAAATAAATTAAAAAATCTAAATTTTTTAACATTTTAGGCCAATTTGTTTTCTGCTACATATTTTTGGTAAATAAAAAAATCGCAATAAGCGTATTTTGATTGGTTTACGCAAAAGTTTTCGCGTCTACTAACTACGGGAAAGATTTATGTAATTTTTAATGTTTTCTTTTACTAGTAATGGCGGCGATCTGCGATTTTTTGCCGGACTGCGACATTGCAGCGGACAGATCGGACCCCTAACTGACATTTTTTACACTTTTTGGGGGACCAGTGACATTACTACAGTAATCAGTGCTAAAATTATGCATTGTTACTGTAATAATGACACTGGCAGGGAAGGGGTTAACAGTATAGGCGATCAAGGGGTTAAGCGTGAGCCTAGGGGAGTGATTCTAACTGTATGGGGGTTGGGTTTCTGAAATGATCATAGAGACCTGTGATCCTATATAGAAGGATCACATGAGCTCTGTGATCATCCCAGGGAGATGGACGGTCGGCTGTGTTTACAACAGCCAACCGTTCTCTCTCACCGGGGAACGATCGCGGGTGTCAGGCGGCATCGGCGCATCGGCTTCCCCGCTGACGATCGGGGCGGGAGCGAGCCGGCGCCGGTGCGCGCTCGCCCCCCTAGCTCCTCCCAGGCGAGCGACGTAGATCTACATTGTTTTGCCTGTACGAGCCAGCCTGCCACAGTAAATATACAGGAGGCGGTCTGCAACTGGTTAATAGGTGGCACTGATAGACAGCAGGTATGGGCATTGATAGGCGGCACTGATGGGCGCTGATTGGCGGCACTGATGGGTAGTGATGGGGGGCACAGATAGGCAGCACTGATGAGCAGGCACTGATGGGCACTGAAAGTCAGCACTGACAAGCATCACTGATGGGCACTGATTGGGGGTACTGATGGGTAGTGATGGGAGGCACATATAGGCAGCACTGATAAGCAGGCACTGATGAGCGCTGAAAGGCAGCACTGACAAGCATCACTGATGGTCACTGATTGGCACCACTGATGGGTAGTGATGGGGGCACAGATAGGCACCACTGATGAGCACTGAAAGGAAGCACTGACAAACATCACTGATGGGCACTGATTGGGGGCACTGACGGGTAGTGATGGGAGGCACAGATAGGCAGCACTGATGAGCAGGCACTGATGGGCACTAAAAGTCAGCACTGACAAGCACCACTGGGCACTGATTGGGGGCACTGACGGGTAGTGATGGGAGGCACAGATAGGCAGCACCGATAAGCAGGCACTGATGAGTGCTGAAAGGCAGCACTGATAAGCATCACTGATGGGCACTGATGGGTAGTGATGGGGAGCACAGATAGTCAGCACTGATAAGCAGGCACTGATGAGTGCTGAAAGGCAGCACTGATAAGCATCACTGATGGGCACTGATGGGTAGTGATGGGGGGCACAGATAGTCAGCACTGATAAGCAGTAACTGATGAGCGCTGAAAGGCAGCACTGACAAGCATCACTGATGGGCACTGATTGGGGGCACTGATGGGTAGTGATGGGGGGCACAGATAGTCAGCACTGATGAACAGGCAGTGATGGGCACTGAAAAGCAGCACTGACAAGCATCACTGATGGGCACTGATTGGGGGCACTGATGGGTAGTGATGGGGGGCACAGATAGGCAGCACTGATGAGCAGGCACTGATGGGCACTAAAAGTCAGCACTGACAAGCATCATTGTTGGGCACTGATTGGGGACACTGATTGAGGGCACTGATGGGCACTGATGGGTAGTGATGGGAGGCACAGATAGGCAGCACTGATAAGCAAGCACTGATGAGCGCTGAAAGGCATCACTGATGGGCACTGAATGACATCACTGATGGGGCTGCACTGATGATCAATGCCCTGATTATCTGTGCAGATCTCCACTGTTAGGAAATGCCGCTGATTGGCTCTCCTCTCCTCATGTGTTGTCAGCATAAGAAGAGGAATGCTGATAACCGACATTTTCTAGTTTACATGTAATCAGCTGTGATTGGACAGAGCTGATCACATGGGTAAAGAGCCTCATCATCGGCTCTTTACCAAGATCAGTGATGTGCAGTGTCCCAGGGAGAGTGGAAGGCAGAGTGATTCGTAAGATTAGTTAAAACCCCCAAACATTAAAGATTTTCTGAAAGCACCTGGAGAATAAAATGGTGGTAGTTCCAATGTCTATGTCAACTGATATTAGCACAATGGTTCATGAAATGCAAAGTTTCAGTAAAAAAAAAAATACATTCAAGTTTTAAACACAATTTGTTGGTGAAATATAAAAGATGAGGTGCCGCCAAGTACAGTAAATAGATACCCAACATAACAAGGCTTATAATTGTGAAACAGCGACAAACTTTGGCACCCTAAATTTTCCATAGGCAACGCGTTAAAGGCACCTACAGGTCATCAGTTTAGAGTTAACCATGAATAACGGCCTTAGAATTATTGCTCTCACTCCAGTCCATATAGCAATATGTTAGATATGTGCAAAGCAATTGGCTTTTCCATGTTTAGGCGCCCTGAGCACGTGTATTTATGTCCATACCTGCATGTGTGTGAGGGCTCAAAATTTTTTCTGTGAGGGCCTCCAGGGATCGGATTTGTTTTTGCAGCACATCCCACAGATGCTCAATTGGACTGAGATCTGAAAAATTTGGAAGCCAACTCAACAAATGAAACGCGTTGTTGGTTGTTGTGTTCCTTAAACGCCCCCCCCCCCCCCCGGCAGTCTGATTATGTCCAGATTTCTGTGCTAAAAGCCGTACATTGTTTTGCACAGAAATCTGTTGTTTTACATTGTAACCACTTTAGCCCCGGAGGATTTGGCTGCTCAATGACCAGGCCCTATTTTGCAATTCAGCACTGCGTTATTTTAACGGACAATTGTGCGGTTGTGCGACTCTGTACCCAAATGAAATTGACGTCCTTTTTTTTCCTACAAATAGAGCTTTCTTTTGGTGGTATTTGATCACGTCTGCGATTTATATTTTTTGCTCTATAAACAAAAAGATAGCGACAATTTTGAAATAATAACAATATTTTTCACATTTTTTTTATATAAAATTCTCAAAAAAGAAAATGTAAAAATCAAAATTTTTTAACATTTTAGGCCAATTTGTTTTCTGCTACATATTGTTGGTAAAAAAAATCACAATAAGCGTATTTTGATTGGTTTGCGCAAAAGTTTTCGCGTCTACTAACTACGGGAAAGATTTATGTAATTTTTAATGTTTTCTTTTACTAGTAATGGCGGTGATCTGCGATTTTTAGCAGGACTGCGACATTGCGGTGGACAGATCGGACCCCTAACTGACATTTTTTACACTTTTTGGGGGACCAGTGACATTACTACAGTAATCAGTGCTAAAATTATGCATTGTTACTGTAATAATGACACTGGCAGGGAAGGGGTTAACAGTATAGGCGATCAAGGGGTTAAGCGTGAGCCTAGGGGAGTGATTCTAACTGTATGGGGGTTGGGTTTCTGAAATGATCATAGAGACCTGTGATCCTATATAGAAGGATCACATGAGCTCTGTGATCATCCCAGGGAGATGGACGGTCGGCTGTGTTTACAACAGCCAACCGTTCTCTCTCAGCGGGGAACGATCGCGGGTGTCAGGCGGCAATTGGAGGCGCATCGGCGCATCGGCTTCCCCGCTGACGATCGGGGCGGGAGCGAGCCGGCGCCGGTGCGCGTTCGCCCCTCTAGCTCCTCCCAGGCGAGCGACGTAGATCTACATTGTTTTGCCTGTACTAACTAAGGGAAAGATTTCTGTCATTTTTATTGTTTTTTTTTTTTTTTACTGGTCAGGGCTTTTTTTCTCAGAAAAAAGGTGCAGGAACTCCCCTTTCTAAGTTACTTTGTATCTCCGCCCCCTACCCACCCTCGATCGCTAACCCTTGGTTCCACCCCTACCCACCTCTGAGCACCGACACTTGGATCCACCCCCTACCCAGCTTCCAGTACAGCCCCTTTTAGAGAATATAGAGCCAAGTATAATTCTGTAGTGGAATGTATGGAATTTGCTTATTAAAAACAAGAAAAGCAATAAAATTGATTCCCCACAGCCAGCAGCAATAGACCCCCAGCAGCAGCAAAAGATCTCCCAGCAGCCAGCAACAGTAGACCCCCTCCCCAAACAGTAGATCCCTTCCAGCAACAATTAACCCACAGTATCAAAAGATCCTCCACCAGCAACAATAGATTGCTATCCAAAAATAGATCCCCTCCAGCATCAATAGATCCAGCATCAGTAGACCCTCCAGCACCCCTTGTCATGGCATACATTCAGTGCTAGAGGTGCCGGAACTGCGTTCCCCCGCGTTCCCGCTGAAAAAAGCCCTGTTACTAGTAATGGCGGCGATCTGCGATTTTTTTTTTGCGGGACTGCGACATTGCGGCGGACAGATCGGACCCCTGACTGACATTTTTGACACTTTTGGGGGTACCAGTGACATTACTACAGTAATCAGTGCTAAAAATATGCACTGTTACTGTAAAAATTACACTGCGTGGGAAGGGGTTAACATTACTGGTGATCAGTGGGTTAAATGTGTCCCTAGGGGCGTGATTCTAACTGTCAGGGGGCGTGGCTTGTGAAGTAATCACAGAGACATGCAATCCTATATAGCAGGATCACATGGCCTCTGTGATCACTTCAAGGAGAATGACAGACAGCTGTGTTTACATCAGCCGTCTGTCCTTCTCTCTCTGCTGCGGGAGATCGCGAGTGGCCGGCGGCCATCGGAGCCGCCTGTCACACGCACCGGCTCCCCAGCTAACGAGCGCATGCTTGCCCCCTAGAGTCTCCTGAGCGAGCGACATAGTATAACGTCGCTTTGCCCAGGAGCGGCTGCCTGCCGCAGTAAAACTGCAGCGGGCGGAGCTAAAGTGGTTAGAACTCACCTTCCCCTGCGATCCCCCGCCGTCCTCCCACTGTCCTCTCACTGTGTGCTCGGCCGATGTCGGCACCTGTCTTCAGGTTCTCTTCCCTGCAAGCGTTGCGACGCAGGGGGGTGGAACCGGCGGCAATTTAAAAAGTGTAAATATACCAAATGAGATGATAGAAAGCTGGGATCCTAACGGATGACACTGTATGATGCTATTTCACCACAGGATTTCACCTGGTGACTTTTCCAGTGCCCTGCCTGTGCTTTTCCAGTTCTTTGTGCCTGGAAAATAGAGAAAGACCATGGCGTCCAAAAGCGTTCTTTTTCCACAAAAGCGCTTTTAGACGAACTGGAAAACAGCAACAGCGAAACTGAGTTACTTGAAGAACTGAGCGATAGCGATACGTGGGAAAATTCGTCATCAGGTATGGAAAGTGACGACAGCAACAATTCTGATGTCTCTTTCTGGCACATCGCTCCGTTGGAAATTCTGAAGAATCATTTGATAAACTTCCCAAATTCCACAAATATGTGTCAGAAAGAGACATCAGAATCGTCGCTGTCGTCACTTTCCGTACCCGATGTCTGCTGTATGATCAGCCAAGTCTGCCCAACAGTAGGTTGGGGACAGACTTCCTTAGATAGGTTCCTGTGTGTGAGAAGGTAGCCGCCCACAGTGGCAAGGATTTATTTTGTGTTTTATTTTATTTTGGATGTTTTTAACGCTTGCAGTCTGGTGAAGAAAATTGCATGAATAAACCAAACTGTTGTTTGCAACCACTTCTCGGCTATCTCCCTGTGTAACGAATCCCCCCAAGGGGTCATCCACGCCCGCCACCGAGCTAATCCCTCACATATGGTGGAGGTATGCATTGGGCATAAGCAGAGATCCCTGCAAAGAAGTGCATATGTCCTATGAACTTTATCTGGTGCATGAGATTGCACAATCTGTGTGTGCAGGAGAGAAGATCCTGAAAGAGAGGGAAAACTACGTGTTTTAAAGAGACAGTGGTCTCAAAATTTTTGATGGACTTTGTTGTGTCTGGTGCATGAGACTGCACAAACTGTGTCTGCAGGAAAGGAGATCCTGCAAGAGAGAGAAAATCTACTAGTTTTAAAGAGACAGTGGTCTCAAAATTTTTTGCTGGACTGTGAAAAATTTATTGTGGAGTTATTGAAGATGGGGCGGTCAAAACACCTGAAAGATGCAAAGATAGCTGAAATGAGAGACCGAATTCTATGAATGGAGGGGATGTTACCGCCTGAACGAGCCCCATCCATGCCTGAACAAAGTCTGCTAAAGAGAAAGGTTGTTGTCCTTAGCAACACTGAGGCAAATGCGTATTTTCAGCGGAGCTTTGCAGCTCAACAAAATGCTCACCAAGAGAGCATGGCAGGCTGGAAACAGAGACGCCCGCAGCAAATGGAGGTCATCGGTTTGGAGGAAACCGAGTATGTGTGCAGGGCTGAGCTGGATGCCTTGAAACGGAAAATGGAAGAAAAGGAACAAGCCCTGGAGTTGCTTAGGATGGAGCATAGAAACTTGCAGGCTCAGGTGTTACAGTGGGAAGAATCCACTGCTCTTCTTTTTTCCGACTTGCAAAAACGTAGAGAGACTATAATGGAGAAAGATACCATCGTCATGGAAAAGGAAATTGAAATTCAAACTTTGCAGGAGCAAAGTAAGGGTGATATGTTGGAGTTGCGTAATCAGCTGACAAAAAGTCTTCAGTCTTTAGAAGCTACAAAAATAGACCTGCAGGGTGTGCAGGAACAGAATGTCGCTCTGAAAACGACATTGTCTCTCAGCTACAAGGAGAAAAATGAGAGAGAGGCTAAATTACTGAGTACTGTATATGAGCTCACAACTTTGAGCAATGTGGTAGATGAATTGCGTACGGACTGTGAAAGTTGGAAAGAAGAAGTCCATCGTGTCCAGCAGCAGTTAAAGGAGAAAGAAGCCTGTGTGGCAGAATTACATTCTCATTCCCAGAAGCTAGCCAATGAGGTGAAGGCTCTTATGCAGGGAAAAGGAGATTCTGAACACAAGAGAAAAAAAGTAGAGGCACAGCTGCAGGAATCGCAAGTCAAGGTGTCAGAAGGTGACCGATTGTGTGCTAAGCTGTCAGAGAAGGCAAACCAACTGCAGGTTGAGTTGGACAATGTCACAAATCAGCTTTCTCAAGCAGACAGAAAATCTAGAGAAATTGCCAAAGATTTCTCTATCTTGGAATTGCAGATGCAAGACACTCAGGAACTCTTACAGGAAGAGAGGTGTCAAAGGCTGAGTTTTAGCACAAAGCTCAAACAAATGGAAGATGAGAAAAATGGTGTCCTGGAACAATTAAAAGAGGAGGAGGAAGCAAAGAAAAACCAGAGCAAGTCGCAACATTGCAAGCTCAGATAGCGGATATTAAAAAACGCATGGAAGAAAGCGTTGGTTCATTAGAGAATGTTGAAGATGTGAAAAAGAAGTTTGATCAGATGCTGGGTGAGGAGAAGACTGTGTCTGCAAAATATGCAGAAGAACGCGACCGTGCAGAAACGGAGGCGCGTGATAAAGAGAGCAAAGCCCTGTTCTTTCCTCGCTCCTTGGAGGAAGCTCTAGAGCAGTGGTTCTTAACCTGGGTTCGATCGAACCACAGGGGTTCGGTGAGTCAGTCTCGGGGGTTCGGCAGAGGTCAAGACACACACCCAACTCATATGATTCTTTGTGACACGCCCGGCTCATCCCCCCGAGAAAATATTACTGATTGTGAGGCCGGGAAATAAGAGCTGCGGTCGGGACATTTCACAGCCATTACACATAGACACTTGACGCTCCGCCCCCTGTACCTCCCCCAGCAGGTTTCCAGCCTATCTCCTGCAGGCTGCTTGCTGCTTGAGTGGGCTGGATGGGGATGTACCTGACCACGGAGATCGCGCCCGCCTGGAAGAGGGAAGTGTGAGCAGCTGAGCAGAGGGAGCCGAGTGAATGTTCCTGGAGGTAGGCTCAGCTAGCTGTACATGGTGGATTCGTTTACAAGCACCTCTATGCTAAGTCTGTTGAGTTACTGCAGCTTAACATAGAGGTGCTGTTAGCTGACAAATGGAAATGCATGTCCTTTTCATTTAGCTCAACAAAGCATTGTGAATGCCCCCTGGTGTGTGCCCTCCTGATACCCCATGGTATGCCCTCCCAGCCCCCCCCCCCCCCAAGTGTGTGCCCTCCTGACACCCCCAAGTCACACTGATTTGCAGTAAATATTCATTATTATGTTTTTGTGTGAAAATCATGTTTTAATGGTTTTGTTCTTTGTTCTTAATATGGTTTTGTTCTTTAATGGTTTTGTTCATTTTGTGCACCTATGTATAATAAATATATACCTAAACATATACCTATATTTTGAATTTGAAAAATCATATTTTATTTTTCCAATTAAGAAGGGTTCGGTGAATGCGCATATGAAACTGGTGGGGTTCAGTACCTCCAACAAGGTTAAGAACCACTGCTCTAGATTGTAAGGTTGAACTAGAAAGAGTTAACAAACAGCTGTGTACAGAGATGGAAGATTCGGTCAGCTCCAAAGATGATGTTGGGAAAAGCGTTCAGGAGCTAGAAAAGTCTAAGCGAGTCTTAGAACAGCAAGTAGAAGAGATGAAGATTCAGTTGGAAGAATTGAAGAGGAATTACAGGCAACAGAGGATCTGTCCCAAAGAGGGGATAGTGTGCCTGATGCAGTTTATAAAAGGATCAGTGTTTTGGGGTCTGTCCTGAGTGGGCATCAGAAATTTGATGACATGTTGCTTGAATCACCCCTCTGGAAAAAACAGTTCCTTCAAAAACGTCAAGCACTGGAAAATGTATCATTAGAACTTCAGCAAACAAAGGAGCTGTGTAAGAAATGTGATGATTTATCAGTTCAGGCTGAAAACCTAGTGGAGAAAACTAAAGCAAGTGATATAAAGCTTGGAGAAAAAAGCAAACACCACCTAGTGGAGAAAACTAAGGCTGTTGGTGAAAAAGGTGAAGCAAATGAATAAGTGCCTTTCAGGGAATATTTCCAAAATGGAAATAGTGAAAGACAGGTGGCAGAAGTTTGAGCGTGATCTTGAGATACATTCCATGTGGAGTTCAGATAAAGAAAAGGAGCTACAAGGGAAAGTAGTGCAATATCAGAAAGTGCATTGAAGAAACCTGTAATAGACTGTGTTGGTGCCTTTGACCCATGTGTTGGTGGAAGGAAAGTTGATGATGTCTCTGGAAAAAGGAACAGGGGTCACTTTGAAGAAATGTGTGACCGCCTGTTGTCGCAAATGGAAGGCCCTCTGCACAGCATCATAGAGCAAGCTAAGCTCAAGAAAGAAGATCATTCCCTTTTACAACAAAGAGTCAATGATTGTGTACAGCTGTATTTAGAGGCAACTCAAGTCACAGAGGGACGTCAAGAGTCCCTACTTGGATCAAAGCTAAGTGAAGCAGAGGTTATCAAAGTTTTGTGGAAATCATTTATTGATTGCAGAGAGAGGCGGCTCAAGAATGTTGAAGACATTAAGACTAGCACAATTGAGTTGCCTATGGATCACGGTCCTCCATGGCGGATAGGACAGACGGTTATGCAGGACAAACTTGAGAAGGAGCGAAATGGCAAAAATGCAGTTGAAGAAGATGTATATGAGATAAGAGACAAACTGTGTGGCATTTATGAGAAATCTGTCAATGAAGATGACAGAAACAGTTTCATCCTGAAGCTTGAAGATACTAAGAGGCTTATCAGTGAGAGTCAAGAGCAGTGCCTGACACATGCGTGCCTGGAAAATTGTGTCCCAACCCTAGGGTTGAAACAAAAGGGGGGGGGTATGTGACAGGAAGTCAGGTAAATCTGTGGATGTTGTCACATACAGGAGATACATCTCTGCTTGGTTTAGACAGTTCACCAATTACTATAGGGTGTCGGCTGAAAAGGTAGCCAGGACGGCTTAAGGAAGTTGGAAGGCCTTCAGCTGTTCGGAATGAGGAAGTTAAGGCCTCTATAATTTGTCCAAAGGAAGTCTAAGGATTGCTGCCTCCTGACGCTGGGTGAGTAGAGGAGGACAGTCAGATGTGTGCCTCCCGACGCTGAGTGAGCATGGGAGAAGGATTGCTGCCTCCTGACGCTGTGTGAGCTGGGGAGAGGAGGACAGTCAGATGTGTGCCTCCCGACGCTGTGTGAGCATGGGAGAAGGAATGCCCCCTGAAGCTGTGTGAGCATGGGGAAGACCTCCTGGAGCGATGTGCGCTGAGGAGGGTAAAAAGTGTGAAGACTTCTCAAGGTGAGAAAATTAACTATTTCTATGTGAAGAGTGTGAAGAGAAAAACCAATGGATGTTTTCTATGTGAAAGGAAAGTCCAATGAACATGTGCTGTGTGAAGAGAAGAGGGACATTCTCTATGTGAAGAGATAATAAATGGACTATTGATAGTCTGCTGTATGATCAGCCAAGTCTGCCCAACAGTAGGTTGGGGACAGACTTCCTTAGATAGGTTCCTGTGTGTGAGAAGGTAGCCGCCACAGTGGCAAGGATTTATTTTGTGTTTTATTTTATTTTGGATGTTTTTAACGCTTGCAGTCTGGTGAAGAAAATTGCATGAATAAACCAAACTGTTGTTTGCAACCACTTCTCGGCTATCTCCCTGTGAAACGAAAAACCAAGGGGTCATCCACGCCCGCCACCGAGCTAGTCCCTCACAATATATATATATATATATATATATATATATATATATATATATAAAACCAGTCTTGACCTGATTTTAGCCAAGGAGATAGTAGGGGATTTCCAGTCCTTAGTGACTATATGCTTGGCTGCCATTACGGTATGGAGAAATAGCCTGATGCTTCTTTTAGGTAGACCTGGGTGTTTGAGGTCCAAGGTGGCATTTTGAGCTAAGAAGAGGATCAAGAAATCTATCAGTTTGGAGATCATCTGGAACAATTCCTCCCAAAATTTCTGTGCAATCAGCAGGTCCCTATCTGTCCACACTCCCTAAAGCAGAATGGTTGGTATCCAGGCATCCAGTGTGCATCCATCCAGGCACCCAGTGGGCATCCATCCAGGCATCCAGTTAATTACAAAACTTTTCAATAAAAGGTACGCCTTTAACATACTGATGTAATTGTTGGATTGACAAGAGAATTGTAATAGTCCTAACTTGTATGATAAGAGCAATAGTAGGGCAAATGTTGTAAAGGGATAATGATACCCATCCTATAAAGAAAAAGGGGGATTGTGACGGTATTTACCATCACTGGATGTGAGGAGCAGATACCTAATGGTTTGAATTGCTTCAAATGGGACAGTAGTATTTGTCAACCATATCTTCATATAGAAATATGAAGATTTAATATCACCTTACACAGTGTATTCCATGTGCTTGTCTGTGAGAGAGACACACAGACTGTCATTGGCCGACTTTCCTATTGCTTGTGTATTGGGAGGGAATGTGGATTGTGCCTGTCTCATTGTTAAATGTTAATGACCTCACATTGTTCTGTCTGTCTTAAGATAAGCTTATTATGGGATGCATATTTGTATGTGGATTGGCTGCTAAGAGGGAAGGGGGGTTGTCCCACAGTGTATATCTTTGTGTACACTGTATGGGAGTGTAAAACTCTGTTTTCATTGGATTGTGAATGTGAGGGCCTGTTTTCAACAAGGTCCACCTGGGGGGTAACCTTGCGGGGGAAAACTGTATAAAAGTATGTTTCTTGTTCAATAAAGTTGAGTTATACTTCACCCTCAATCTAGAGTCCTGTCTCTCATTGGGGAAAAATGCTACAAGGGATTGCTATGTCCTTCATACTCCCTTGGATAATCACTAAGCTCTTGTAAGAGCTTGTGTAAGAGCTTGTTCTTGTTCCTGCTGCACTCTCTGGGGACAGAGAGGTTCACCCACGAGAACCTTGAGCCTTGTCGTAGGTCCAGGGTGGGTCGGAGATGGCGAGACCCTAACCAAGCTGCGGCGGTTCGTGGGGTCTGAAGTGATTACGGTGTCTGCTGGAGTGCTTGGAGCCCTCGGGAAGCACTAGGAGCATCCGTGAACGGAGGTACCCAGTTGGGGTGCCGGTTGACCCGTTACAGGGATTGCCATGATGTAGACGTAAAAAGAAGCTTGGTAAAATAAACGGTTAGAGCTAAGAGCAATAGTAAGGTACCCCCTTACTTTAGTCTTTACCACTTTAGTGTGTGAAGAAAAAATAGTTGTCCCAGGTAAGGTGAAACAGCGTATGTGAATAGCGGTGGAGCCTGTGAAAGCTCCTTTTGGGAGCATGGACAGATCTATAAAAGGGACAGTGAGTGAGAAAGAGAGAATGGTATAATAAAGATAGCACCTTGAGCCCCCCTGATTCTCAATTGCGGGGGCTTAGCATACATTGAGGAAGTGGTCCCAACTCTGTGGTGCTCCCAAGCAGGGCTGCTGTTAGAAATCACGGGGCCCCATACAGCCTGGCAGCCCCCCCCCCCCCCTGAATATATCAAGAAAATATTTTCACTAAAGATACACTAAAATCATTATTAGCCGATGCAAGCATAACAGAGAACCTGTGTGAATTAGCACTTTTTAATTGTTTTTTACATTTTTCTTTACAAAATTATATATATTTTTTTAAATGTTAACATTTTTTGATAATTTTAGTTTACGAATTATTTTTAAATGATTCGTTAACAATGTTTAGTTATTATTATTATTATTTTTTTTTTTTTACAATTTGTTATTTTTTTACAGGACAGGGAAACCTGCAGGCCTGCGGCTGAGTGAAAGGGGGGCACATGGGGGCGGGGATCAGGTGCAGGCAGAACAGGGAGGGGGATCAGGAGCAGGCAGATCAGGGAGGAGGATCAGGTGCAGGCAAAACAGGGAGGGGGATCAGGAGCAGGCAGAACAGGGAGGGGGATCAGGAGCAGGCAGAACAGGGAGAGGGATCAGGAGCAGGCAGAACAGGGAGGGGGGTCAGGTGCAGGAAGAACAGGGAGGGGGATCAGGAGCAGGCAGAACAGGGAGGGGGATCAGATGCAGGCAGAAAAGGGAGGGGGGTCAGGAGCAGGCAGAACAGGGAGAGGGATCAGGTGCAGGCAAAATAGGGAGAGGGATCAGGTGCAGGCAGAACAGGGAGGGGGATCAGGTGCAGGCAAAACAGGGAGGGGGATCAGGTGCAGGCAGAACAGTGAGGGGGATCAGAAGCAGGCAGAACAGGGAGAGGGATCAGGTGCAGGCAGAAAAGGGAGGGGGATCAGGAGCAGGCAGAACAGGGAGGGGTATCAGGAGCAGGCAGAACAGGGAGGGGGATCAGAAGCAGGCAGAACAGGGAGAGGGATCAGGTGCAGGCAGAAAAGGGAGAGGGATCAGGAGCAGGCAGAACAGGGAGGGGTATCAGGAGCAGGCAGAACAGGGAGGGGGATCAGGAGCAGGCAGAACAGGGAGGGGGATCAGGAGCAGGCAGAACAGGGAGGGGGATCAGATGCAGGCCAAACAGGGAGAGGGATCAGGAGCAGGCCGAACAGGTAAGGGGATCAGGAACAGGGAGAATAGGGAGGGGGATCAGGAGCAGGCAGAACAGGGAGGGGGATCAGGTGCAGGCAGAACAGGGAGGGGGATCAGGAGCAGGCAGAACAGGGAGGGGGATCAGGTGCCGGCTGAACAGGGAGGGCGATCAGAAGCAGGCAGAACAGGGAAAGGGATGAGGAGCAGGCCGAACAGGGAGGGGGATCAGATGCAGGTAGAACAGGGAGGGGGATCAGGAGCAGGCAGAACAGGGAGGGGGATCAGGAGCAGGCAGAACAGGGAGGGGGATGAGGTGCAGGCAGAACAGGGAGGGGGATCAGGAGCAGGCAGAACAGGGATGGGGATCAGGTGCAGGCAGAACAGGGAGGGGGATCAGGAGCAGGCAGAACAGGGAGGGGGATCAGGTGCAGGCAGAACAGGGAAGGGGATCAGGAGCAGGCAGAATAGGGAGAGGGATCAGGTGCAGGCAGAATAGGGAGGGGGATAAGGAGCAGGCAGAATAGGGAGGGGGATCAGGAGCAGGCTGAATAGGGAGGGGGATCAGGAGCAGGCAGAACAGGGAGAGGGATCAGGAAAAGGGAGAACAGGGAGGGGGATCAGGAGCAGGCAGAACAGGGAGGGGGATCAGATGCAGGCAGAATAGGGAGGGCGATAAGGAGCAGGGAGAACAGGGAGGGGGATCAGGTGCAGGCAGAACAGGGAGGGGGATCAGGAGCAGGCAGAACAGGGAGGGGGATCAGATGCAGGCCGAACAGGGAGGGGGATCAGATGCAGGCCGAACAGGGAGGGGGATCAGGAGCAGGCCGAACAGGTAAGGGGATCAGGAACAGGGAGGGGGATCAGGCAGAACAGGGAGGGGGATCAGGTGCAGGCAGAACAAGGAGGGGGATCAGGAGCAGGCAGAACAGGGAGGGGGATCAGGTGCAGGCAGAACAGGGAAGGGGATCAGGAGCAGGCAGAATAGGGAAAGGGATCAGGTGCAGGCAGAATAGGGAGAGGGATCAGGTGCAGGCAGAATAGGGAGGGGGATCAGGAGCAGGCAGAATAGGGAGAGGGATCA
Source organism: Pelophylax lessonae (assembly GCF_965119305.1). Classification (NCBI taxonomy): domain Eukaryota; kingdom Metazoa; phylum Chordata; class Amphibia; order Anura; family Ranidae; genus Pelophylax; species Pelophylax lessonae. The sequence goes on along the minus strand of NC_138769.1, from coordinate 726,864,772 downwards.
GGTGCCGGCTGAACAGGGAGGGCGATCAGAAGCAGGCAGAACAGGGAAAGGGATGAGGAGCAGGCCGAACAGGGAGGGGGATCAGATGCAGGTAGAACAGGGAGGGGGATCAGGAGCAGGCAGAACAGGGAGGGGGATCAGGAGCAGGCAGAACAGGGAGGGGGATCAGATGCAGGCAGAACAGGGAGGGGGATCAGGAGCAGGCAGAACAGGGAGGGGGTCAGGTGCAGGCAGAACAGGGAGGGGGATCAGGAGCAGGCAGAACATGGAGGGGGATCAGGAGCAGGCAGAACAGGGAGGGGGATCAGGTGCAGGCAGAACAGGGAAGGGGATCAGGAGCAGGCAGAACAGGGAAGGGGATCAGGAGCAGGCAGAATAGGGAGAGGGATCAGGTGCAGGCAGAATAGGGAGAGGAATCAGGGAGGGGGATCAGGTGCAGGCAGAACAGGGAGGGGTATCAGGAGCAGGCAGAACAGGGATGGGGATCAGGTGCAGGCAGAACAGGGAGGGGGATCAGGAGCAGGCAGAACAGGGAGGGGGATCAGGTGCAGGCAGAACAGGGAAGGGGATCAGGAGCAGGAAGAATAGGGAGTGGGATCAGGTGCAGGCAGAATATGGAGAGGGATCAGGTGCAGGCAGAACAGGGAGGGGGATCAGGTGCAGGCAGAATAGGGAGGGGGATCAGGAGCAGGCAGAATAGGGAGAGGGATCAGGTGCAGGCAGAATAGGGAGGGGGATCAGGAGCAGGCAGAATAGGGAGAGGGATCAGGTGCAGGCAGAATAGGGAGGGGGATAAGGAGCAGGCAGAATAGGGAGGGGGATCAGGAGCAGGCTGAATAGGGAGGGGGATCAGGAGCAGGCAGAACAGGGAGAGGGATCAGGAGCGGGCAGAACAGGGAGGGGGATCAGGAGCAGGCAGAACAGGGAGGGGGATCAGATGCAGGCAGAATAGGGAGGGCGATAAGGAGCAGGGAGAACAGGGAGGGGGATCAGGTGCAGGCAGAACAGGGAGGGGGATCAAGAGCAGGCAGAACAGGGAGGGGGATCAGATGCAGGCCGAACAGGGAGGGGGATCAGATGCAGGCCGAACAGGGAGGGGGATCAGGAGCAGGCCGAACAGGTAAGGGGATCAGGAACAGGGAGGGGGATCAGGCAGAACAGGGAGGGGGATCAGGTGCAGGCAGAACAGGGAGGGGGATCAGGAGCAGGCAGAACAGGGAGGGGGATCAGGTGCAGGCAGAACAGGGAAGGGGATCAGGAGCAGGCAGAATAGGGAAAGGGATCAGGTGCAGGCAGAATAGGGAGAGGGATCAGGTGCAGGCAGAATAGGGAGGGGGATCAGGTTCCGGCTGAACAGGGAGGGCGATCAGAAGCAGGCAGAACAGGGAAAGGGATGAGGAGCAGGCCGAACAGGGAGGGGGATCAGATGCAGGTAGAACAGGGAGGGGGATCAGGAGCAGGCAGAACAGGGAGGGGGATCAGGAGCAGGCAGAACAGGGAGGGGGATCAGATGCAGGCAGAACAGGGAGGGGGATCAGGAGCAGGCAGAAGAGGGAGGGGGATCAGGTGCAGGCAGAACAGGGAGGGGGATCAGGAGCAGGCAGAACATGGAGGGGGATCAGGAGCAGGCAGAACAGGGAGGGGGATCAGGTGCAGGCAGAACAGGGAAGGGGATCAGGAGCAGGCAGAACAGGGAAGGGGATCAGGAGCAGGCAGAATAGGGAGAGGGATCAGGTGCAGGCAGAATAGGGAGAGGAATCAGGGAGGGGGATCAGGTGCAGGCAGAACAGGGAGGGGGATCAGATGCAGGCAGAACAGGGAGGGGGATCAGGAGCAGGCAGAACAGGGAGGGGGATCAGGTGCAGGCAGAACAGGGAGGGGGATCAGGAGCAGGCAGAACATGGAGGGGGATCAGGAGCAGGCAGAACAGGGAGGGGGATCAGGTGCAGGCAGAACAGGGAAGGGGATCAGGAGCAGGCAGAATAGGGAGAGGGATCAGGTGCAGGCAGAATAGGGAGAGGAATCAGGGAGGGGGATCAGGTGCAGGCAGAACAGGGAGGGGGATCAGATGCAGGCAGAACAGGGAGGGGTATCAGGAGCAGGCAGAACAGGGAGGGGGATCAGGTGCAGGCAGAACAGGGAAGGGGATCAGGAGCAGGCAGAACAGGGAAGGGGATCAGGAGCAGGCAGAATAGGGAGAGGGATCAGGTGCAGGCAGAATAGGGAGAGGAATCAGGGAGGGGGATCAGGTGCAGGCAGAACAGGGAGGGGGATCAGATGCAGGCAGAACAGGGAGGGGTATAAGGAGCAGGCAGAACAGGGAGGGGGATCAGGTGCAGGCAGAACAGGGAGGGGGATCAGGAGCAGGCAGAACAGGGAGGGGGATCAGGTGCAGGCAGAACAGGGAGGGGGGTCAGGAGCAGGCAGAACAGGGAGGGGGATCAGGTGCAGGCAGAACAGGGAAGGGGATCAGGAGCAGGCAGAATAGGGAGAGGGATCAGGTGCAGGCAGAATAGGGAGAGGGATCAGGTGCAGACAGAATAGGGAGAGGAATCAGGTGCAGGCAGAATAGGTAAGGGGATCAGGAACAGGGAGAACAGGGAGGGGGATCAGGAGCAGGCAGAACAGGGAGGGGGATCAGGTGCAGGCAAAACAGGAAGGGGGATCAGGTGCAGGCAGAACAGGGAAGGGGATCAGGAGCAGGCAGAACAGGGAGGGGGATCAGGAGCAGGCAGAACAGGGAGGGGGATCAGGAGCAGGCAGAACAGGGAGGGGGATCAGGTGCCGGCTGAACAGGGAGGGCGATCAGAAGCAGGCAGAACAGGGAAAGGGATGAGGAGCAGGCCGAACAGGGAGGGGGATCAGATGCAGGTAGAACAGGGAGGGGGATCAGGAGCAGGCAGAACAGGGAGGGGGATCAGGAGCAGGCAGAACAGGGAGGGGGATCAGGTGCAGGCAGAACAGGGAGGGGGATCAGATGCAGGCAGAACAGGGAGGGGGATCAGGAGCAGGCAGAACAGGGAGGGGGATCAGGTGCAGGCAGAACAGGGAGCGGGATCAGGAGCAGGCAGAACATGGAGGGGGATCAGGTGCAGGCAGAATAGGGAGAGGGATCAGGAGCAGGCAGAACAGGGAGGGGGATCAGGTGCAGGCAGAACAGGGAGGGGGATCAGGTGCAGGCAGAATAGGGAGCGGGATCAGGAGCAGGCAGAACATGGAGGGGGATCAGGTGCAGGCAGAATAGGGAGAGGGATCAGGAGCAGGCAGAACAGGGAGGGGGATCAGGTGCAGGCAGAACAGGGAGGGGGATCAGGTGCAGGCAGAATAGGGAGAGGGATCAGGAGCAGGCAGAACAGGGAGGGGGATCAGGTGCAGGCAGAACAGGGAGGGGGGTCAGGAGCAGGCAGAACAGGGAGGGGGATCAGGTGCAGGCAGAACAGGAAAGGGGATCAGGAGCAGGCAGAACAGGGAGAGGGATCAGGTGCTGGCTGAACAGGGAGGGCGATCAGAAGCAGGCAGAACAGGGAAAGGGATGAGGAGCAGGCCGAACAGGGAGGGGGATCAGATGCAGGTAGAACAGGGAGGGGGATCAGGTGCAGGCAGAACAGGGAGGGGGATCAGGTGCAGGCAGAATAGGGAGCGGGATCAGGAGCAGGCAGAACATGGAGGGGGATCAGGTGCAGGCAGAATAGGGAGAGGGATCAGGAGCAGGCAGAACAGGGAGGGGGATCAGGTGCAGGCAGAACAGGGAGGGGGATCAGGTGCAGGCAGAATAGGGAGAGGGATCAGGAGCAGGCAGAACAGGGAGGGGGATCAGGTGCAGGCAGAACAGGGAGGGGGGTCAGGAGCAGGCAGAACAGGGAGGGGGATCAGGTGCAGGCAGAACAGGAAAGGGGATCAGGAGCAGGCAGAACAGGGAGAGGGATCAGGTGCTGGCTGAACAGGGAGGGCGATCAGAAGCAGGCAGAACAGGGAAAGGGATGAGGAGCAGGCCGAACAGGGAGGGGGATCAGATGCAGGTAGAACAGGGAGGGGGATCAGGAGCAGGCAGAACAGGGAGGGGGATCAGGAGCAGGCAGAACAGGGAGGGGGATCAGGTGCAGGCAGAACAGGAAGGGGGATCAGATGCAGGCAGAACAGGGAGGGGGATCAGGAGCAGGCAGAACAGGGAGGGGGATCAGGTGCAGGCAGAACAGGGAGGGGGATCAGGAGCAGGCAGAACATGGAGGGGGATCAGGTGCAGGCAGAATAGGGAGAGGGATCAGGAGCAGGCAGAACAGGGAGGGGGGTCAGGTGCAGGCAGAACAGGGAGGGGGATCAGGAGCAGGCAGAACAGGGAGGGGGATCAGGTGCAGGCAGAACAGGGAGGGGGGTCAGGAGCAGGCAGAACAGGGAGGGGGATCAGGTGCAGGCAGAACAGGGAAGGGGATCAGGAGCAGGCAGAATAGGGAGAGGGATCAGGTGCAGGCAGAATAGGGAGAGGGATCAGGTGCAGGCAGAATAGGGAGGGGGATCAGGAGCAGGCAGAATAGGGAGAGGGATCAGGTGCAGGCAGAACATGGAGGGGGGTCAGGAGCAGGCAGAATAGGGAGAGGGATCGGGTGCAGGCAGAATAGGGAGGGGGATCAGGAGCAGGCAGAATAGGGAGAGGGATCAGGTGCAGGCAGAACATGGAGGGGAATCAGGAGCAGGCAGAATAGGGAGGGGAATCAGGAGCAGGCAGAATAGGGAGAGGGATCAGGTGCAGGCAGAATAGGGAGGGGGATAAGGAGCAGGCAGAATAGGGAGGGGGATCAGGAGCAGGCAGAATAGGGAGAGGGATCAGGAGCAGGCAGAATAGGGAGAGGGATCAGGTGCAGGCAGAATAGGGAGGGGGATAAGGAGCAGGCAGAATAGGGAGGGGGATCAGGTACTGTCACCCTCTCTCTGTCTCCCCCTATCTCTCTCTCTCTCACCCTTTCTCTCTCTCTGTCACCCCCCCCCCCCCTCTCTCTCTCTCTCTCTCTCTCTGTCGCCCTCTGTCTCTCTGTCACCCCCTCTCTCAATCTGTCACCCCCCTCTCTCTCTCTGTCACCCCTATCTCTCTCTGTTAAACACCAACTCTCTCTCTCTCTCTGTCAAACTCCTCTCTCTCTCTCTCTGTCACCCCCCTCTCTCTCTCTCTGTCACCCCCTCTCTCTCTCTCTGTCACCCCCTCTCTCTCTCTGTCACCCCCTCTTTCTGTCTCTGTCACCCCCACTCTCTCTTTCTTTGTCACCCCCCTCTCTCTCAACCCCCTCTCTCTCTGTCAAACCCCCCACCTCTCTCTCTCTCACTCACTTCCCCCCCCTCTCTCTCTCACCCCCCCTCTCTATGTTACCCCCTCTCTCTCTCTCTCTCTCTCTCTCTCTCTCTCTCTGTCACGTCCCCCTCTCTCTCTCCTTCTCTCTCTTTCACCCCCTCTCTTTCTCTCATCTCTCTCTCTCTCCCTGTCACCCCCTCTCTCTCTGTCACCCCCTTCTCTCTCTCTCTTTCTGTCACCCCCTATCCCTGTCACCCCCCTCTCTCTGTCTCTCTCTGTCACCCCCCTCTTTCTCTTTCTCTCTCTGTCACCCCCTTTCTCTCCCTCTGTCACTCTCTCTCTCTGTAACCCCCTCTTTCTCTCTCTCTCTCTCTCTGTTACCACCCCCCTCTCTCCCTCTCGCTCTCTTTCAAACCCCCCTCTCTCTGAAGGGGGGCGCCGATACAGCTACTCGCCAAGGACGCTAGAGACCCTAGGTACGCCTCTAGAAAAACTAATCCTTTTTAGTTTGTATAAGTCTCCTTTAACCTCTTTACCACTGGTCACTGTGCTGCTACTGCAGCACAGTGGCTCGTTATTGTCTCGCGACATAGGTCTATGTCACCAGACCTTCCCCTCTCTCGGCGGCGCGCGCGCGCCGCCGGAGGCTCGCTCCCGCTGTTTTCAGTCACACCAGGAGTCGGGCCAGGGGAGGAGCGGCGGCGATTCCCCGATCGTCAGGGAATCAAGTGTGGAGGCAGGGTCAGATTTCAGGGTTCAGCATAGCTGAACATGCGATCTGTCCCTGTGTCACTCAGTCACCTCCCCCCCCCCCCACACGTTAGTAAGCACCAGGCATACATTAACCCCTCCCTCTCCAATAAAATTAACCCCTTCCCTGTCAGTGTCATTTTTACAGTAACAGTGCATATATATAGCACTGATTACTGCAGTAATGTCACTGGTACCCCTAAAAGTGTCAAAAATGTCAGTCAAGGGTCCGATCTGTCCGCCGCAATGTCGAAGTCCCGCAAAAAAAAACGCAGATCGCCACCGTTACGCGTTAAAAGAAAAACACCAAAAATGACAGAAATCTTTCCCTTTGTTAGTAAACACAATAACTTTTGCGCAAACCAATCAAAATACGCTTATTGTGATTTTTTTTACCAAACATAGGTAGCAGAAAACAAATTGGCCAAAAATTAAAAAAAAAATTGGTTTTTAAATTTTTTTGGGGGGGAATTTCATATAAAAAAAATGTTAAAATATTGTTATTTTTTCAAAATAAACGCTTTTTTTTTGTTTATAGCGCAAAAAGTAAAAATCGCACAGGTGATGAAATACCACCAAAAGAAAGCTCTGTTTGTGGGAAAAAAAGGACATAAATTTCGTTTGGATACGGCGTCGCACGACTGCGCAATTGTCAGTTAAAGTCGCACAGCGCCGAATCGCAAAAAGTGGCCCAGGCGTAAGACAGCAAAATCCTCTAGTGGTAAAGTGGTTAAGGGGGCGTGGCAGGGGGTGTGTCCCATGCCCACGTACTTTTGCTAATGGGTGTCCCTTATTCCCATCTCAAAAAGTTGGGAGGTTTGCTGCAGTATCATGCGTTTTGGCGAGCGTTGCTAGATGTATGGGAATGCCATTAAGAATGAATTACATCTACACTTGTCTGAAAAAAAGTAGAGCGTTTTCTGTGCGGTGCGGGAAATCGCTCAAGTTTTCATTCGCACCTGGTGTGAATAAGCCCTATGAGTTTATTTAGGGGTGATGTTTATGGGCTAGATGAGAGAAGAGATGCGTGTGACCAGGTTTAGTCAATGGCTAATGTGGACATTTATTTTTTATTTTTTTTATCACACAGCTTACTTTTTTCTTTTTTTTTGGTGCAAACTACATTGTTCTTGTTTTTAAAAATCAAATTACTTCAAAGAAAAAAAAAACATATTTAAAGGCACATACAGAACTGTCAGCCTTATGTTCTGTGAAATTGTACGTGAAAAGGAGATCAGTGACGTGACGAAGTGTTGAGGATTTCCCCTGCTGGACATGTGCTGGCATGTACCTTGCTGTACGTACATAGAGTCAGTATAACTATCCTCAGCTTCACTGCTTGCCTGGACCTTACAGCACCATGACACTGCTACCGGTAAGTGGCCAAATCATTTATTTCCAGATACACCCAGAACCGACAGCGCCATATCGTCACAAAATCAGGGGCTGCCAAACTTCCTGTATCACTATGACATCACCAGTATTTTAGTCTATTTATTTATATATTTTTACATTGTTGACTATCAATGGGTGATACTTAAATGCTACTAAATACAAATTACATTTTACTTTATTTTTTTTTTTTTGGTACTTTCTATTTTTTTTTTTTTTTGCAAAGAGCAGTAATTGTTTAGGCAGTCCTAGATTTTTTTTTTAAATAACTGTGGTAGAAATATAAAGTCTAGACAGGGTTTCAAAAAAATAAAAGACATTTTTAAAAATCTTTTTTTATTCTAATTTTTTATTTTATTTATGAAATGCCCTTTTTTTTATTTTTTTTTATTTTCCCCTTTTTATTTATTTTTTTTATTATTTTATTTTCTCTTTAGTATTTCCAATTTAATAATATACAAAAACATTTACATATCCCCCATGTCCCCTCCTTATTGCTACCCATACCTTTTTTTTTTTTTTTTTTTGTGAGACCCAGCCCCAAGATCCAGCCCCACACTTCTGTCTTTCTTTGCCCTTGCCCAAAACTTCTTGGGATTCACATATCCAGGAAGCCAGAGCTTCAAATCTTCACAAAATCAAGGGCTGCCAAACTTCCTGTATTACTATGACATCACCAGTATTTTAGTCTATTTATTTATTTCTGATGACTATCAATGGGTGATATTTAAATGCCACTAAATACAAAATTTTATTTTATTTTATTTTTTTGTACTTTCTATTTTTTTTTTCTTGTTGTTTAGGCAGTTCTAGATTTTTTTTAAAAAAAGTAACTGTGGTAGAAATATAAAACCTGGACAGGGTTTGAAAAAAAATAAAAGACATTTATAAAAATCTAATTCTAATTTTTTTTTTTTAATTTATAAAATACCCTTTTATCTATTTTTCCTTTTATTTATTTTTTTATTATTTTATTTTCTCTTTAGTATTTCCGATGTATTAATATGCAAAAACATTTACATATCCCCCATATCCCCTCATTATTGCTACCCATACCTTTTTTTTTTCTGAGACCCAGAGACTTCTAGCTTTCTTTTCACGTGCCCCCCTCCCCTGCCCAAAACATCTTGGGATACTAATGTCACATATCCAGGAAGCCAGAGCTTCAAATCTTAAGAAAATCAAGGGCTGCCATACTTCCTGTATTACTATGACATCACCAGTATTTTAGTCTATTTATCGATATCTTATTATTACATTGCTGACTATCAATGGGTGATATTTAAATGCCACTAAATACAAAATTACATTTTATTTTATTGTACTTTCTATTTTTTTTCTAGTTGTTTAGGTAGTTCTAGTTTTTTTTAAAAAAAAAAATTAACTGTGGTAGAAATATAAAACCTGGACAGGATTTAAAAATAAAAAGACATTTTTAAAAATCTTTTTTTTTTTATTCTAATTTTTTTTTTCATTTATAAAATACCTTTTTTATCTATTTTTTCCTTTCTTTCCCCCTTTTTATTTATTTTTTTTATTATTTTATTTTCTCTTTAGTATTTCTAAAGAGTATGTATTAATATACAAAAACATTGACATATCCCCATATCCCCTCCTTATCGCTACCCATACCTTTTTTTTTTTCTGAGACCCAGCCCCGCACTTCTAGCTTTCTTTTCACGTGCCCCCCTCCCCTGCCAAAAACTTCTTGGGATACTAACGTCACATATCCAGGAAGCCAGAGCTTGAAATCTTAACAAAATCAAGGGCTTTAGTACTTCCTGTATTACTATGACATCACCAGTATTTTAGTCTATTTATTGATATCTTATACATTGCTGCTGACTATCAATGGGTGATACTTAATGCTACTAAATACAAAATGACATTATTAATTTTTTTGTACTTTCTATTTTTTTCTAGTTGTTTAGGCAGTTATAGATATTTTTTTTTAAAAAAAATTAACTGTGGTAGAAATATAAAACCTGGACAGGATTTAAAAAAATAAAAGACATTTTTAAAAATCTTTTTTTTTTTTATTCTAATTTTTTTTTTCATTTATAAAATACCCTTTTATCTATTTTTCCTTTCTTTTCCCCTTTTTATTTATTTTTTTATTATTTTATTTTCTCTTTGGTATTTCCAATATATTAATATCCAAAAACATTGACATATCCCCATATCCCCTCCTTATCGCTACCCATACCTTTTTTTTTCTGAGACCCAGCCCCACATTTCTAGCTTTCTTTTCACTTGCCCCCCCCCCCCCCCAAAACTTCTTGGGATACTAACGTCACATATCCAGGAAGCCAGAGCTTCAAATCTTAACAAAATCAAGGGCTGCAGTACTTCCTGTATTACTATGACATCACCAGTATTTTAGTCTATTTATTGATATCTTATTGACTTATTACATTGCTGACTATCAATGGGTGATATTTAAATGCCACTAAATACAAAATTAAATTTTATTTTATTGTACTTTCTATTTTTTTTCTAGTTGTTTAGGTAGTTCTAGTTTTTTTTTAAAATTAACTGTTGTAGAAATATAAAACCTGGACAGGATTTTTAAAAAAAAAATAAAAAAAGGACATTTTTTAAAAATCTTTTTTTTTTTATTTGTTTTTTTTTTAGTTTATAAAATACCTTTTTTTCTTTCTTTTCCCATTTTTATTTCTTTTTTTTTATTATTTTATTTTATCTTTAGTATTTCCAATGTGTTTATATGCAAAAACATTTACATATCTCCTTAGTGCTACCCATACCTTTTTTTTTTTGTGAGACCCAGCCCCGCACTTCTAGCTTTCTTTTCACCTGACAACGTCATAATATATAAAATCTTAACACTGTATTAAGTATATAACGAACGTTTATTAAAAAAGTTTTAAAACCATATGAGCAAGTTAGACATCCGAAGTCATTGTTCATATGGTCTTGAGATCAGCTTTGAAGGGTTGACAGGTTTCGTGGGAAACCCCGCTTCATCAGGACCTTAGGTCTCAGGGCAAGAATACTTTGACTATACTCATAAAATAAATTGGTGGGTATAATAAGGCTTCCGGCCAGTGGCGAGAAACCAAATCCCAAAATCGCTCCACATCCAACAGGGAATTTTATGTGTCTACATACCAACATGAATGATCCTGATTTCATATGTCTACATTTTTCATTCGATTATAAGACCATTTAAGACTTATGAAATCAGGATTATTCTGTTTTTTTTTTTTTTTTGTGGGACCCAACCTCATACCTCTGGCTTACTCACCTAGTTGAGAATAATATTCCCTCCTTCCCAAAGCCTGCTGGGATACTAACCGCACATATCTCAGAAGGCTTTGGGTCAATCTCCCCCATACTGCGCATGTGTTTGGAAATGTCCACAACACTGCGCATGTGGCGTGACGTGCCATCAGTGGGCTGGTATCACGTACCTGGTGGAGACCAAGCTGTAGAGAGGGCTTCTCTTGCACCTCCTGTCCAACACCCCTGATAGAGATGACAGGCAGTGTAGGACACAGAGTGGCACGAGGGCCGGTATAGCAGGTGATGTCTTGGCAGAAAACTGATGGCTGTGGATCACCGGATGAACACCTGGAACTGGAACTCGCTGATGCTGGATGAGAAGGCAGGAGCGAAGTCGGAACACAAGCCAAGGAGTTGTCAACAGCCGGAAAGCACAGGTACAGGAATGGGAGACAGGAGCGGAGTCAGGATACAAGCCGAAGTCAGTACACAGTCTGGCAGCAAGGTACAGAGGCATAAGGCAAAGGCAGGGTCAAACACAAGCTGAGGTCACAGGTAGGCAGGCAGGAATCCATAGGAAAGTCAAAGGCAAGCCGGGTCAGTATAACAGGAAATCCAGAAGCAGGTCAGGGCACAGGAACAAGCTGAAAGACCACTCAGCAATGTGCTCCTGTCACCGCTCAGTATAAATAAGCCGTTTGGCGCCAATTGCGTGCGCGCGTTCGCGCATGCGCATTCGCACATTCCTTCCTGTGTGCCTGGGCATGCGCACAAACTTCCGTTTGGATCCAACTGAGCGTCTCTTACAGCTGGGTGCAAGAACCAGGACAAGTCAGAGGACCTCCTGATGACAAGATGGCGGCACATGACCCAGCATTCATAGACAGATTACACCAAGTAACGCTAGATTAGATAGGCATTTGAGTATGTTTTTTGAGGACAACCTAACCGACAAGGTAAGAAGGTTAAAAATAATATGCAGGACGGTGGAAGTTCCTCGTTACGTTAGTGATTATGGGTCCAACAGGATTTGGGGAGAACTATAAGCAGAATTCAGCGATGTCAATGGAGACACTCGGTGTGTATGACCATGTTGAGTCAGCCGCAGAGGCAGAAGGAAACTCACCTAGGTGAGAATAATATTCCCTCCTTCACAAAGCCTCCTGGGATACTAACGGTACATAATATCTCAGGAGGCTTTGGGGCAATCTCCCCCATACTGCGCATGTGTTTGGAAATGTCCACAACACTGCGCATGTGGTGTGACATGCCAACAGCGGGCTGGGTGCAAGAACCAGGACAAGCCAGAGGACTTCCTGATGAAAAGATGGCGGCACATGACCCAGCAAGCATTCATAGACAGATTACACCAGGTAACGCTAGAGTCGATAGGCATGTGAGTATGTTTTTTGAGGACAACCTAACCAACAAGGTAAGAAGGTTAAAAATAATATGCAGGACGGTGGAAGTTCCCCTTTACTTTAGGGTTAAGGTTAGTAATTCTGGGTCCAAAGGGATTTGAGGAGAACTATAAGCAGAATTCAGCAACGTCAATGGAGACACTCGTTGGGAATGACCATGTTGAGTATAGCCGCAAAGGCAGGAGGACACACATTAAACCTGTCATTAGTAGGCTGATGTAAGAGTCTGAATAGTCTCCACTCAAATCCCTGAGTCTTCTTCGTCCTTTAACTCCCTTGATCCCAGAGTATTTTGGAAATGTCTTGGATCCTCATCTTATATCGTTTAACCTTTGCCTTTCCAAATAGGGGTGTGTGGTGGCACCTTGGGATGCCGTCTGGGTTACTCAGATGTGTTGTTAAGTGATGGCACCCCTGAAGATGTCATAACATGGTGTCACGGAAGTGGGCTTCCTTTGTCAAGCTGGTCATACACCAGTACAAGGTCCTTCAGATGTTCGTACAGAAATTCAGAAGAATCATCTGTCGGAGCATTGAGGACTTGACAAAATTATTATGAAAACCCTGAAAATTTTTGTTTCCATGTCAATGTATCAAAGTCTACGTTCTTAGTTCAGAAGGTACATGCGCATCACAATAAGTCCCCATTCACACTAGCGCAACTTGTCAGGTGACTTGGTCGCCTGACAAGTCGCGGTCGGTCGCCTGCCATTCATTAGCACAGGAGCCGTTCTAATAGGAGCGACACAAGTCGCTCCGACTTAGAAAAAGGGTCCTGTACTACTTTGGGGCGACCTGGAGGCGACTTGCATTGACTTCAATGATAGGAAGTCTGTGCTGTGCACCGCGACTTCAAAGGTCGCCCCAGCAAGTCGCGTCGCCCCTGTCTGAACGGGGTCTAAAGATGACTTCCAACTATTTCTGTGTTTATTAACCACTTAAGGACAGCTCCACGTACATGTACTGTGACAGGGCGGCCCTTAAAGTGGAGTTTCACCCAAAAGTGGAACTTACGCTTATATGCTTCCTCCCCCCCCCCCCTCCGGTGCCACATTTGGCACCTTTCTGGGGGGAACGGGTACCTGTTTTTGACAGGTACCCTTCCCCACTTCCTGGAGACAGCACCGCGCCCCCCCCTTCTCCTTCCTCCGCCGCTGGGCCAATTAGAAAGCACAGCGCGCTTCGTGGAGGGGCAGTAGGGAACCAGCTGTGAAGTCGAAAGGCTTCACTGCCGGGTTCCCTTACCCTGAATGGCGGCGGCGGCACCCGAGAGCCGATCCAAAAATTAGCTTCAGGTGCAGACATCTTGGGAACCCCAGACAGGTAAGTTCTAATATTTTAAAGTCAGAAGTTAAAGTATTTGTAGCTGCTGACTTTTAATTTTTTTCCTGGGGGGGGGGGGTCATCCTTAAGCGCAAAAACAAGTAAATATGCGTCATTTTGTTTTAGGGCTCTAGGGGGCTCGTGCGTGCCACCGAAGCCACGCTCCCGCGGGCGGAACAAGTAGATATACGTGATTTTGTTTTAAGGCTCTGGGGGGTGCGTGCGCGTGCGCACCGCCGAAGCCACACTCCCGCAGTGTGGTTCCCATGTCGTCAGCACCAGCTATAGAGGACGCAGTACGTTTTTCTTTACCATTACGGTACTGTATTTCTGGGGGTAAAAAATGCATTATGGTCACTAGGTGGTGCTGACAATGAGAGAAACTACACATATCAGAGACAATATAGTAATTTTTATTCTGATGTTGTCATATCTGCACAGCAAACATGTTATACATAGAAGAACTCTTATCAATGTGTTGCGATGAAATTGAATAAATAATAAAAGAAAATCAAAATGCGTTCCATTGTTTCTAGGCCCTACTACGGGTAAAAACAACAAACAATACACATCACCAGTAGTACAGTAGTAAGAGAATTTATTTTGTTGTGTTTTTTTTTTTGGCAACAAAGAATAGGGTTTCAAAAAAACATATTTTTATACTATTTTGGACCAATTTGACCATAAAAAAATCAAGTGATATCTATTTATCCATTAACATTAACCGCACATACTGTGTAAGGGGGTATATACTGTGGGGGTAGAGGTATGTACTGCGTGAGCGGAGTATATACTGTGTGAGAGGGTATATACTGTGGGGGTAGAGGTATATACTGTGTGAGCAGGATATATACTGTGTGAGGGGGTTATATATGCTGGAGGTAGCGGTATATACTGTGTGAGCGGGGTATATACTGTGTGAGAGGGTATATACTGTGGGGGTAGAGGTATATACTGTGTGAGGGGGTTATATATTCTGGAGGTAGAGGTATATACTGTGTGAGCGGGGTATATACTGTGTGAGAGGGTATATACTGTGGGGGTAGGGGTATATACTGTGTGAGGGGGTATATATTCTGGAGGTAGCAGTATATACTGTGTGAGGGGGAGAAAATATTCTGGAGTAAGTGGTATATACTGTGTGAGTGGGTTATATACTGTGTGAGGGGGGGGATATATTCTGGAGGTAGCGGTATATACTTTGTGAGGGGGTATATATTCTGGAAGTAGCGGTATATACTGTGTGAGGGGATATACAGTATATTCTGTAGCAAGAAGTATATAATGTGTGAGGGGGTATATATTCTGTAGGTAGCGGTATATACTGTGTTAGCGGGGTATATACTGTGTGAGGGGGTATAAACTGTAGGGGTAGAGGTATATACTGTGAGAGTATATAGTCTGGGGATGGAGGTATATACTGTGTGAGGGGGGTATCTACTCTGGGGATGGAGGTATATACTGTGTGAGGGGGGTATCTACTCTGGTGATGGAGGTATATACTGGGTGACCGTGAAGTGGGTATATACTCTGGGGATGGAGGTATATACTGTGTGAGGGGGGTATATACCCTGGGGATGGAGGTATATACTGGGTGAGGTGGGTATATCCCCTGGGAATGAAGGTATATACTGGGTGAGGGGGGTATATACTCTGGGGATGGAGGTATATGCTGTGTGAGGGGGGTATATACTCTGGGGATGGAGGTATATACTGTGTGAGGGGGGTATATACCCTGGGGATGGAGGTATATACTGTGTGAGGGGGTATATACTCTGGGGATGGAGATATTTACTGTGTGAGGGGGGTATATACTCTGGTGATGGAGGTATATACTGTGTGAGGGGGGTATATACTCTGGTGATGGAGGTATATACTGTGTGAGGGGGGTATTTACTCTGGGGATGGAGGTATATACTTTGTGAGGGGGTATATACTCTGGGGATGGAGGTATATACTGTGTGAGGGGGTATATACTCTGGGGATGGAGGTATATACTGTGTGAGGGGGGTATATACCCTGGGGATGGAGGTATATACTGGGTGAGGTGGGTATATCCCCTGGGAATGGAGGTATATACTGGGTGAGGGGGGTATATACTCTGGGGATGGAGGTATATACTGTGTGAGGGGGTATATACTCTGGGGATGGAGGTATATACTGTGTGAGGGGGGTATATACCCTGGGAATGGAGGTATATACTGGGTGAGGGGGGTATATACTCTGGGAATGGAGATATATACTGTGTGAGGGGGTTATATACTCTGGGGATGGAGGTATATACTGTGTGAGGGGGTTATATACTCTGGGGATGGAGGTATATACTGTGTGAGGTGGGTATATCCCCTGGGGATGGAGGTATATACTGTGTGAGGGGGGTATATACTCTGGGGATGGAGGTATATACTGTGTGAGGGGGGTATATACTCTGGGGATGGAGATATTTACTGTGTGAGGGGGGTATATACTCTGGGGATGGAGATATTTACTGTGTGAGGGGGGTATATACTCTGGGGATGGAGATATATACTGTGTGAGGGGGGTATATACCCTGGGGATGGAGGTATATACTGTGTGAGGGGGGTATATACCCTGGGGATGGAGGTATATACTGTGTGAGGGGGGTATATACTCTAGGGATGGATATATATACTGTGTGAGGGGGGTATATACTCTGGTGATGGAGGTATATACTTTGTGAGGGGGGTATATACCCTGGGGATGGAGGTATATACTGTGTGAGGGGGGTATATACTCTGGGGATGGAGGTATATACTGTGTGTCCCGTGAGGTGGGTATATACCCTGGGGATGGAGGCATATACAGTACTGGGTGTGGGGGTGTAGAGTAGACTGCTCCTATATACCCCCTCACACAGTATATTCCTCTCCCCTAGAGTATATAACCCCTCACACAGTATACTATATAAACAGTGTGAGGCGGGGTATTGTGGGGAGAGGTATATACTGTGTGTGGGGAGGGGGGGTTATATACATTGTGTGGGGAGTATATACTGTCAGATTAGATGTGAATACTGTACTGTAGATACATATATATATATATATACTGTGTGTACGGACGCACACAGTGACACACCCCTCAGATTCTGTGTTGTACATTAGGAGGCGGGGGCCATACTCCGCACCACGTGACATGCATTCTGTAAATCAGATGACTGTAGGCTAATGATAGGAAGAGGGATGGGCGGGGCCTATGTTGGTAAAGGCGGGAATCCTCTCAGCCTTCTCTCTAAGAGTGACGTCAGTCAGTGGACTCCGCCTCCTCACGTGATTGCCAGTGTGGAGGGTGTGACGTCACAGGAGATCAATTCTCCATGAAATCGGGTTATTGGTGACGCCATACATTAATCATCGGACGTCCGGGGACGGGTGACGTCAGGGAAGGTCCGGGCGGATATCCGGCGATGGGTCAGTGAGTGGGGGATGATTCTCCTTCGGTAAGTAACGAATATCGGCCGTCCGATACATCGCCAGACTTCACTGACACCGGACACGCCCCCCCCGGAGACCCCGACACCCCTCCCCCACCCTGCCCAATACCCCCCCCACACAGGACACCCCCTCCCTGCCTGATACCCCCCTCCCTCCCCCCACACAGGACACCCCCACCCTGCCTGATACCCCCCTCCCCCACACAGGACACCCCCACCCTGCCTGATACCCCCCTCCCTCCCCCCACACAGGACACCCCCACCCTGCCTGATACCCCCCTCCCCCACACAGGACACCCCCACCCTGCCTGATACCCCCCTCCCTCCCCCCACACAGGACACCCCCACCCTGCCTGATACCCCCCTCCCTCCCCCCACACAGGACACCCCCACCCTGCCTGATACCCTCCCCCCCCACACAGGACACCCCCTCCCTGCCTGATACCCCCCTCCCTCCCCCCACACAGGACACCCCCACCCTGCCTGATACCCCCCTCCATCCCCCACACAGGACACCCCCACCCTGCCTGATACCCCCCTCCCTCCCCCCACACAGGACACCCCCACCCTGCCTGATACCCCCCTCCCTCCCCCCACACAGGACACCCCCACCCTGCCTGATACCCCCCTCCCTCCCCCCACACAGGACACCCCCTCCCTGCCTGATACCCCCTCCCTCCCCCCACACAGGACACCCCCACCCTGCCTGATACCCCCCTCCCTCCCCCCACACAGGACACCCCCACCCTGCCTGATACCCCCCTCCCCCACACAGGACACCCCCACCCTGCCTGATACCCCCCTCCCTCCCCCCACACAGGACACCCCCACCCTGCCTGATACCCCCCTCCCTCCCCCCACACAGGACACCCCCTCCCTGCCTGATACCCCCTCCCTCCCCCCACACAGGACACCCCCACCCTGCCTGATACCCCCCTCCCCCACACAGGACACCCCCACCCTGCCTGATACCCCCCTCCCTCCCCCCACACAGGACACCCCCACCCTGCCTGATACCCCCCTCCCTCCCCCCACACAGGACACCCCCACCCTGCCTGATACCCCCCTCCCTCCCCCCACACAGGACACCCCCACCCTGCCTGATACCCCCCTCCCTCCCCCCACACAGGACACCCCCACCCTGCCTGATACCCTCCCCCCCCACACAGGACACCCCCTCCCTGCCTGATACCCCCCTCCCTCCCCCCACACAGGACACCCCCACCCTGCCTGATACCCCCCTCCATCCCCCACACAGGACACCCCCACCCTGCCTGATACCCCCCTCCCTCCCCCCACACAGGACACCCCCACCCTGCCTGATACCCCCCTCCCTCCCCCCACACAGGACACCCCCACCCTGCCTGATACCCCCCTCCCTCCCCCCACACAGGACACCCCCTCCCTGCCTGATACCCCCTCCCTCCCCCCACACAGGACACCCCCACCCTGCCTGATACCCCCCTCCCTCCCCCCACACAGGACACCCCCACCCTGCCTGATACCCCCCTCCCCCACACAGGACACCCCCACCCTGCCTGATACCCCCCTCCCTCCCCCCACACAGGACACCCCCACCCTGCCTGATACCCCCCTCCCTCCCCCCACACAGGACACCCCCTCCCTGCCTGATACCCCCTCCCTCCCCCCACACAGGACACCCCCACCCTGCCTGATACCCCCCTCCCCCACACAGGACACCCCCACCCTGCCTGATACCCCCCTCCCTCCCCCCACACAGGACACCCCCACCCTGCCTGATACCCCCCTCCCTCCCCCCACACAGGACACCCCCACCCTGCCTGATACCCCCCTCCCTCCCCCCACACAGGACACCCCCACCCTGCCTGATACCCCCCTCCCTCCCCCCACACAGGACACCCCCACCCTGCCTGATACCCCCCTCCCCCACACAGGACACCCCCACCCTGCCTGATACCCCCCTCCCTCCCCCCACACAGGACACCCCCACCCTGCCTGATACCCCCCTCCCTCCCCCCACACAGGACACCCCCACCCTGCCTGATACCCCCCTCCCTCCCCCCACACAGGACACCCCCACCCTGCCTGATACCCCCCTCCCTCCCCCCACACAGGACACCCCCACCCTGCCTGATACCCCCCTCCCTCCCCCCACACAGGACACCCCCACCCTGCCTGATACCCTCCCCCCCCACACAGGACACCCCCTCCCTGCCTGATACCCCCCTCCCTCCCCCCACACAGGACACCCCCACCCTGCCTGATACCCCCCTCCATCCCCCACACAGGACACCCCCACCCTGCCTGATACCCCCCTCCCTCCCCCCACACAGGACACCCCCACCCTGCCTGATACCCCCCTCCCTCCCCCCACACAGGACACCCCCACCCTGCCTGATACCCCCCTCCCTCCCCCCACACAGGACACCCCCTCCCTGCCTGATACCCCCCTCCCTCCCCCCACACAGGACACCCCCACCCTGCCTGATACCCCCCTCCCTCCCCCCACACAGGACACCCCCTCCCTGCCTGATACCCCCCTCCATCCCCCCACACAGGGCATCCCCACCCTGCCTGATACCCCCCTCCCCCACACAGGACACCCCCACCCTGCCTGATACCCCCCTCCCTCCCCCCTCCCAGGACACCCCCACCCTGCCTGATACCCCCCTCCCAGGACACCCCCACCCTGCCTGATACCCCCCTCCCAGGACACCCCCACCCTGCCCGATACCCCCTCCCCCACACAGGACACCCCCACCCTGCCTGACACCCCCTCCCAGGACACCCCCCACCCTGCCCGATACCCCCTCCCCAACACAGGACACCCCCACCCTGCCTGATACCCCCCTCCCTCCCCCCACACAGGGCATCCCCACCCTGCCTGATACCCCCTACCCCCACCCCACACAGGGCATCCCAACCCTGCCTGATACCCCCCTCCATCCCCCACACAGGACACCCCCACCCTGCCTGATACCCCCCCCCCAAAAGGACAGCCCCACCCTTCCTGACTTGTCCCATGTGTAATGATCTATTGGAGTTTCCAGGCTCGGGGGAGGGGGGGGAGTTATTCTGAATCTATTATTAGTTGAGGCGGTCTGTGATGTCATCACTTTGTCTTCTGCAGGGACATGGTGACCTTCCTCAGGATCCCATACCTGGACAGATGAGTCAGAGGTGGCCCCCCGATGGGGATGTGCTGGAGGGAAGCACAGATCTGGATGACAGAATTTCCAGTAAAGTCCATCTCATGGAGGTAGGTGCTCTGTCCTGTGTTTATTAGAGAGGTCTCATGGAGGTAGGTGCTCTGTCCTGTGTTTATTAGAGAGGTGTCATGGAGGTAGGTGCTCTGCCCTCTGTTTATTAGAGAGGTGTCATGGAGGTAGGTGCTCTGTCCTCTGTTTATTAGAGAGGTGTCATGGAGGTAGGTGCTCTGCCCTCTGTTTATTAGAGAGGTGTCATGGAGGTAGGTGCTCTGCCCTCTGTTTATTAGAGAGGTGTCATGGAGGTAGGTGCTCTGTCCTGTGTTTATTAGAGAGGTGTCATGGAGGTAGGTGCTCTGTCCTGTGTTTATTAGAGAGGTGTCATGGAGGTAGGTGCTCTGCCCTCTGTTTATTAGAGAGGTGTCATGGAGGTAGGTACTCTGCCCTCTGTTTATTAGAGAGGTGTCATGGAGGTAGGTGCTCTGCCCTCTGTTTATTAGAGAGGTGTCATGGAGGTAGGTGCTCTGCCCTCTGTTTATTAGAGAGGTGTCATGGAGGTAGGTGCTCTGTCCTGTGTTTATTAGAGAGGTGTCATGGAGGTAGGTGCTCTGTCCTGTGTTTATTAGAGAGGTGTCATGGAGGTAGGTGCTCTGCCCTCTGTTTATTAGAGAGGTGTCATGGAGGTAGGTACTCTGCCCTCTGTTTATTAGAGAGGTGTCATGGAGGTAGGTGCTCTGCCCTCTGTTTATTAGAGAGGTGTCATGGAGGTAGGTGCTCTGCCCTCTGTTTATTAGAGAGGTGTCATGGAGGTAGGTGCTCTGTCCTGTGTTTATTAGAGAGGTGTCATGGAGGTAGGTGCTCTGTCCTGTGTTTATTAGAGAGGTGTCATGGAGGTAGGTGCTCTGTCCTGTGTTTATTAGAGAGGTGTCATGGAGGTAGGTGCTCTGTCCTGTGTTTATTAGAGAGGTCTCATGGAGGTAGGTGCTCTGTCCTGTGTTTATTAGAGAGGTGTCATGGAGGTAGGTGCTCTGTCCTGTGTTTATTAGAGAGGTGTCATGGAGGTAGGTGCTCTGTCCTGTGTTTATTAGAGAGGTGTGACTTCAGTGCTTACCCCATTGTTCCATCTGATTGAATAAGTCCATGGGAAGGACTTCTTCTCTTCCTGCAGCTGCCACCAACCACCTGTAGAGGGAGACAAAGAGACAGACTGCGCTGTAATCCCAGTAGAGGTTTGCCTGTAGTGATGGTCAGGAGTAGAACCCTCATCAGTGGTTGGATATGTAGTAGTAGTGACATCTCTATGTAGTAGTAGTGACATCTCTATGTAGTAGTGACATCTCTATGTAGTAGTAGTGACATCTCTATGTAGTAGTGACATCTCTATGTAGTAGTAGTAGTGACATCTCTATGTAGTAGTAGTAGTGACATCTCTATGTAGTAGTAGTAGTGACATCTCTATGTAGTAGTGACATCTCTATGTAGTAGTAGTAGTGACATCTCTATGTAGTAGTAGTGACATCTCTATGTAGTAGTAGTAGTAGTGACATCTCTATGTAGTAGTAGTAGTAGTGACATCTCTATGTAGTAGTAGTGACATCTCTATGTAGTAGTAGTAGTGACATCTCTATGTAGTAGTAGTAGTGACATCTCTATGTAGTAGTAGTAGTGACATCTCTATGTAGTAGTAGTAGTGACATCTCTATGTAGTAGTAGTAGTGACATCTCTATGTAGTAGTAGTAGTGACATCTCTATGTAGTAGTAGTAGTGACATCTCTATGTAGTAGTGACATCTCTATGTAGTAGTAGTAGTGACATCTCTATGTAGTAGTGACATCTCTATGTAGTAGTGACATCTCTATGTAGTAGTAGTAGTGACATCTCTATGTAGTAGTAGTAGTGACATCTCTATGTAGTAGTAGTAGTAGTGACATCTCTATGTAGTAGTAGTAGTGACATCTCTATGTAGTAGTAGTGACATCTCTATGTAGTAGTAGTGACATCTCTATGTAGTAGTAGTAGTGACATCTCTATGTAGTAGTAGTAGTGACATCTCTATGTAGTAGTAGTAGTGACATCTCTATGTAGTAGTAGTAGTAGTGACATCTCTATGTAGTAGTGACATCTCTATGTAGTAGTGACATCTCTATGTAGTAGTGACATCTCTATGTAGTAGTAGTAGTGACATCTCTATGTAGTAGTAGTAGTAGTGACATCTCTATGTAGTAGTAGTAGTGACATCTCTATGTAGTAGTAGTGACATCTCTATGTAGTAGTAGTAGTGACATCTCTATGTAGTAGTAGTAGTGACATCTCTATGTAGTAGTGACATCTCTACTAACGCTGTCATCAGAAAGTTTCTGTATTTTGCATTCCCTGTGTTTGTCAGGCGGTGCGCTGCACCCGAACTGAGAAAATGGCACCGGCGGATGTCATACAGGCTCAGCCACCTGTGTGCAAGAGCCCTTAAAGTGCCCCTGTCATTGTCACTGTCACTTGTGTAGGTATGTAATATTTATGGGTGTGTCAGATACCCGCTCCCCCTCCGCGGCACGAGGTCCTCCCTGTGTCACTACGGGAGGTAGGAGCCGGCCTCCCGGACTAAAGAACATGTGATTGGAGGATCAGAGGAAGTGTTCAACGCACCCCAAAGTGTTGGATACCTACAGCGGCCAGATGTTATTTAGGGGGATTTTAACCTCTTCCTGCCTGTGCTAAAGCAGAAAGTCTGCTGCAGTGCGGCTCTCCAGTCCCAGGGAGTGTGCTTTGTGACTTTTGGGTCTTTAGGACACAGCTGATCACATATTGCTGTAAATGGCCAATCACAGCTGACCACATGTATACAGGCTTGCTGGTTATCTGCATTCCTTTCCTCACACACTGTCTCTGTGCGAGGAAAGGAGAGCCAATAACCAGCAAGAGTGACATGGCACAGTCAGTACATTGCTTCCTATTAGTACCCATTGGTGCAGCCTTTTCGGTGTCGATTGGTGCAGCCTCTTTGGTGCCGATTGGTGCAGCCTCTTTGGTGCCGATTGGTGCAGCCTCTTTGGTGCCGATTGGTGCAGCCTCTTTGGTGCCGATTGGTGCAGCCTCTTTGGTGCCGATTGGTGCAGCCTCTTTGGTGCCGATTGGTGCAGCCTCTTTGGTGCCGATTGGTGCAGCCTCTTTGGTGCCGATTGGTGCAGCCTCTTTGGTGCCGATTGGTGCAGCCTCTTTGGTGCCGATTGGTGCAGCCTCTTTGGTGCCGATTGGTGCAGCCTCTTTGGTGCCGATTGGTGCAGCCTCTTTGGTGCCGATTGGTGCAGCCTCTTTGGTGCCGATTGGTGCAGCCTCTTTGGTGCCGATTGGTGCAGCCTCTTTGGTGCCGATTGGTGCAGCCTCTTTGGTGCCGATTGGTGCAGCCTCTTTGGTGCCGATTGGTGCAGCCTCTTTGGTGCCGATTGGTGCAGCCTCTTTGGTGCCGATTGGTGCAGCCTCTTTGGTGCCGATTGGTGCAGCCTCTTTGGTGCCGATTGGTGCAGCCTCTTTGGTGCCGATTGGTGCAGCCTCTTTGGTGCCGATTGGTGCAGCCTCTTTGGTGCCGATTGGTGCAGCCTCTTTGGTGCCGATTGGTGCAGCCTCTTTGGTGCCGATTGGTGCAGCCTCTTTGGTGCCGATTGGTGCAGCCTCTTTGGTGCCGATTGGTGCAGCCTCTTTGGTGCCGATTGGTGCAGCCTCTTTGGTGCCGATTGGTGCAGCCTCTTTGGTGCCGATTGGTGCAGCCTCTTTGGTGCCGATTGGTGCAGCCTCTTTGGTGCCGATTGGTGCAGCCTCTTTGGTGCCGATTGGTGCAGCCTCTTTGGTGCCGATTGGTGCAGCCTCTTTGGTGCCGATTGGTGCAGCCTCTTTGGTGCCGATTGGTGCAGCCTCTTTGGTGCCGATTGGTGCAGCCTCTTTGGTGCCGATTGGTGCAGCCTCTTTGGTGCCGATTGGTGCAGCCTCTTTGGTGCCGATTGGTGCAGCCTCTTTGGTGCCGATTGGTGCAGCCTCTTTGGTGCCGATTGGTGCAGCCTCTTTGGTGCCGATTGGTGCAGCCTCTTTGGTGCCGATTGGTGCAGCCTCTTCGGTGCCGATTGGTGCAGCCTCTTCGGTGCCCATCAGTGAAGAAATTACTTATTTGCAAAATTTTATAATAGAGAAAAAAAAAAACCCAAAGGTGATTAAATACCAGCAGAAGAAAGCTCTACAGCAGGCGTATGCAAACTGTGGCCCTCCCAGATGTTGCAGAACTATAAGTCCCATGAGGCATAGCAAGACTCTTGACAGCCAAAAGCATGACACCCAGAGGCAGGGGCATGATGGGACTTGTAGTTTTGCAAACAGCTGGAGGGCCACACTTTGCATTTCCCTGCTCTACAGTGCCTTAAAGTATTGATACCCCCTGGCGGTTTCCACATTTTGTCTCGTTACAGCCAAAGATGTAAATGTATTGTATTGCGATTTTATGTGATAGACCGACACAAAGTGGCACATAATTGTGAAGTGGAAGGAAAAATATGTAAAAAAAAAGTGTGGCTGCATTTGTATTCACCCCCCTGAGTCAATACTTTGTAGAACCGCCTTTCCCTGCAATTACAGCTGCAAGTCTTTTTGGGGATGTCTCTACCAGCTTTGCACATCTAGAGAGGACATTTTTGTCCATTCTTCTTTGCAAAATATCTGAAGCTCTGTCAGATTGGATGGAGAGCGTCTGTGAACAGCAATTTCCAAGTCTTGCCACAGATTCTCAATTAGATTTAGGTCATGACTGTGACTGGGCCATTCTAACACATTAATATGCTTTGATCTAAACCATTACATTGCAGCTCCGGCTGGATGTTTAGGGTCGTTGTGTTTTTTTTTTTTTTTTTTTTTTTTTTTTTTTTACCAAAAATTTGTAGCAGAAAGCAAATTGGCCTAAAATGTTATAAAATTTTGATTTTTACATTTTTTATTTTTTTTTTTTTGGGGGGGGGAATTTCATATAAAAAAAATGTAAAAAATATTGTTATTTTTGCAAAATTGTTGCTTTTTTTTGTTTATAGCGCATGCTCAAAAAAGCGCACAAGTGATCAAATACCACCAAAAGAAAGCTCTGTTTGTGGGGAAAAAAAGGACGTAAATTTGTTTAGGTACAGCGTCGCACGACCGCGCAATTGTCTGTTAAACTCACGCAGTGCCGAATCGCAAAATAGGCCCTGGTCAGGAAGGGGGTAAAATCTTCTGGGGCTTAAGTGGTTAACTTCTTCCCACCTGCACTATAGCCGAAAGACGGCTACAGCATGGACCTTAATTGCTGGGAAGGCGTCCATGTACGTCCGTCCTCCTGTGCATGAGCTGCCTGCGTTGCTCCCTGCAGAGCATGCACGGCTAGCTCTGTGATCAGCGAGTCCATAAAACTCGGCTGATCGCAGATTGGAGTAAGGGGTTGGTCCCAGCCCCTTGCCATGTGATCAGCTGTCAGCCAATGACAGCTGATCACATGATGTAAACAGCAGCCGGCGATCGTTTTTTTTTTTTTTTTCCTCCTTGAGGAGAAAAAAAGCCGTTTGCTGGCTGTTAGGACATCAGAGGAAGAGCAACTGTGCCAACTATTGGTGCCATTTACCATTGCCCCATCAGTGCCACCTATTAGGGCCCATCGGTGCCACCCACCAGTGCTGCCTTATTAGAGCTGCCTCATCAGCGCACATCGGTGAAGGAGAAAAATTACCTGTTTGCAAAATTTTATAACCAACTATAAAAATATTTTTTTTTTAAAAAAAATTCGGTCTTCTTTTTGTTTGTTCAGCAAAAAATAAACCCCCCCAGTAGTGATTAAATACCACCCAAAAGGAAGCTCTGTTTGTTTGTAAAAAAAAAAAAGCTAAAGATTTTATTTGGATACAGTGTACCATGATCGCGCAATTGTCATTCGAATGACGACATCGCTGAAAACTGAGAATTGGCATGGGCAGGAAGGCAGTTTAAGTGCCCAGTAGGGCAAGGGGTTAGCGCCCATTCAGACTGGCGCGACACAACTTGCTGGGGCGACCTGTGAAGTCGTGCACCGCGACCTCGGCAGGACATGCAGGGACTTCATATCATTGAAATCAATGCAAGTCACCTCCAGGTCGCTCCGAAGTAGTACAGGACCCTTTTTCTAAGTCAGAGCGACTTGTGTCGCTCCTATTAGAACGGCTCCTGTACTACTCAATGGCGAGCGACCGACCGCAACTTGTCAGGCGACCAAGTCACGCTAGTGTGAATGGACCCTTAATGTAGAAATCCTTCCCTGGTTCTGCTGTCTGTTAGGAAGCCTGCAAGTGGTGCTGTGTAAGCAGGGCTGTGATGATTGGGAGGTTTTCAGTGCTTTTCCATGATGGCACTTAGGGATGAGCTCTGTTGTTTTTGGATCCCAACCTTGAACCCCCCCCCCCCCCCCCCTCTGAGTTATCCCGCCAGGAAGCTGTCATTGAGGACCATTAAACGTGAACATCCGAGGCATTGACTGCATGCAGTCACTTATGATTGGCTTGGCACAGAGACAGCTTCCTGGCAGGATAGCTCAGGTGGGTTTGGACTTCATTGCTGGTCAACACATAACAAATGTACTCCATGTGGGGTAGAAGCCAAGCAGGGGGAGCAGCCACATATCACCTACACTGGGACCATGAAAAGCCAGGACAGCCACCCTCATAATGGAAGTGTGATCAGAGGAGGTCAGATTTATTATTCTCTATGTGCTATCCAGCGTTGCTATTCCTTGGGTCACAAATGACAACAGATGAGGAGGGCATGGAATGTGTGGGGTTTTTTTTTTTTTTTTTTGTATTAGGTTTAGTAACACTTTAACCACTTGACCCCCGGAAGGTTCATCCTCCTTCATAACCAGGCCATTTTTTGCAATAAGGGACTGCTTTACTTTAACTGACAATTTACACGGCTGGGTGACGCTGTACACAAATCTTTTTTTTTTTTTTTTTTTTCGGTGGTATTTGATCACCTCCTGCGGTTGTTTTTTTTTTTTTTTTTTGCACAATAAACAAAAAAGGACCGACAGTTTTGAAGCAAAAAAAAAAAAAACACTTTTTTTACCTTCTGCTATAAAACACATCAAAGTTTAAAAAAAAAAAAAATCAATTTCTTCATCAATTTAGGCCAATATACCGTATATTCTGCAACATGTTTTTGGTAAAAAAAAAAATAAAAATCCCAATAAACAGATTTTGCAAAAGTTTTATAGGGTCTACAAACTGTGTGTGTGTGTCTGTCTATATATATACACACACACACACACACACACACACACACACACACACACACACATATATATATATATATATATATATATATATATATATATATATATATATATATATATATATATATATATATCTCCAGATAGCTCTAGATTATACTTGAATAATGGCGGGGATCAGCGATTTATAGCTGGATTGCGGCGGAAAAATCGGACACTAAGTGACACTTTGTGAGGACCAGTGACAATACAGTGATTAACGCTAAGAATATGCACGGTCACTGTGTGCTGACACTGGTTGGGAAGGGGTTAACATCAGGGATGATCAAAGGGCTAACTGTGTGCCTAGCTTGTGCTTTCTCACTGTGGGGGGAGGTGCCTTTAACTAGGGGAAGGCATTGAACACAGGATCAATGCCTTCCCTACTGACAGGCAGTCTGCATTGTTTACATGTGTTGTCTAATCGGCGGGTGCTGACAGACATTGAGGTCACCGGTGGCCCCAGAAGTGTCAGGTCAGGTATTAGCTGGCTACCCTAACGCACTATCTGTATGGTGGGCAGGGTCTGTAAGTGGTTAGGCTTCTTTTTTAGGCTTGATTTAGTTAAATTTGCTCAAAGTACTCTCAGGGTTCCTTTAATACTTTTTTAGCTGTGTAAAGATTGCCGGTCTGATCTGCACGTGTCCAAGGTCCTCTATATAACTTTGTGTTGCCTCTCTCCAGCACCCACAGCCGTTGTCGGACTCGGAGAATGAGGAGCCGGGTAGAACACCTTACAGATCGGCATTTGTTTCCAAGAACAACGCGAGCTGCTTTCCATCTCTGACATGGTAAGGCCACATTCTTACAGCCCAATTCAACTTTGTATTTAATACAGTCCCGGTGTGCAAGGTTGTAGAGGTACTTTTCAATAGAAAGCAGCTACAGCCTAAGCCCTAGTTCACACTTATGCGATGCGGGGAATGCACCGCATTGAAATCACACGGCACCCATGTTTTCTGCTGCGGGTGTCAATGTTCTCTTAGGCTCCGTTTCCACTATCGCGGCTACGAAGTCGTGCTACTTCTAGCGCAAATTCGTAATGAAAGTTGTTTGCGGCTTTCAGTGTGACTTGTCCCTCATTATAGAGGGAAGTCGGCCCAAAAGTAGTGCACAAACTACTTTTGAAGTCGCCGCAACTCAAGTCGCAGCAGTAAAAACGGGCCAAATTGAAATGAATGGCTTTTGACTTGCTGTGTGACTTGACATGTGTCAAGTTGCACAACAAGCTGCAATAGTGGAAAACAAAGCCTTAACAGATGCATACATATTCACCAGAACACCGTGGATCTTTGCACAGCAGTCTGAAGAAACTTTTTATTGCAAAAGGATCACCCTCATGATTGGTGCAACTATTCGGAGTCACGCAGGACCCCAACATGCCTAACCAAGGGGTCCTGCATGACTCCGAAACATTGCACTTATCCTGATATGATCCTTTTGCAGTAAAAAGTTTCTTCGGACTGCTGTGCAAGATCCATGGTGTGCTGGTGAATATGTATCTGTGATGGATCCAGTGTCCAGCTGGTGATCGCTGCAGCACCCGCAACTGATGTGCCTATATCCAGGAAGGTGTGCGATGGGAATATGAACTATTCTGAATGTTCTCTTAATAACACCCTGAAACAGATCGCAAAACGCAGTGTGATTCAGGTGCGGGGGGGAAAAATGGTCCTACCCCATTTTTTTGTGCGGTGCGATTTCAGCCATACTAAATGTATGGTTAATATCGCACCGCACAGACATGGTGACAGTAACAGTCTGTTTTCCCACTTTGTGCTCTGACCCTCCAGCGCTTACTGGAGCGCCGGGCTTTGGATAGGGTGGGGGCAGCTGGCTCAGGATCACTGAGAGGCTGAGCCACGTGCTGGTCCGGGCTACTGGGTGGATTCCCACCATATTGTCAGGATCTTTTCAGAGCCTGGACCGGATCTGTGACCTCACCCGACAGCGGGCTATAGGAGTGCACACTAACCACACTCCTCCGATCAATATATAACCAAAAAGGCTTTGCCAAGATCTCTCCTTCTAAAGTAGTTGGCAATGCTTTATTTTCTAACTTACAAACCATTCTACAAGATTGCGCATTGATATGTTAAAGACGAACGTCATTCTGTGGGATCTCTGAAGTGCTGCCCCAGTTGTCCCACCTCTTCTTCTGGTTTTTGGTGGTGGGTGGAGCCCTTTCTCGATTTTTTTCCCCCTGGACCACTCTCCTGCTAAGTGAGGGGGCTGCCTGGGAGCCCTTCCTCCTCTCTGTGATGCCAAGGATGGATTCAGGATGGATCGGAACCCCTGTCAGGTTTATACTGCTATTTGGTGTCCTAGTTATCAATGTTTTCACACAGAATTTATACATTTTCCCAATTTAATCCATATAGAAAAGTGTGTGGTTGGTTGTTTTTTTTTTTTCCCCAAAAAACATTTTATTGAAAGAGTACAGAAATACAGAAACCAAAGACGATGTACAGCAAGAGGGGGGGGGGGAAGGTATATGAAGAATATCATATGTATGTACAGAGGTTAATTAAGTCATTAGAATCAAGTGGTTGAGTTGAACAGTAAGGCTACGTTCACATGTGGGCGTAGCGGACCGTGGGCAGAATCACCGCGATTCTGCCCGATCTGGAAATCATTGCAAATCGCGGGACGCCTGTGCGTTGCCGTTGATTTTCAATGGCACCCCAAACGCTGTGCGATGTTGCCGTGATTTCCGCCTGCCGAATCGCGGTAACATCACGCAAACAAAATGGCGGGGCGTCATGCGACCCGCCATTTTGTTTGCGCGATGTTACCGCGATTCGGCAGGCGGAAATCACGGCAACATCGCACAGCGTTTGGGGTGCCATTGCAAATCAACGGCAACTCACAGGCGTCACCGAGATTTGCAATGATTTCCGGATCGCGGGCAGATTTGAGGTGATTCATCCGCAAACGGATAGCATGATATACGGACCGGATGACACAAATGTCATCTGTGTCCTTGATAAAAAAATAAATAAATGCCGGAGCGGATCGCAATACGGTCCGCTCCGTGTGAAAGGGGCCCTAGTATTGAATAAATATAACTGACACAAGAGACCAATAATGTTATGAATATTATGGATTTAATGTACTGCCATTCATACAGCTAGGACATGAGCAAAATCTACCAATCCCATTGTCCTTCCTAAATAATTGTTGGTAAATTGTTTTGTCATTTAGGAGCATTCAGTCCAAGCCGGAGCGCAGTCAGAGCTGCATCGACACGGTGAATGACGCCCCTCCTCCAACCCGACGGAGAGCCGCCCAGGCTCAGAAAACAAAGGTAATCCGGCTGACTTGTCTGTCTGGCCTTCGCTGTGTGAATGTGGAGGTGGCCATGCAGCCGGGTCTCACATTCACCACTACAGCAATCTTCCTTTCCGCTCTGATACCAGTCAGACTCCGGTTCACGAGACTCGCACTCAAATACTGTTCAGTATTTTGGATTATTGTATTCTGTCTACAAATTAGTGAAGGCTTTCTAGTGATTATCTATCTATCAGGGAAGGAGGTCCGCATCCCACCAGAATGACTGCTGAAATCGACTGTCAGCATTCATTCTAGTGGCTTAAGGATGTAAAGGTTACTGAATGAAGAGGATGCAGGGAATGTGGTCTCAGGGTGGATAGCTTAGAGCAGGGATTCTCAAACTACGGCCCTTCAGCTGTTGCGGAACTACACATCCCATGAGGAATTGTAAAACTCTGATATTCACAGACATGACTAGGCATGATGGGAATTGTAGTTCTTGGAACAACTGGAGAGCCATAGTTTTGAAGACCCCTGGCTTAGAGGATGGTAGTATGATTCACTGTCTCATTCTCACACTCTTACTTTCCCTGCGTCTTCTTTATTGAGTGGCCTTTACACCCTAAGTGCCGGTTCACACTTCCGCGTTTGCGGAGATCGCATGTAATATCGGAGCGCACTGCTCCTAATATACATGCGATCTGATGTGCGGATGCGAGTTCAGCCATACACTTTGTATGGCTGAATTCGCACTGTATCCGCACCAAACTCGCACATGAGGCTTTTTTTGAGCCGCAGTAAAATTGGATCGCATAGTGGTTCACACTTGTGCGATCCAATTCTGTGCGTACTTGCAGATCGCACTGCGATATGCGATCGCAACTGGGGGTGTCGTTAACATTTAATTGACACCCCCTGCGTATCGCATATGGCAGTGTGAACTGCCCGATGTGTGGATGCGATGCGGGAACACGCTGCATATTCGCAGCGTTCCCGCATCGCAGAAGTGTAAACCGGCACTTAAGGCGCCCTGCCGGAGTCTTGACCATCTGTCCCATGATCTCATTAACCCTAATTTCGCATGGTAATGATTAAGCACACAGTCAGTGTGTGAAACGCGTCTACCTTGTCATGATTGTCATTATTTGGATGTCCAGTCAATAAATCTGGATTTTGACTCAACCCGGAGTGCTGCCAATTCCTTTTCCTTTATCAAGTTTTCACGGAGGCGAGCCGGGGCATGCACCTGTGTGAGTCATCAGGCAATTACACCACCTGGAGCAGTGAGTTCTTGTCTGTTCAACCCTCATTTCGCACCTATGCTTTTTTTTTTTTTTTTTTAAGTGCAGTTTGCAGAAACGCACTAGAGTCCATTTAACATTGTTTCCTGTGGTACACGTTCCCATAAATGCTTTGTGTGTAATAGACTTCAATGGAAGCTTACCAGAAACTCAAGTATTGTGTGTTTGATGCGATTTTTTTGATGTTTTTTTGCATTTTTTTTCCCCCTTTTTAACACTGTAGCTGGTTGCTAAAGAGCGTGCAGGAAGCTGGGCACCGCATCCTCGTCAGCGGGGTTCCCCACTGACAGCTGAATGTAAAAAAAAATAAAAAGTTGCTGGCGGTGCTTGTGCGGCTCTGCAGGCAGGGGGCATATCGAAATCTTGAAACCCCCTTTAACAAGAGGACCCCCAGATCCTGCTCCCCCCTTCTCGGGGCAGCCAGGCTGCATGCTTGGATAAGGGTCTGGTATGAATTTTGGGGGGGGGGACCCCACGCCCCCTCCCCCCCCCCCCCCCAAATTCATGCCAGTCCTGAGGGGGGGAGGGTTGGTCCCCAGGCCAAAATGTGCCTGAAAAATGCATCAAGCGCAGCCGCTTAGATGTGAACCTAGACTAAAGGCACAGTCCAGAGTTTTGCAAAAATGAAATAAACCTATCCACATTAACGACTCGCCGACCAGCCGCCGCACATACTGCAGCAGGTCGGCTGTATTGCACGAAATGACGTACCTGGCAATAGCCAGTGGGGGCGCATGCGCTGATTGGCCAGAAGGGAGAACCCATGAGAGTGAGAGAACCAGACCAGAAGGCCAAGCACCCCCCCAAACCCCCCCTCCCCTTCCAAGACTTTCAGGGCAGGCCTGAGGACCTACACCACACCCTACTAATCAGGATGTGAAAGTGCACTGTGCAAAGTGACAAAACACACTCATAGTTATTTATATATAGATAGATGGATAGGGGGGGGGGGGGGGAGTGGATAAGTGCATGGTGCCATAGTGCAATACAATGGCAGGCTCTTAGACCAGGAATAGAAAAATTCTTCTGGCCCTATAGACAGGTGTGACCTGGTGCAATGGCCATAGTGCCAAAAACCCCAGGGTGAACTCCTCCCCCTACTGTGAGAATTATGGCACCCCTAGAATGCCACACCAGGGGCACATACACCACAGGCTTCTTTTACAGCCTGGCCGTCAGCAAAACGACTGCAGCTCCATCCCTACCAGGAAGGCATCAGAACTTAGCTTAGGGAGAGCCTTGCCTACAACTGAGGAAAACCCTGGTACACCAGGTCAGATTCAACCCAGGAGGAAAAAGGCCTTCCCATCATCAGTCTTTACCTAAATTACATCGGAAAGGATACTCGCCAGTGTTCCCACCCAACTGGAGGCACCGGCATTCTCCTTTCTGAAAACCGATGAGGACAGATGCTACGCTTAATCTTAGCCAAAAGGCCGAGAAGCGGCAAACTCTTTATTGGGGCAGAGGAAGTAGACACCAAGGTGAAAACACCGCACTTGCTCCTTTGAGATTTCCTCTTCCACGGTGGCAGATAACGCTTGTGGTCTTTTCAATTACGGATGGAAGGGGGGTTGTTGAGGTACAGTATGTGACCGCGCTTAATGTTAGAGCCTAAATATAAATGCAGCATGAAATCTGGTCACAAAGGTGGACCTGCTTTAGTCCACATATGAGCCTTGGTGTGTGTGTGTGTGTGTGTGTGTGTGTGTGTGTGTGTGTATGTATGTGTGTGTATATATATATATATATATATATATATATATATATATATATATAATATATTCACACACACACAACATAATTTTGAAAATATATATATATATATATATATATTATTGAATATATGCAACCATGTAACCACTTTGAAGATTCAAAATGACCAATGTGTCGCCTTCATCTGGCATAAGCTGTACCTGTGCATCGTGTTTCTATCGCCCTGATAAATTTTAATGAAATCGATATATTGAACTCCTTGTTGATGGATTTTCTTCTTCTTTTCAGGTGCCCCCTAATATCGGCAGCTTGGCAGCCGTCACCGGTGTTCTGTTGTCTACAGAGAACAGTCGGTCTTTCTCGGCCCCCGTCCTTACATCGGAAAGACGTCTCGCCATCAGCTCCCTTAACTCTTTCACACCCTTGCATAAACCCGAGCGGTCCATCAGTCCAGAAAGCAACGATAGCATTTCCGAGGAACTCAACCACTTCAAGCCAATCGTCTGTTCTCCTTGCACCCCTCCTAAGAGACTCCCGGATGGAAGAGTCCTGAGTCCCGTCATCATCAAATCAACACCCAGGAATCTCAGACGGAACCTGCAGAAGCCTACCTCCTACGAGGCCAGCCCCATGATATTAAAGAAATGGGAGCAGGTTTTCCAGGACCGCCAGATGAAGAGGACGCTCTCCAAGGGCACCCTGACCACGTGTGCTGAAGATGGGCAATCCATTAAGAAGCAGGAGACTGTGGGCAAAGGAAGGGTGGCTTGCCAAATTACATTTAGTGATGTTGAACCTGCTGGAGATGTCGAATTGCCGCCCTCTTGCAGCAGAGAGGATGCCTTGCAAGCAAGTTGTGATTCGAAGGAACAATCTATGCCTTGCGGCGATTGTATCCGGAACCCGGGCCCAAACACCGAACCTGTAATATTTCAGGGCTTTACCGAGGCAACCGCAAATTCGCAGGTTGGCACGAAGACCAGGTTGGCGACCCGGCTGACCTCAAGCAAAAAGACAATATCCACGTGCAAGTGTTTGGTGGCCAAGTCTATGAAGGCCTCTTTAAAACGGGTGCACAAGAAAACCTCCCAGTCCATCGGGATGCAAAACGGCTCCTGCTTCTCTACCACAGAGGCCATCAGCCTGGCCTTTCCTCCACGCAGAGGACTAAAAAGACGCTGCAAAACGAAGCACTTAGAACAGAATGGCGGCCTTAAGCGGCTAAGGGTAGGCGGCCAGGGCGGGTTCGAGAGGATCTGGAGGGGGGCTGAGAAAAAACGACATCAGGAGGAGGAGGACAAAAAACTGGCTATGAAACTTCAGCAAATATTTGATAAGGAGAGCCGCAGGGTAAACCGCTGCAAGGGGAGCAGGGACGAGTATCATCTGCGCTCCAAAAGCACAGCCGGTGCAAACTAGAGCGCATTTGTTTTTGTTTGTTTTTGTTTTTTGCCTTTTCTAGATAAAGAAAATATCCAAAATGACTATAACCAGAGAATTATTTTTTTCTAATTTTTCTATTTTTGGACAACAACAACAACAAAAAGGAAAAAAAAAAGGGGGGGGGCTTTTCTTTAGGAGTGAGGATGATGGAAGAAGTCTACATTGATGGCTACTGAACACATAATGGTTCATAAGAAGATACAGTGACCCAACCCGCTTCCATTAGATCTATGGTAGCTGCTCTTCTCTCTTATGTGTCTTGTTCCCATCTCATTAAGGAAGGGCTTCACATTACTATGCAGTGTTTCTGTGTGTCAAAATGGGGGGGGGGTGCTCTCGGGGCTGGCTCGTGGCAGAAATCTCCCAGGAACAGGCTTGTGTTCCTTTGCGATTTGAGTGCATTTTTTAGCCCATTCATTTGAAAGTACTCTGCTGCTTCGCACCAAAAGTTGTGTATGCACTACTTTGAGGCTGGTTCACAATGCGTTACATCGTATGTGATTTGCAAAAGAATTGCACCGCATTCCTGTGCAAATCACATACGATGTCTGTGCGGTCTGATTTGAGCCCATCATTTGGTATGGCTCAAATCGCACTGCACCCGCACGAAAAAGGCGCAGGCGCCTTTTTTTTTTTTTTTTTTTTTCCACACAAATTGGATCACATTGGTATAAATATGGGCATGATTCTAGCAAACACGCTGCATTTTGGGGTGTTGTTAACTTTTAATTGACACCTGCAGCAGATCGCATGAACACAGTGCGATCGTTATGCGGTGCAGAAAACACAGCGCATCAGTGGGAGCCGAGCCTGAAAATCTCGCTGCAACCAGATCGCATAGTGCAAAAGTGTACACGTTGTTTGCTATGGCAACCAGATTGCATAGTGCAAAAGTGTACACGTTGTTTGCTATGGCAACCAGATTGCATAGTGCAAAAGTGTACACGTTGTTTGCTATGGCAACCAGATCGCATAGTGCAAAAGTGTACACGTTGTTTGCTATGGCAACCAGATTGCATAGTGCAAAAGTGTACAAGTTGTTTGCTATGGCAACCAGATTGCATAGTGCAAAAGTGTACACGTTGTTTGCTATGGCAACCAGATTGCATAGTGCAAAAGTTTTGGGATGTTGTTAACGTTACGCAGACACGGCACCTTTTGAACGGAATGTGGGTTTCCCACACCGCATTCCAGTGTGAACCAATGCTGAAGGTGGAACTCCAGGCATTTCCTACCCACCCCTGGTGTTTTTATATTAAAAAAAAAAAAGCCTATACACATTTTATTTTTCCCACCTGCAGTGTTTGAGCTGGTCCTGTGACATAGCTGCAGTTTCCTTCTCCTGTGGCAGGAGGTGGGCATTCTTCCAGGACTGATTGGCCTTCATGTAATCGTGTGAGGACCTCCTCAGTCCTGGAGTACAGTGAGCCCAAACTGTGTGATGAGGTTCTACCTAGGGGTGTGTAAAGGACAGGAAATGGGCAGAATGACGAGTGGTCCTCTGCCCAAAGGAAGGCTGCTGCTTAACCAAGGAGGGAGCACTAAAACTATGGAGCAGTTAAAGCAGAAGTAAACCCATACATATAAACCCATACATTTAACAGCTTCAAAAAAAACAGTAATGTTTCCGGTATGTGCCAGGAATGTAACACTCACATTGGTTGTGCTCTCAACCAAAGTGTTAAACCATCCCAGGGCTGGTGTCATAACTGATCACATGGGCAGTATCATGGCAGTGGATTAAACGGAGGCCAAGATGGCAGCTTCCTTGGCTGAAAATGAGAAGGGTTTACTTTCACTTTAAAGGGATAGTTCACCTCTCTGCAGATAGGGGCATCTATAGATAAAAACAAACTGTGCAGCTCTCAAACTACGGCCCTCCAGCTGTTGCAGAACTACACATCCCATGTGGCATTGTAAAACTCTGCCATTCACAGACACGACTAGGTATGATGGGAATTGTAGTTCCTGAACAACTGGAGGGCCGTAGTTTGAAGACCCCTGCTATAGGTGTAGGCCATTTACATACCTTTATGAAGTCTGACCGGAATACTCACAGAACGTTGTTAAGTAAGGCCTAGTCATTATTGCTCACCTCCTTCGCAGGAGGGAGCTCACAAATGCTGAGCTCAGAGCTACTACATCGGGCAGAAATAGAGTATGTGATGAGGTATGAATCAGAGGAAAATCTTCCTCCTGTGATGGAGGTGAGCAGTGATGACTAGGCCTCATTTAGCAATGTTCTGGGAGTACTCCAGCCAGGCTTCAGAAGGTATATAAATGGCCTACACCTATAGCAAGGGCTTTATTCCTCTTTAGTCAGAGCTGCACAGTTTTTCTCATGTCGTTCTTGCCTTAGGTCTCCAGAGACAGCGAGGACCTCATGTCGTTCTTGCCTTGGGGCTCCAGAGACGGCGAGGACCTCATGTCGTTCTTGCCTTGGGGCTCCAGAGACGGCGAGGACCTCATGTCGTTCTTGCCTTGGGGCTCCAGAGACGGCGAGGACCTCATGTCGCTCTTGCCTTAGGGCTCCAGAGAGGGTGGGACCTCATGTCCCTCTTGCCTTAGGTCTCCAGAGACGGCGAGGACCTCATGTCGCTCTTGCCTTAGGGCTCCAGAGAGGGTGGGACCTCATGTCCCTCTTGCCTTAGGTCTCCAGAGACGGCGAGGACCTCATGTCGTTCTTGCCTTGGGGCTCCAGAGACGGCGAGGACCTCATGTCGCTCTTGCCTTAGGGCTCCAGAGAGGGTGGGACCTCATGTCCCTCTTGCCTTAGGTCTCCAGAGACGGCGAGGACCTCATGTCGCTCTTGCCTTAGGGCTCCAGAGAGGGTGGGACCTCATGTCCCTCTTGCCTTAGGTCTCCAGAGACGGCGAGGACCTCATGTCGTTCTTGCCTTGGGGCTCCAGAGACGGCGAGGACCTCATGTCGCTCTTGCCTTAGGGCTCCAGAGAGGGTGGGACCTCATGTCCCTCTTGCCTTAGGTCTCCAGAGACGGCGAGGACCTCATGTCGCTCTTGCCTTAGGTCTCCAGAGACGGCGAGGACCTCATGTCGCTCTTGCCTTAGGGCTCCAGAGAGGGTGGGACCTCATGTCCCTCTTGCCTTGGGGCTCCAGAAACGGCGAGGACCTCATGTCCCTCTTGCCTTAGGTCTCCAGAGATGGCGAGAACCTCATGTCCCTCTTGCCTTAGGTGTCCAGAGACGGCGAGGACCTCATGTCCCTCTTGCCTTAGGTGTCTAGAGACGGCGGGGACCTCATGTCGCTCTTGCCTTAGGTGTCCAGAGAGGGTGGGACCTCATGTCCCTCTTGCCTTAGGCCTCCAGAGACGGCGGGGACCTCATGTCGCTCTTGCCTTAGGTCTCCAGAGACGGCGGGACCTCATGTCCCTCTTGCCTTAGGCCTCCAGAGACGGCGGGACCTCATGTCCCTCTTGCCTTAGGCCTCCAGAGACGGCGGGGACCTCATGTCGCTCTTGCCTTAGGCCTCCAGAGACGGCGGGACCTCATGTCGCTCTTGCCTTAGGTCTCCAGAGACGGCGGGGACCTCATGTCGCTCTTGCCTTAGGCCTTCAGAGACGGCGGGACCTCATGTCGCTCTTGCCTTAGGCCTCCAGAGACGGCGGGGACCTCATGTCTGCTGTAGTACTTTCCTTTTGCTAAAAAATTTTTGTTCACACCACTAAACCTTTAAATCTGCGATAACCTATAGTTACACATAGGGGGGTCCTCGCAGGCTGGTAGACCATTGCCCAGAATCATCCAGTTTGTTTACTTCTCTTTAGACGCTAGAATAGTGTTTGTGTTTTCTTGCCTCTAAAGCAGAACTAAACCTAACAGCAGGCTGATCTCCCGCAGTTTTCTATTGAATGTACATTGAGCTGAGCATGTGTGGCTCAGCAAGCATTCCTGGGACTCTGTGACTGTGCTGGAATGACTGACTCCCATGCGCATGCCATTCCTATTCATCCCAAAGGTGATCAGTAGGGTTGGGGTCAGGGCTGTGCAGGACACTCAGTTCCTCCACCACCAAACTGGTCACATAGGGGTTGATTTACTAAAACTAGAGAGTGCAAAATCTGGTGCAGCTCCGCATGGTAGGCAATCCGCTTCTGACTTCAGCTTGTTCAATTTGAGCCATGGTTCACAGTGCTGCGACTTGTCATGTCACATGAGAGTTCAAAGTTGCATGACAAGTTGCTCCTCATGAAGGGCGATGGAACATTTTTAATCGGTGTGGCTCAAGTCGCTCCGACTTAGAAAAAGGTTCCTGCACTACGTTTGCTGCGTCTTCAATAGGACGTGCATTGACTTCTGTTAAAGCATTCATATCCTGTGAAAGTTGCGGCAGTGTGAACCCGGCCTAAATTTTGACAAAAAAAAGAAACCGGAAGCTCATTGGTTTCTATGCAGAGCTGCACCAGATTTTGCACTCTCCAGGTTTGGTAAATCAACCCCACTATGTATTTATTGAGCTGGCTTTGTACATGGGGGCGCAGTCATGCTGGGACAGAAAAAGTATCTTCCCCAAACTGTTACTGCAAGGATGGTATCCAGATGGAGGAGCACCATTGTCGTCTACAATGACTTGTATGCTTAGCAGTACCCTTCACCGGAGAGACCTGAACTCCGTAATATGGAGGGGTGTCCATATACATTCGGTCATATAAAGCTTCTCCTATCCCTTTGTTAAATTTTGAGGTGAGAGCATTAATGTGAATGCATATAGCAGTGCTCCATCTTCAGAGTCGAACAGATCCATTCAGCATGTCCGGTCCTGTATGTGTGACGTGAGCTCGTATTTTATGTTTAGTGGTAAACAAACTCTTTGAATGTATACTGTACAGATCAGTATTTCTGCAGAGCGTCAGCCATAGACCTGCGCAATGGAAGTGTTATAGAAGATCCTATATATACCTTACCCCAACGTTGGAACACTAAGGAGAGGCCGAGGTGGGGACTGAACATTAAGTTCTTCTTCATGTTTTTTATTTTCTCATGTTTTGTAATTCATTTTTTTTTTTTTTTCGTGAGGTTTTCAAATTCTGCTGAAATTGCACACAAATAAACCCGCCTTTAGTTAGGTTTAATGATTGTGCATTTGCTTTATTACTGTAGCTGAAGTTTCTCATATGCTGAATGCTCACAGGTGCCGTATCATTGGAAGTCTTCTGTTGTATCTGCTCAGTAAATGAATACTTGGTGGTGCCCCTTCACATCACAGTGCCTCACGGCCCCCCATTACACAGCGGCCCCCTTCACATCACAGCGCTCCATTACGCTGCAGTCCCCTTCACATCACAGCGCTCCATTACGCTGCAGTCCCCTTCACATCACAATGCCCCATTACGCTGCGGCCCCCTTCACATCACAGCGCCCCATTACGCTGCGGTCCCCTTCACATCACAACGCCCCATTACGCTGCGGCCCCCTTCACATCACAGCGCCCCATTACGCTGCGGTCCCCTTCACATCACAACGCCCCATTACGCTGCGGCCCCCTTCACATCACAACGCCCCATTACGCTGCGGCCCCCTTCACATCACAACGCCCCATTACGTTGCGGCCCCCTTCACATCACAACGCCCCATTACACTGCGGGACCCCTTCACATCACAACGCCCCATTACACTGCGGCCCCCTTCACATCACAACGCCCCATTACACTGCAGCCCCCTTCACATCACAGTGCCTCATAGTGCTGTGGCCCCCTTCACATCACAGCGCCTAATAACGCTGTGGCCCCCTTCACATCACATCGCCTCAATATGCTGTGGCTCCCTTCACATCACAATGCCCCATTACACTGCGGCCCCCTTCACATCACAACGCCCCATTACGCTGCGGCCCCCTTCACATCACAACGCCCCATTACGCTGCGGTCCCCTTCACATCACAACGCCCCATTACGCTGCGGTCCCCTTCACATCACAACGCCCCATTACGCTGCGGTCCCCTTCACATCACAACGCCCCATTACACTGCGGCCCCCTTCACATCACAGTGCCTCATAGTGCTGTGGCCCCCTTCACATCACAGCGCCTAATAACGCTGTGGCCCCCTTCACAGCGCCTAATAACGCTGTGGCCCCCCTTCACATCACATCGCCTCAATATGCTGTGGCTCCCTTCACTACACAGCACCCCATTATGCTGCGGCCCCCTTCACATCACAGGGGAGAGCCTCCCCTCCCCTGCACCATTCTACCAGGACAAAGACACTTATCAAAGGCAAAAAAGGGCGCACCGACCTAGCGCATTATCCTCAATAAAAGGCTTTATTTAAATAACATAAAAAATGGCTACTCACAGACGTAGATAAAATCATGACACAGTGACTCTGAGGAAGAGGCTGGTCCTCGAAACGCGTCAGTCATCTCATCATGGACGTTTATATGGACTAAACACGGACTTTTGAGCAATCCAGCTTGATATGCTTTACCTTTTATCTACGTCTGTGAGTAGCCCTTTTTTATATTATTTAAATAAAGCCTTTTATTGAGGATAATGCGCTAGGTCGGTGCGCCCTTTTTTGTTCTTTTTTGCCTTTAGTATCGGTGGACTACCCCAGTCCGTAAGGGCAGCAAGACCCTAGCCATCTGAGAAGCCAGTTGTCAGTCCCGTGAAGTGTGTGGTCAAGGGGCCTGGATACCAAGCGCAGGAGAAGGGTGGCTACACCTTATTGTTTTTTGGAGCAAAGACACTTATCAGCCCGATTGTCCTCTCCTGGGTCTCTGGCCTGGCACCGGTATCATCCTTGCAGGGAAGAGAGATGCTAAACTTTTCTTAAAAAGCGGGTGATCAGCTGCCTGTGATAACGGTCTAACTGGAAATTTCAACTCTTCTGGGAAGGCTGTCCACAAGGTTTAGGAGTGTGTCTATGGGAACGTCTGATCATTCTTCCAGAAGCGCATTTGTGAGGTCAGCCACTGATATGGATGAGAAAGCCTGTCTCACAGTCTGCTCTTAATTCATCCCAAGGGTGTTCTATTGGGTTGAGGTCAGGACAATTCCTCCATCCCAAACTTGCTCATCAATGTCTTTATGGACCTTTCTTTGTGCACTGGTGCGCAGTCATGTTGGAACAGAAGGGGGCCATCCCCAAACTGTTGTGAACATGAAACTGTCCAAAATGTCTTGGTATGCTAACTCCTTAAGTGTTCCCTTCACTGGAACTAAGGGGCCAAGCCCAACTCCTGAAAAACAACCCCACACCATAATCCCCCCTCTACCAAATGATTTGGACCAGTGCACATCCAACACATCCTGCCTTAAACAACAAACAATATTTTACATTTTATGAATGTAAACTAGTAACAATCCACGGCAGAAGCCCAACTCCAGACAAAATCTTTTATTACACTCTTGAATAGAGTTTGGAGTCTTCTCAAGATTTTTGGGGGGGATTTCTCCACGCATAGATAAAGAAAACCAATTGCTTATTGTGCCATCTGCTGGAGGAGAATGCTCAGTGCAAAAAAATAAAGACTGAAGGTGACTACAGCTCCACTCGGTTAACAAAATCTCCACAAGTGAGACTGGATAGCAAGTAATGATTAGATTGGACTTCGCTCCAGGTTCAGTCAATGGTGTCCCAAACATCCCAGCCCCTTTGTTTATTTGCAGCTGTGTGGTGGGGGGGTCTCTCTCCCGCAGCTCATTGGTCCGCCACTGACAGCTGACTTCCAGCATCAGACTGAACCTGAGCTCATCCACTCGTAGCCAGCTGTACAAAGACAAAAACCCCATTGGTAGCAGGCAGTTTCCTTCAATGAATCTCGAGAAAAGAACTGTGCAGTAATAAAAATTCTATTTCTGCATTGTTGACTAAAATAGAAAAAAAAACACAAAACAACTTTCTCTTGTGTCCTCTGACAGATGCAGCTCTTCAATGTTTCTTCACCAATGGGTTATGCGCCCTCTACAGGAGTAGACTAGGCAGTGAAAGCTTTCACTTGGCACGCCTATAGGGGCTGCCTATGCACATAACCCCTGACACACTGTGCTCATAGATCAGTTTCTTGCTGCCTAGTTTCAGAAGTAGGACCTCCTCTGCATGAAGGGATGCCCTCACCTGGTTCAGGGGTGGGGGGACGTCTGTGTTGCTTTCGGGAACCCTGGACGTCTGATTCAAGACAAATGGGTTCACAAATTGATTCATACGGGGTACAAGATGAAATTGTGGTCTCGCCCAGCAGACAGGTTCTTTCCATCAAATCTCCGTCTGTCTCCGGATCATTTGGTCGATCTCAGGAAGGCAGTGCAGGATCTCCTTGCACAGGGCGTTATTGTCCCGCTTCCCCAGCGGGACAGGTTTTGTGGTTTTTATTCAAACCTGTTCACGGTGCCCAGGAAGGAGGGCAAGGTGCGTCCAATTCTGGACCTAAAATTTCTAAACCGCTTTGTGTGGGTGCAGAAGTTTCGGATGGAATACATTCGGTGGGTGGTGGCGTCTTTGCAACAAGGAGACTTTCTGGCCTCCATCGATTTAAAGGACACATATCTGTATCTGCACATCCCTATTTATGAGGGTCACCAGTGGTATCTCCGTTTCGCGGTGGCGGAGGAGCACTATCAATTTGTGGCATTACTCTTTGATCTAGCCTCCGCTCTCAGAGTCTTTACCAAGGTGTTAGCCCCGGTGCTGGCTTTGCTCTGCAAAAAGGG
This sequence comes from Pelophylax lessonae, assembly GCF_965119305.1. Taxonomy (NCBI): domain Eukaryota; kingdom Metazoa; phylum Chordata; class Amphibia; order Anura; family Ranidae; genus Pelophylax; species Pelophylax lessonae. The sequence goes on along the minus strand of NC_138769.1, from coordinate 726,821,026 downwards.
GATTGCCGTCCTCTTATCTGGATGATCTCCTGTTAAGGGCGAGCTCTTGTGTTGCCCTGTCGAGCGACCTGGCTCTCACAGTCCAGACCATCAACTATCAGAAATCTTCACTGACTCCATCAGTACGCCTGAGTTATCTGGGCATGATCTTGAACTCCTCTCAAGCGAGGGTCTTTCTCCCAGAGGAAAAACTCCAGACCTTGCAGGGCGAGATCAGGGTCCTGATGTACAACGATCTCTCTTCCCTGCGGACGTGTATTCGGGCCCTGGGGCTGATGGTGTCGGCCTTCGAGGCGGTTCCGTTTGCCCAATTTCACACAAGGCCTCTGCAAGCAGAGATTCTTGCCAAATGGAACAAAGATCCAGTCTTTGGACAGGATAATTTGTCTAAGCTGTCTCACGAGGTCAGAGCTCTCCTGGTGGCTTCTGTTGCCTGTTCTGAGCCGGGGCAGGTCGTTTCTGCCACTGTTGTGGACGGTGATCACCACGGATACCAGCCTGACGGGCTGGGGTGGGGTGCTGGACACTCTTTGTGCCCAAGGAACATGGTCACAGATAGAATCATCTTTACCGATCAATGTCCTGGAGCTCAGGGCGAGATCAAACTGTGCCTGCTCCATTGGGCGCCTCGGTTGCATGGTCTCCCGGATCGGGTCCAAACCGACAATGCCACGGATGTGGCTTACATCAATCAACAAGGGGGCACCAAGAGTGCCCGGGCCAGCAGCCAAGGAAGTGGCCAGGATTCTGACTTGGGCCGAGGTGCACGTTCCGGCTCTCTCCGCAGTTCACATTCCAGGAGTGGAGAACTGGCAAGCGGATTACCTGAGTCGTCAGGTTCTGGATCAGGGGGAATGGTCCATGCATCCAGAGGTTTTTTGCCTCCTGTGTGCCCGGTAGGGAACTCCGGAGGTGAACCTGTTTACATCTCGTCTAAACAAAAAGGTAGAGCGGTTTGTGGCCAGGGCTTGAGATCCTCTGGCCGACACTGCGGACGCACTGGTGGTGCCTTTGCGCCGCTATCGGCTGATTTATGCCTTTCCTCCGTTACAGCTGCTGTCTCGGTTCCTCCGCAGGGTGGTGGTGAAGAAGGTGCAGGTGATTCTGGTGGCACCAGACTGGCCTGGCTGGTCTTGGTACGCGAACTTAGTAAAGATGGCCGTCAAGCCTTCCTGACAGCTGCCTCTGAGAGAAGATCTGCTGTCGCAAGGGCCGATCTTCCATCCTGCTTTACGGTCGCTGGCTTTAACGGCTTGGCTGTTGAAGGCCAGGTGTTGAGAGACAGAGGTCTCTCTGATGCTGTGACTCCTACCTTGTTGAGGGCTAGGAAGGCTACTTCCAGGAAAATTTATCATTGTACTTGGAAGATGTATATTTCCTGGTTGCATCCTCACACCTTTTTGGTGGCGAGAGTCTTGGCTTTCCTGCAGAAAGGAGTGGTGCAACTTTTGGCTTTAGGCACAATTAAAGGTCAGGTGTCAGCCATAGCCATTTATTTCTAATGTCCCTTGGCGACGAATTCCTGGATTCGCACCTTTTATTCAAGGGGTGCGTCATCTGGATCCGCCGAGGAGATCCCCTTTGCCTCCGTGGGATCTGAACTTGGTTTTATCCATTCTGCAACGTTCTCCCTTTGAGAATATCAGAGAAATCCCTCTGCCTTTGTTGTCTCAGAAAGTTGCCTTTCTGGTGGCTATCACCTCTGCTCGCAGGGTGTCTGAGCTGGTGGCTCTGTCTTGCCGTCCGCCTTATCTGGTCGTTCATAGGGATAAGTTTGTTCTGCGGCCTAACCAATCTTTTCTCCCTAAGGTGGTTCCATCTCAATGAAGATATTGTTTTGCCTTCCCTCTGTGCGAAGCCCAAGCATCCTAAACAATTTGCCTTGCATTCGCTGGATGTGGTTAGGGCGATCAGGGTTTACCTGTCGGCCACGAAATCTTTTCCGGCGTCTTATTCCCTGTTTGTCCTTCCTGAGGGACCTCATAAGGATTCGGCGGATGGATCAGACAGACTATTGTTCAGGCCTATTCATTGAAGGATCAGGTTCCGCCCTTCCCTGTGAGGGCGCATTTTACTAGAGCACCGAGTGCCTCTGGCTTTTCGCCATCAGGCTTCTGTGGCTCAGGCGTGTAAGGCGGCGACCTAATCGTCTGTACACACTTTTACAAATTCTAGAAGACTGATTTGTTGGCATCCTCGGATGCTTCCTTTGGCCGAAAAGTTTTGCAGGCTGCTGTTTGCTGAAGAGATTGATTTTTCTCTTTCAGGGGTGAATTTTTGTTTTGGGGTAAGCTCCTGTTTGTGTTGGTTGAGCTTCTGTTTCCCTGTTGGCTAAGTTTTCTAGCCTTGTGGATATGTTAACTGTTGTTGGTTGCGTTCTTCCCACCCCTCATGCCTACACTGCTATGGGACGTCCCATTGGTGAAGAAACATTGAAGAGCTGTGTCTGTCAGAGGACGTAAGAGAAAATTGAATTTTTGTATGAACTTACCGTAAAATTATTTTCTCTGCCAGACGCAGCTCCCGCCCCTCTGTTCTGGGGTTGGTGGTGTGTTCTTTCACTGCTTGCTACGAAACTGGTCTATGAGCATAGTGTATGGGCATGGCAGGTGAAAGCGTTCACTGCCTAATCTACTCCTGTAGAGGGCGCATAACCCATTGGTGAAGAAACATTGAAGAGCTGCATCTGTCAGAGGACTCAGCCATAACATTATGAGCACTGACAGGTAAAGTCAATAACTGATTATTACAATGGCATCTGAAAGTGGGTGGGATATATCAGGCAGCAGGTGAACATGTTGTCTCTGAAGTTGTTGTTTTGAAAGCAGAAAAAAATAAATGGTAAAGTGTAAGGATGTGAGCGATTTTGACAAGGACCAAATATGTAATGTCTAGACCAGTGGTCTTCAAATTGTGACCCGAGGTCCAGAGTCAACCCATCAAACACAGTGTTGTGTTTATCGGACCAGGCCACCCTTTTCCATTGATCCGTGGTCCAGTTCTGATTCTCACATGCCCTTTGTAGGATCTTTAGGCTGTGGACATGGGTTTTAAAACCTCTGCTTTTAACGCATACTGTTAGACAGGTTAATTTGGTTGGTCGCTGGCTGGTTGGTAAGTAGTGACTGGAAATCCCCTTGCTTTTTTGATTGGCATGGGCACCCTGAGCAGTCTGCGACTATACAGCCCCATATACAACAAACTGCCATGCTCTGTGTTTTGACACCTTTCTATCAGAAACAACATTCACATTTCCAGCAACTTGAGCTTCAGTAGCTTGTCTATTGGACTACACATGCCAGCCTTTCCTTCCCATGCACATCAATGAGCCCTTTTGCCTTCCTTTTTCCAGCCCTCGGGGTACTTTTTCTCCACTGATACAAGACACAATTTTTTTTTCCTTCCACTGACGGGGCACCATTCCTCCCACTGACACCAAAGACGGAACACCATTCCTCCCACTGACACCAAAAGACGGAACACCATTCCTCCCACTGACACCAAAGACGGGACACCATTCCTCCCACTGACACCAAAGACGGGGGAACAATTCCTCCCACTGACACCAAAGAAGGGGCACTATACCTCCCACTGACACCAATGATGAGGCACTATACCTCCCACTGACACCAATGATGAGGCACCATTTCTCCTACTGACACCAAAGATGGGACACCATTCCTCCCACTGACACCAAAGATGGGACACCATTCCTCCCACTGACACCAAAGACGGGGCACCATTCCTCCCACTGACACCAAAGACGGGGCACCATTCCTCCCACTGAAACCAAAGAAGGGGCACCATTGCTCCCACTGACACCAATGAGGGGGCACCATTCCTCCCACTGACACCAATGACGGGGCACCATTCCTCCTACTTCCACCAAAGATGAGACACCATTTCTCCCACTGACGCCAATGACAGGGCACTGTTCTCCCCCCCCCCCCCCCCCCCCTACTACCAAAGATGCATTGTTTATTCCCACTAACACCAGGACAATTTCTACCCCCACTGACCACAGTGATCTACCCCTGATCTAGATGACTTGATCAGAGCAACTCTAACATTGCAGCTCTTGTGGGATGTTCCCAGTCTGCAGTGGTCAGGACCGACCAAAAGTGGTCCAAGGAAGGAAACCTGGAAACAGTGTCATGGGTGGCCAAGGCTCATTGATGTAAGTGGGGAGTGAAGGCTGGCCTGTGTAGTCCGCTCCAAGGTACTGGAGCTCAGATTTCTTTAAAAAGTTGGTCAGAACATGCAGAGCATGGCAGTTTGTTGTGTATGGAGCTGTGTAGCTGCAGACCGATCAGGGTGCCCATGCTGTCCAAAGCAAAAAGTGCCTACAACAGGCACATGAGCATCAGAACTAGACAAAGGAGCAAAGGAAGAAAGTAGCCTCATCTGATGAATTCCAGAATGGGTTGAGGAACACAACGAGTTTGAAGTGTTGACTTGGCCTCCATATTCTCTAGATCTCAATCTGTCAAGCATCTGTGGGATGGGCTGGAAAAACAAGTTTAATCCATTGAGACTTATGCCCCGTACACACGCGTCGAGAGTTGGCCGTGAATTTTTCGGCCAACGTCCGATCGGCCGATTTTCGGCTTGTTAGTATGATGCTTTCGACAACCGACTCCGACTTTTCGGTCGAATAAAAAATGGTGTGCAGGCTATAAAATTTTTGTTGGCCATCACCACAATGGCCGATTTTCCGTCAGTCCGTACAGATTTCGGCAGACAAAAATCTGATGAGCAAGACTGGGCATGCTCAGAGAAGAAAAGCACACGGAAAGTAAACCAGCCCATGACATCACTTCTGAAGTAGATTTTTGTTGGGCGAGAAAATTTGTGTGCAGGCTAGAGCACATTTCAACCAACACAACAACACTGGACAAAAGTCGAACGATCGGTCGGCCGATAATCGTTGCGTGTGTACGAGGCATTAGGCTGGATACACACTATGCAACCTTTGTTGTTTTGATTTCCTTTAGATTTACCTTCAACTATGTAGTGCAAGGGCCTGCCTGATTGCATACAAATTGAATGTGTTTAGGTTTGACCTCAAATTATATCGTTTTGGTAAATGTAAAGGAAACAAATCTAAAAGACAATTATATAGTGTGTGTCCAGCTTTACAGAACTTTAAGGATCTGCTACCGATAGCTTGGTTGGTGCCAGATACCACAGCATACCGTCAGGGTTTTAATGGAAAAAGTAGCTATTGCTAGAGGAGTGGACTTTTTCGGCACAGTAATTGACACTAATGTCGTAAAAAATTGATATTTATTGGTAATTCATTAAAAAAGGTTTTATAGATATACATATATCACAATAATACACATAAATGCATTGTAATCAAGCTAAAAACAGATCATAACATTGCAGTCATGGTGGTGTGGATATCCCTCAAACACCGCTAGAGTTAATGATAATTATATGAAAACCTGATACTTAACTACTTCCGGGCCGCGCTATAGCCGAAAGACGGCTGCAGCGCGGACCCACATTTTCGGGAGGCCGTCTTTAAACGGCCTCCCAGACACAGGCTCCCCGCGTGCTCCCACGAGCGCGCATCGGGGAAAATCTGTGTTGGCCGTGTCCCTTGGACACAGCCAATCACAGATCGTGGTAAATGGCCAATCACAGCGGCCATTTACCACGTGATCGGACTGTCCAATGAGAGATGATCTCATATGTAAACATGAGATCATCTCTCATCGCCAGCGCTCCTTCCTCACACGGAGACTGCAGTGTGAGGAAGGAGGGAGAGCTGCCCAGCGCCGGGGACACAGAAGAATGTAATCAGGGCACCGATCACCAGTGCCCTGATTACTAGAGGTGAAAAACATACACAGTGCCCGCCCTCAGTGCTGCCAGTCAGTGCCCATCAGTGCCTGCTCATCTAGGCACTGATGAGCACTGACTGGCAGCACTATGGGCACTGAGTGTGGGCACTGATGGTGCCGCCCATCAGTGCCACCCGTCAGTGTCCATCAGTGCCATGCGCCAGTGCCCGTCAGTGCCGCCTATCAGTGCCGCCTCTCAGTGGCAAGCAGTGCCACCTCTCAGTGCCCAGCAGTGCCACCTCTCAGTGCTGCCTATCAGTGCTCATCAGTGCCGCCTACTACTCGCTTTACTCGCAGAAAATAAGAAAAACTTTTTTTTTTTCAAAATTTTCTGTCTTTTTTCTTTTTTTTTGTAAAAAATAAAAACCCCAGAGGCGATTACATACCACCAAAAGAAAGCTCTATTTGTGTGAAAAAAATGATAAAAATTTCATATGGGTTCAGTGTAGCATGACCGCGCAATTGTCATTCAAAGTGTGAGAGCGCTGAAAGCTAAAAATTGGTCTGGATGGGAAGGGGGTTTAAGTGCACAGAAGGCAAGTGGTTAATAATGGATCATAGTAAATACAGGTATATATCCGGTGTTGAGGGGGCCACTGTAGTATGGATTTCCTCTACATGTTTCGTGTTCAATCTAACGCTTCTTCAGGAGGATGTGATAAAGTTTTTTATAAGATCAATGTCTGGTGTATAAATCCCGATGACAACCGGCCTGACTGCTAAGAGGAACACAACCATTTCTCTGCTCTATGGGACTAGGCTAACTCCTGCAAACGCTGCACATAAGTGTCGCAGGTGCGGGGGTTTTTTGTACCGTGGATGGTCCTGCGGAACCATAATAGATATGTCCAGATAAATACTGGCATCTTCATTGAACGCTCAAACACTGTCCTATGTTCCAAGGCCTGGGGGAGTAATTACACTCCACACTGGACAGAACAGGACAAATATATACTATCCAGTGTCCAAGTTGCTGAAATATACAAAATTGCTGGCATAAATTGACTACTCTCCATGTGAATCAATGTCCCTAATCAAAGAGCATACTATAGCTCTGGATTCATTCAGCACTGCAAACACAAATGGTCTAATCTTGAGTCTATACCGTGACCGGTTGTCATCGGGATTTATACACCAGACATTGATCTTATAAAAAACTTTTTTATTTATCACATCCTCCTGAAGAAGCGTTAGATTGAACGCGAAACATGTAGAGGAAATCCATACTACAGTGGCCCCCTCAACACCGGATATACGTATACCTGTATTTACTATGATCCATTATTAACCACTTGCCGACCGCCGCACGACTATCTACGTCGGCGGTCAGCCCCTCACAGGCAAACTAACGTAGGGCTACGTTGCTTGCTTGTGAGGGTCTAGGGAGCGAGCGCGCGCCGCCGGAGGCGCGCTCCCGCGTGGTCACGGACCCCCCCCCCCCCCGCGCGTGTGACCAGCGGACCCGATGTCCGCCGGCCACTCGGCGATCGGCGGGGCAGAGGGAGAATGTCAGGCAGCTTGTTACATAGTTACATAGTTACATAGTAGGTGAGGTTGAATAAAGACAATAGTCCATCTAGTTCAACCTGTGTAGGTATGTGTGGCTGTAATCATCTCCCATACCCCTGAATGTTCTGATCCTTGAGATGTAAGTCTAAGAGTCTTTTGAAAGCCACCATACTACCCGCAGAAACCACCTCTTGTGGTAGAGAATTCCACAATCTTGTTGCCCTAACAGTAAAGAACCCCCCGCGTTGCCTGAGGTTAAAACGCTTCTCCTCTAATCGCATTGTATGCCCTCGAGTCCTCATGCAATCCCTTCGAATGAACAGCTTTTTTTCTAAGCTGGGATCCCCATTAAGATATTTATAAATTGCTATCATGTCCCCCCTCAGACGTCTCTTCTCCAGGGAGAATAAATCGAGCGATTGAAGACGCTCTTCATAGTCAAGGTCCTCCAATCCCCTAATTAGTTTAGTTGCCCTTCTCTGGACTCTCTCCAGCTCCAACACATCCCTCCTGAGGACTGGCGACCAGAACTGGACGGAATACTCCAGATGCGGTCGGACCAGAGTTTTATAAAGTGGAAGGATTATAGTCTTATCTCTGGAATGCATCCCTTTCTTTATGCATGCTAATATTCTGTTGGCTTTGGAAGCTGCCGCTTGACATTGCATGCTGTTTCCTAATCTATCATCAACCAAGACTCCCAGATCCTTCTCCATTTTTGATTCCCCCAAGGGCTCCCCTCCTAACGTGTATTGTGTTTTTATGTTTTTAGTCCCCAAGTGCAAAACCTTACACTTCTCCACGTTAAACCTCATTTGCCATGTCGTTGCCCACTCTGTTATTTTGTCCAGGTCATTTTGCAGGATATCTGCTTCATGTTGTGAAGTTATTGCCCTGGCCAATTTTGTGTCATCTGCAAAAACTGATATCGAACTACTGATCCCGACCTCAATGTTGTTTATGAATAAATTGAACAAGGTTGGTCCCAGGACTGAGCCTTGGGGGACCCCGCTTACCACCTCAGACCAGTCTGAGTATGCGCTGTTTATTACTACCCTTTGGACCCGCCTTTTTCGCCAGTTCCGTATCCAAGAGCAAACCCTGCTGTCGATACCTGCAGACCTTATTTTATAAATTAAGCGCTTGTGGGGAACTGTATCAAACGCCTTAGCGAAATCCAAGTACACCACATCCACTGGTCTCCCCCTATCTAGCTCACAGCTCACCTCCTCGTAGAATGTAAGGAGATTGGTTTGACAAGAACGCCCATTTGTAAACCCGTGCTGATTACTGCTGATGATGTTGTTGTCCTTAGCAAACTCTACAATATAGTCCCTTATCATCCCCTCCAGAAGTTTACATACTACTGATGTCAAACTGACAGGCCTATAATTTCCCGGGATATGCCTCTGGCCCTTTTTGAATATTGGAATCACGTTAGCTTTCTTCCAATCCCCTGGTACATCTCCTGTCCTAATACTGTCAGCAAAGATCAGGAACAGTGGTCTCGATATAACTTTACTGAGTTCCTTGAGTACTCTCGGATGTACGCCATCCGGTCCTGGTGATTTGTTTGTGTTAAGTTTATCCAGCCTTTCCCTGATTTCCCCCTCTGTTAGCCATGGTGGCAAGTCCTGTTTATTACTACTAACCATACAGTCATGGTCAGTGTACCCCTCCTTTTCCTGTGTAAAGACTGACGAGAAAAAAGCATTTAGCACGGTTGCTTTTTCAGTGTCCTCTGTAACCATCCTCCCATCATTGTTAATTATGTGTGCAATATGCTCTGCCTTAGTTTTTTTGCTGTTGATATATTTAAAGAATTTCTTTGGGTTTTTTTTACTATCCTCCGCTATTTGTCTCTCAAAGTTGATTTTAGCCATCTTGATTTCTTGTTTACTTTTCTTATTTGCCTCCTTGTATTGCTCGAAAGCCGATACTGTGCCCTCTGATTTATACTTCTTGAAGGCCAATTTTTTCCCCCTAATAAGTTTTATGACGCTACAGTTTAGCCAGCCAGGTTTGGCTTTGTCTCTTCTAAATTTATTTCCCATAGGAATGCACTGCAAGATGCCTTTGCCTAATATGTTCCTAAAGCATTCCCATTTTTCCTCTGTGGTCAGGGATCCCAGGGTTTGGTCCCAGTTTACCCTTTCCATCAATGAGTACAATTTTGGAAAGTTTGCCCTTCTGAAGTTTAGGGTTCTTATGTTCCCCACTTGTCTTGTTATGTTGTTATTTACACTAAATGTGATCATCCTGTGATCGCTAGAGCCCAGGTTGTCCTGGACTCCTACCTCCGAGATTATGTCTGGGTCATTAGTGAGCAATAGATCCAGGACTGCGTTTTCTCTGGTAGGGGAATCCACCAACTGTGACATGTAATTATCCAGTAAGGTTTCCGTGAATAGGCGGGCCTTCTGTGAGTGTGCAGTCCCCTCATCCCAGTCAATGTCGGGGTAATTGAAGTCCCCCAATACGATGACTGATCCCAATTTTGCCACTTTACCCATTAGTGCTAAAAATTCCAGCTCTACCTCCTCCCCTTGGTTAGGTGGCCTATAGCAAACCCCCACAATTACTTTCCCCTTTTCTCCTTCTCTATGGAGTTCAACCCACACAGATTCTAAATCCATGCTCATCCCATCCGTAATGTCACTCCTTTCTGTTGTGTAAACAAGCCACCTGTCATTCTCCTCGGTGTAAAGACACTGATCACATGGATCTACTATGTAGATCCGTTGATCAGTGTCCTTACAGCTCAAGCCACAGCCAATCACAGTAGAAAGCACGCCCCTAGGGACACACACAGTCCCTCCCTCCCAAATAAAGTTAACCCCTTCACTACCAGTGTATTTTTACAGTAACAGTGCATATATATAGCACTGATTGCTGTAGAAATGTCACTGGTAACCCCAAAAATGTCAGTCAAGGGTCCGATCTGTCCGCCGCAATGTCGCAGTACTGCAAAAAAAAATCGCAGATCGCCGCCATTACGCGTTAAAAAAAAAAACAACAAAAATGACAAAAATCTTTCCCTTTGTTAACCACTTACCGCATACTAACGTAGGTCTACGTCAGTAAACTTTGCGGTAGTGTACCGGGATGATGCCTCTAGCTAGAGGCATCATTCCGGTACCGTGGTTTGAAGCCGACGGTTGGCTTTCCGTCGGTACTGACCGATGCGGCTCGGGAGCCGCTCGATCGGTACCCGGGGGGGCGGGAGGGGACGTCCCCCCCCCTCCTGCCGCCTTCCGTGGCTTTGCTCGGGGCTCCCGTCCCACCGGGAGCCCCGAGCACCCAGCCGGCGCGTCCGCCGGCTGGGATGGAGTCCCGATGAATGCCGGAAACAGCATCGATCGGGGCTCCGTTGACGTAACCCGGAGGCGGCGTCCATGACGTCACTTCCGGGTTACTGTGCCGCAAAAGGCGGCAAATTTGAAAATCGGCTGTATGCAAAAACGCCGTTTTTGGCATTTTGCATACAGGGAAGTGTAGTGGAGGGGTCTAGGGTCTTTTAGACCCTCGATCCCTCCATAAAGTGTACCTGTCACGACATATTGCTGTCACAAGGGATGTTTACATTGCTTGTGACAGCAATAAAAGTGATCAGATTTTTTTTTTTTTTTTAAAACTGTAATAAAGTTAAAAAAATAAATAAAATAAATGGGAAAAAAAAAAAAAAAAAAATTTAGCCGCCCCCGTCACCGTTAGCTCGCGCACAAAAAAAAACGTATACGCAAGTCGAGCCGCAAATGAAATCGCTGTTCAAACCACACATGTGAGGTATCGCCGCGATCGCCAGAGTGTGAGCAATAATTTAAAAAAAAGAGCTACACTCTAACTCTAAACTGGTAACCGTTAAATAAATTTAAAGCGTCGCAGATTGAGATCTCTATTGACCGTAGTTTGTCGACATCCCACGGGGGGGCGCAATTTTAAACCGTAACATGTTGGGTATCTATTTACTCGGCGTGACATGTTCTTTCACAATATACAAAAAAAATGGGCTAACTTTACTGTTTAGTATTTTTTAAATGCAGTGAAATGTGATTTTTCAAAATTTTTCCAAAAAAATGGCGCTTTATAGACCGCTGCGCAAATACCGCGTGACAAAAATGATTGCAATGACCGACATTTTATTCTCCAGAGTCTTTTCTAAAATAATATATATAATGTTTGGGGGTTCTAAGTTGTTTTCTAGGAAAAAATACTGATTTTAACTTGTGAACAAAATGTGTCAAAAATAGGCTCGGTCCTTAAGTGGTTAATAAACGCGATAACTTTTGCGCAAACCAATCAAAATACGCTTTTGGCGATTTTTTTTTTACCAAACATAGGTAGCATAAAACAAAATGACAGAAAATGTTAAAAAATTTAGATTTTTACATTTTTTTGGGGGGAGAATTTCATATAAAAAAATGTGAAAAATATTGCTATTTTTGCAAAATTGTCGCTCTTTTTTTGTTTATAGCGCGTGATCAAAAAATCGCACAGGTGATCAAATACCACCAAAAGAAAGCTCTGTTTGTGGGAAAAAAAGGACGCCAAATTCGTTTAGGTACAGCATCGCACGACCGCGCAATTGTCCGTTAAAGTCACGCAGTGCCGAATCGCAAAATACCCCCTGGTCGGAATGGGGGTAAAATCTTCCGGGGCTTAAGTGGCTAATATTCAGGTTTTCATATAATTATCATTAACTCTAGCGGTGTTTGAGGGATATCCACACCACCATGACTGCAATGTTATGATCTGTTTTTAGCTTGATTACAATGCATTTATGTGTATTATTGTGATATATGTATATCTATAAAACCTTTTTTAATTAATTACCAATAAATATCAGTTTTTTTACGACATTAGTGTCCATTACTGTGCCGAAAAAGTCCACTCCTCTAGCAATAGCTACTTTTTCCATATTTGATTAATTGGGACGTGGCACATATACTTAACCACTTACCGCCCGCCCTATAACAGATTGACAGCGGGAATGTGGTTGTATTATCCTGACCGGACGTCATATGATGGCGGCAGGATAATACAGCTCTGGGCGCCCCCCGGTGATGCGAGGTGTCAGTCTGACACCCTGCATCTCCGATCTCGGTAAAGAGCCTCTGACGTAGGCTCTTTACCATGTGACCAGCCGTGTCCAATCACAGCTGGTCACATAGTAAACAGGAACAGCCGTTGATCGGCTTTCCTTAGTTTGTGCCTGACAGGCACGAGTAAAGGAGCGCCGATCGGCGGCTCCCCTGACAGGGGGGGGGGGGGGGGGGGTCGGCACTGGTAATCAGATCATTGATTACCAGTGCAGACCCTTGGGGGGGGGGGGGTCCCACTAGAACCACCAGGGATGCCCACTATGGCCACCAGGGATGGCAATCAGGGCTCAGGGAGCCCCCCATTGCCCTCCCCATCAGTCCTGCCCGCCAGTGCCCTCCCTATCAGTGCTGCACACCAGTGCCCATAATTGCCATCTTTCAGTGTCGCCCACCAGTGCCCATTATTGCCCACCAGTGCCGCCTGTCAGTGCCGATCAGTGCCCACCAGTGCCGCCTATCAGTGCCCATCAATGCCGCCTATCAGTGCCCACCAGTGCCGCCTATCAGTGCCCACCAATGCTGCATATCTGTGCTACCTATCAGTGCCGCCTATCAGTGCCACCCCATCAGTGCCACCCCATCAGTGCAGTCTCATTAGTGCAGGAAAAAACTTATTTATTTACAAAATTGTATAACATAAACAAAAAAACTTTTTTTTTTTTTTTTTTAAACTTTTTGGTCTTTTTTTATTTGTTTAGCAAAAAGGAAAAAACAGCGCTAAAAGGGGAAAATTGGCCTGGGCAGGAAGGGGGTGAAAGTGCCCTGTATTGAAGTGGTTAAAAGTGTCCGCAAGGGCCATCTTGTGGTGACACTGTATAACTACACAGGGTTCTAGTGGAGTTCATACCTCAATGGGTTATGGTAGGTAGTCATACTGGTATGGCTGATCAGTCTATGTAAATCCTAATATTGGGCTTCTCCCATTTGCTCCCTTTTTGGCTATCAAATATTAAAAGAGATTTGTGACATCTGTTGAAAAAGCCCATAATAAATCCATTGATCCTACCAGAAATCTTGTAAGCTCCTACCTTCCTGTAGTGAGTCAACATGTTATCTTATTAGACCTGCACAGGCTACTTCAATGAACTACAGAACATCTCCTAAGGTGACAACGCTGCTCCTCCACAGACACGGTACACCGAGTAAGCGTTGTCACCCTGGGACAGGAAGTGTGTTAATGGCAGGATCACCAGGTAAAAAAAAAGGACAGCCACCACATCTAAACACTGGTAAGCTGCAAGATACCGTAGTACCATTTTGTTCTTGGATGTACGGTACACATCTCTCCCGAAAGCATGGAGGTGTCATGGTGATAAAACCACTATCCAGTGAACTGGTCTCCTATCATAATGAGGTTATCAAGTCCTAGCCAATGGAATGGCTGCATAGAGGGTCAGCCAACAGTATGGCTACCTTCATGGTGTACAATGCAGAGTGGTCACTTCGGGGGGCTATTTGGTTCACGTCTAGGTCCATGTTGGATGTTTCTGTCTCCGAGTTTTCTCTGAGCCTCTAACAGTTCCTTGGCCGTGTCTCTAAGCTCGCCCTCCAGCTCAGCGGCAAATTTCACGGCTTCGGATTGGAAGAAGTCGTACCTCCGATGAAAATCTTTTATCAAACTCCTCGCCTCTTTGTGTTCTCTGCTGGTTCTAGTCTTCTCCAAGGCAGATTCTGGGATGGAACAATATTATTATTATACAGGACTTACAGATAAAGGAAAACGGTACAGGTACAATACAATTCAATGCAAGAAGGTTAGGAGGGCCCTGGACATGAGAGCTTACAATCAACGGGAAGGGCAAGTGATACAAAAGTTAACTAGGGAATGATTTGTGCAGAATGTAGTAGTTTGGTTTTTAAGTGGAGGCAGGATAGGCTTTCCTGAAGTGATGAGCTTTCAAGGATCACCTAAAGGTGACATGAGTAGGAGATAGACAGATTTGGGGAAAGGAGTTCCAGAGGATGGGAGAGGCTCTGGAGAAGTCCTGGAGGTGAGCATGGGTTGAGTTGATTAGAGAGCAGGAGGTCTTGGGATAAGCGGAAAGGACCGTTTTGGTGATATTTTGAGATGGTGATATTGCTTGGGGCGGAGTTGCGGATGGTTTTGTAGGTTGTTAGTATTTTGAACAATATTTATTGGGTGAATGGAAGTCAGCGGAGGATTTGGCAGAGAGGGGTGGAAAAACTTAGCAGTTGGTAAAGTGGATGAGTAACCCATCAGACTATCCGGGATAACTTATTGCCATGATGGTATCCCCTTATAATGGGCACAGCAGGTGTAGTGACCCAGGAACTCAGAACAGGAATGGTGGGAACTCCTCATAGTGGACACATCAGGTGTACTGACCCAGGAACTCAGTACAGGGATGGTGGGAACCCCTCATAATGGGCACAGGAGGTGTACAGACCCGGGAACTCAGCACAGGGATGGTGAGAACCCCTCATAATGGGCACAGCAGGTGTACAGACCTGGGAACTCAGCACAGGGATGGTGGGGACCTCTCATAATGGGCACAGCAGGTGTACAGACCCGGGAACTCAGCACAGGGATGGTGGGAACCCCTCATGATGGGCACAGCAGGTGTACAGACCCGGGAACTCAGCACAGGGATGGTGGGAACCCCTCATAATGGGCACAGCAGGTGTACAGACCCAGGAACTCAGCATAGGGATGGTGGGAGCTCCTCATAATGGGCACAGCAGGTGTACAGACCTGGGAACTCAGCACAGGGATGGTGGGAACCCCTCATAATGGGCACAGCAGGTGTATAGACCCGGGAACTCAGCACAAGGATGGTGGGAACCCCTCATATTGGGCACGGCAGGTGTACAGACCAGGGAACTAAGCACAGGGATGGTGGGAACTCCTCATAATGGGCACAGCAGGTGTACAGACCTGGGAACTCAGCACAGGGATGGTGGGAACCCCTCATAATGGGTACAGCAGGTGTACAGACCTGGGAACTGAGCACAGAGATGGTGGGAACCCCTCATAATGGGCACAGCAGGTGTATAGACCCGGGAACTCAGCACAAGGATGGTGGGAACCCCTCATATTGGGCACGGCAGGTGTACAGACCAGGGAACTAAGCACAGGGATGGTGGGAACTCCTCATAATGGGCACAGCAGGTGTACAGACCTGGGAACTCAGCACAGGGATGGTGGGAACCCCTCATAATGGGCACAGCAGGTGTACAGACCTGGGAACTCAGCACAGGGATGGTGGGAACTCCTGACACAAGTCACCAAAATACAAAACCCCCAGTGGGGAAACTTTTTCCAACAACAACTCTCCAGTAGGGGATCTCAGTCACTTTGGAGGGATGTCTTCTCTCTTCCTGTTTTGTCAATAATGGGACACAGATGGGAGAAAAAGAAAGGAGGGGGGGGGGGGTCTAACCATTCTGTAATCCATCCAAAACTGAAAAAAGTACAATAACATTTTTTGGCTTTAGACATACTCTAACTTTCCAACATCTATAAAACAACTAAAATATTCGTTTTGGAATGCCTGACTCTTAACCACTTAAGCCCCGGAAGATTTTACCCCCTTCCTGACCAGGGCCTATTTTGCGATTCGGCACTGCGTGACTTTAGTGGACAATTGCACGGTCGTGCTACGCTGTACATAAACGAACTTGACGTGCTTTTTTCCCCCACAAACAGAGCTTTCTTTTGGTGGTATTTGATCACCTGTGCGATTTTTTGATCATGCGCTATAAACAAAAAAAGAGCGACAATTTTGCAAAAATAACAATATTTTTCACATTTTTTTTTTATGAAATTCCCCCCAAAAAAAAATGTAAAAATCAAAATTTCTTAACATTTTCGGCCAATTTGTTTTCTGCTACATATGTTTGGTAAAAAAAATCGCAAAAGCGTATTTTCATTGGTTTGCGCAAAAGTTATTGCGTTTACTAACTAAGGGAAAGATTTCTGTCATTTTTATTGTTTTTTTTTAACGAGTAATGGCGGCGATGTGCGATTTTGTGGGACTGCGACATTGCGGCGGACAGATCGGACCCGTGACTGACATTTTTGACACTTTTGGGGTTACCGGTGACATTAATACAGTGATCAGTGCTATACATATGCACTGTTACTGTAAAAATGACACTGGCAGGGAAGGGGTTAACTTTATTTGAGAAGGAGGGGTTAAGTGTGTCCCTAGGGGCGTGCTTCTAACTGTGATTGGATGTGGCTTGTGATGTAACAGCAGAGATCTACGATCCTACATAGCAGGACCGTATGATCACTATTCTTACACAGGGAAGAATGACAGGCGGCTTTGTTTACATTAGCCGCCTGCCTTTCTCCCGGTGTAACCGACGATCGCGAGTGACCCGCGGACATCGGGTCCGCCACTCACGCGCACGGGGGGGGGGGGGGGTCCGTGAGCGAGCAGGAGCACGCCTCCAGCGGCGCACACGCGCTCGCTCCCTAGAGCCTCACAGGCACGGCAGGTGTGCAGAAACAGGATTTCAGTGCAGGGATGGTGGAAGTCGGTCATAATGGGCACAGCAGGGAATCAGACCAAGAGATCCCACCAGGGATCTCGCCAGGAGAGTCCCAAGAAAAAGAAGAAACCAATAGATCAATGAAAATGTATTTTTTTAGTTATGGATGAAGTGTGGAAAGACAAGAACCAGATGTGCTACCTACCCAGAGGAACCTCCACTAGATGGCGCTGTTCTCTCATACTCATTAGGACATCTGCAAAGACCTCTTTCTTACTCTTCCAGGATACTGGATGAAGCTCTTTCTTAAGCTTGCAAGAAAAGAAAAAAAAGGAGACAAAACAATGTGATGTTTTAGTACATAAGTTCAAAGCCCTCGGCTTCATTTTACCACGTAAAACATGCAAGCTGGAAATCACTTGTAGCACCCTCCTAGTCAGGTGCTAGATAAAAGCATTTAATTGTTCTTCTGCTTATCACGGAGCAGGATTTCTTGTTATGCCTGTGTACACGTGTCCAGGTGTGATTCACTTGGTCTGAGGGAGTGTCCCCATTGTATCCAATAGGGGAGCCTGTTGGCAGGGCCGGTGCTAGACTATTTTACGCCCTAGGCAAGACCAGCTACTTCCGCCCCCCCCCCCAAAAAAAAAAGGAAAGGGGTTAAAAACTCCTCTATGTCATACCCAGTGACCCTGATCTGATGGTTCCTTCATGTTATGCTTTCATACCCAGTGACCCCCCATATTCCTCCAGGTCACACTCGGGGACCCTAATGTCCCTCCGTGTCACACCCAGGGACTTTGATGTTTTTTCATGTCACACCCTTGGACCCCAATATTCCTCCATGTCATGCTGTCATACCCACTGTCCCTGATGTTCCTCCATGTCACACCCAGAGACCCCGTGTTCCTCCATGTCATGCTGTCATACTCAGTGACCCCAATGTTCCTCTACGTCAGACCCTGATGTTTTTCAATGTCACAGTTGGGGACCCTGATGTTCCTTCATGTCACACCTGGGGACCCTGATGTTCCTCCGTGTCACACTTGGGGACCCCAATCCCCCATGGCACACCCAGGGACCCAAATTACTCATGGCACACCTGGTGACCCTGAACTCCTGTTATACCCGGTGACCCCTATCCTCCATGTCACACCTGGTGACTCTGATTCTCCATGGCACACCTGGTGACCCCGATTCCCTTTCATACCAGGGATGCTCCATGTAACACCCAGGGACCCCGATCCCCTGTTCTGGGGACACTAACTGGGCGGTATGAAGAGAGTGGCCCCCACTCTGCCCTCCTTCACTGTGATCCTGCTGATTCCTTCTCCCAGGACACTTCTCTCCTGGACCACAGTGCTCACCACAGCTCCAACCGGCTCCTGGTGGAGGGAGAAGCAGCAGTCAGGGAGCTCCGCATGTCCTTCATCACCAACACCTCCTTCATCACCAACATCCTCAGACCATTCCGGTGCCTCATCACTTCTGCCCCAGTAAAGGTTCCACCCCCCAGTGCCGAGCTCCGGCTCAGGTTCAGCTCTCCTCCACTCCCTGCTTAATACCGACCCAGGGAAATGAAGGGCTGCCTACCAGCTCAGTGCAGAGAGTCACTTCCTGCCTGGGGTTAAGGCCGTTCAGCTCCAGCTGAAGAGGATCATCATGCAGGCAGCACTCTGGTGGGCTCCATTCCTGCCTCTTGGGACCCCTCCAACAGTGGTGGAAAGCCAGAGCCTGATAGTTCCGCACTGCCCAAGACACCTGGCATCTTTCTCTGTCCCTTCTTCCTCCCCTACCGCCACCTCTCCCCTCAGCTCACAATAATCATTCATGATGGAGAGAGAGTGCCGACTCCTGGCTGCGCCCCTAGGTGGCAATGCGCCCTAGGCGGCTGCCTAGTTTGCCTAGTGGAAGCACCGGCCCTGCCTGTTGGACAGTGGAGGAAACCTAGCAAGTGACACACAGGCTTTTGTGGCTGTCCCGGTGGGAGGGCACTGCAGTGGTGCATCCTGGGATTGGTCATAAAAGCCTAGGGCACATGTGACAGGGTGTCTTTGGCGGGAAGCAGAGTCCCAGGAGGAGGGTGACAGCTGTCTCTCCTCCTGTCAGAGAGGAAGTGGTCACAGGCAGTCGGCCTAGTGGACCAGAAGTGTGAGGCTGAGCTGTGAGGTCCTGTGGAAACTGACAGTGGAGCAGTGGCAGAGATTCCTGCGAAAAACAGTGTCCGTGAGTACCATGGAGCTTGCCAAGGGTCTGCCCAGGAAGGGGACCACTCCAGGAAAAGTCAGTGGACAAAGGCCAGCACACACACAGTGGGTCAGAAAGAGGGTACCAAGATAGACCCTGAAGATAAGCTTAAAGTACTGTTCATCATTCAAATCTTCACCTCAGTGGCAAAGTGAAGCGGCGGCCTTGCCACACACACCTCAGATAGTTGTCCTCAAGTTGTGCATAGTTGCTAGTTGGAGTATCCCACTCATCCCTTCTCCCATCCAAGTTCCAAAATAAAATACAAAAACGAAATCCCCTGGACTGTTCATTGACTGAGCCGAGGACCTAAAGCTATAATTTCAATTGTCTGTTGCTATGGGCAACCCAGGGGAATCCAATCTAAGCAGCTCCCATGGGGGCAGTCCTACACACTAAATAGACATTACTACTACAAGGATCTTTACTAGCTCCAGGTCACACCTGGAGCAGCCAACCTGCTCCTCAGTGAACACAGAGAACACTTTGCTTTCATTGAGAAAATGCAAAGTGTACTCTGAATTCAAAGTGTTCTCTGATTGGAAGCCATCACATCACCATCCCCATCATCTTAAAAAAATGATCAAATTCTTGTACAATAAACCCTACGTGTTACGCTGCTGTCTGTGGCTTTGTCAGGGGTGCACACTGTGGCTTTGTCAGGGGTGCACACTGTGGCTTTGTCAGGGGTGCACACTGTGGCTTTGTCAGGGGTACACACTGTGGCTTTCTCAGGGGTACACACTGCTTACGAGTATAGACTGTGGCTGAGTCAGGTTTATATACTGTGGCTTCATGAGGGGAACATACTGTGGCTTCATCGGGGGTTTACACTGTGGCTTTATCAGGGGTATACACTGTGGCTCTGTTAGGGGTATACACTGTGGCTCTGTTAGGGGTATACGCTGTGGATTTGTCTGGGGTATACGCTGTGTCTTCGTCGGGAGTATACGCTGTGGCTTCATCGGGGGTATACGCTGTGGCTTCCTCAGGGGTAAACGCTGTGGCTTCGTCAGGGGTAAACGCTGTGGCTTCGTCGTGGGATATACACTGTAGCTTCGTCAGGGGTACATACTGTGGCTTTATCGGGGTATACACTATGACCCCGTTAGGGGTATACTCTGTAGCTTCGTCAAGGGCAAATACTGTGGCTTTGTCAGGGTATACACTGGTTAAAGTCAGGTGTATATACTATGGCTTCATTGGGGTTTTACACTGTGGTTTCGTCAGGGTATACACTACGGCTTCGTTGGGGGTATACACTGACTTCATCAGGTGAGCCCGGGGACCAGAGGGGGGCGTTCTGTACCACTTTGGTACACTTGGATCACTTCTACAAAAAAATAAAACAGGCTGCTATGGTGGTAGCAGTGAGAAGGTTACTAGAGCAGGATATGGAGCGCTGGTGACAGGTTGTGGCTCATTAAACACATTCAGTGGATTGGCAGAGATTACCTGGCTTTCCGGAGGGATGTACGGCTTCTGATTGCTGCTCAGTCTGGGCTTACAGTCCTGGGACACATGCAGGCGTCTCAGTGCGTACTCCAGAGCGCGGACATTGTTCTGTATACCTGTAATACACAGAGCAGCTTCAGTAAGGATCCCATTCTACAGCAGATCCCACCACTCTTCACAGCCAAACGTCTCAAAATGCTTTGAATGATTATCTTCCCAGTAGAGTAACAATGGCCATAGCAGCTCACACAATGGCTATGGGGCCTGGGGGATGGAAATGGGCCCAATTAGTGAAGATACCAGAGAACCAGCATTGTATCATTAAAGCTCAACTCCAGGCAACTAAAATAATTATCCCTTGCAGTTGGTTTTTCGGTAAGAATATACTTGTTAGGGATTGGTGTTGATTCTAGGTACGAGTGGTCACAAAGCATATGGCCACAAAAGGAAAGATGAGCAATCACAAAGCTAACAGGGTTACAGGATAAGCTAGAAAAAGTTCCAACGCATCTGGATGTTGTAGACGGAACACTTTCTACCTTCATCCTTTAATTGTACCTCACTAATATGCCATGTCTACCCAGAGGCCCTGCCCCCATCTGTGGACCCCCCAGCTTTGACTGCTCTGCCCCCACCTATGGACCCCCCAGCTTTGATTGCTCTGCCCCCACCTATGGGCTTCCCAGCTTTGACTGCTCTGACCCCACCCATCGACCCCCCTATCTTTGACTGCTGTGCCTCCACCTATGGACCCCCCCCAAGCTTTAACTGCTCTGCCCCCATCCATGGACCCCCCAGCTTTGACTGCTCTGCCCCCACCTATGGACTCCCCAGCTTTGACTGCTCTGACCCCACCCATCGACCCCCCCTTTCTTTGACTGCTGTGGCTCACCTATGGACCCCCCAGCTTTGACTGCTCTGCCCCCACCCATGGACCCCCCAGCTTTGACAGCTATGCCCCCAGCTATGGACCCCCTTAGCTTTGACTGCTATCCCCCACCTATGGACCCCCCCAGCTTTGACTGCTCTTCCCCCAACCTATGGACCCCCCAGCTTTGACTGCTCTGCCCCCACCTTTGCACCTCCCAGTTTTGACTGCTCTGCCCCCACCTATGGACCCCCCAGCTTTGACTGCTTTGCCCCCACCTATGGACCCCCCAGCTTTGATTGCTCTGCCCCTACCTATGGACCCCCCAGCTTTTACTGCTCTGCTACCACCTATGGACCCCCAGCTTTGACCGCTCTTGTCTTTTTTTATTGATTACCCCCCCCCCCCCTTAATTTCTCTTTTATTCTTTTGATCTCATAACAGAGAATAACTCCACAAGTTATTATACAAGATTTATATAGCACCAACAGTTTGCGCAGTGTTTTATATTATAAATAGAGACAATGCAATTACAATACAAAAAAGAGGGTTAAAAAAAAGCTATAGGCAAAAAAAGATTTTTTATTTTGAATAAAGTAGGGGAGGGTTATACCCCGGTCAGATTTTGTTTCACCATCTCTGTCCCATTGCAGAGATTTCCCTCCACTTCCCATCTCATAGCCAAAGAGGAAGTGAGAGGAAATCCCTGCAAATTAAGGGAATTCCTTGGGGACCCCCATATCACCAGAACTAGTGTCCCCATTGGAACATTCCTCCTCTAAAACTTTTCTGCAGACAACCCAAAATTTAGCAATATTGGTAAAAATGGTAAACAGCAGAAAGAGGGGACTTCCAATGGCAGCGCTAAACACAGACTGTGGGAGGGAGCCAGTGGCGTAGCGTGGGTTGTCAGCACCCGGGGCAAGGCAAGTAATTTGCGCCCCCCTAACCCGCGGGATTTTAGCACTCGAGTCTCTTCCACTAGATTAGTTAAAGAAACCCTTACCCCCTAAGCACATGTATTGTTTGTTATGAAAATACTGATGTAATTAAAATAAAATGCATCTAAATACAAGTTTGAATGACCAGCGTGCCCCCTTTCAATGCAGAGTGACCAGCGTGCCGTGCCCCCTTTCAATGCAGAATGACCAGTGTGCCCCCTTTCAATGCAGTATGACCAGCGAGCCCCCTTCCAATGCAGAGAGACCATCGTGCCCCCATTCAATGCAGAATGACCAACGAGCCCCCGTTCAATGCAGAATGACCAGCGAGCCCCCGTTCAATGCAGAATGACCAGCGTGCCCCCTTTCAATGCAGAATGACCAGCGTGCCCCCTTTCAATGCAGAGAGACTTACCTGCAGCGGCAGCTTCTCCTCAGTTCCCCGCATCTCTTTGAGTCCTCCCGCCTCCTCCTCGTCCAATGGCATGCGTTCGCCTTTCAGCCAATCAGGAAGCGGGTCTCGGACCTGCTTCCTGATTGGCCAGGAGGAGGATCCATGTGACAATAGCGAATTTTCATTTGCTATTGTCACACAATGGGTGGGCTCAGGGCGCACTGCTCTGCGCCCCAGGTCCACCCTTTTTTTAAGCCTATTAGAGCCTCTGGCTCTAATCAGGTGATTAAAAAAACCCACTCTGTGACAGCGCCAGGCTGCTGACTCACTCGCTGCTAAACTGACTGAGCAGTGAGGAGAGGCGGTATAGGCGGGGCTTGGCTTGCAACGCCACCCTTCCCTACACCAATGGATAGGTGAGGCATAGTCCAGCCCCGCCCCGCCATTTTCAGCCATAGGGCGGCTGCGCTGGACATCTCCCAGCCTAAAGATGGAGGCAGCCGCAGACAGTGTGTGAACTGTGTATGTCAGAGTCAGACAGAAAGAGTGACACTGCGGATGCGCCCCCCCAGATGTTGCGCCCGGTGCGGCCGGCCCCCCCTGCACCCCCCACGCTACGCCACTGGAGGGAGCTCAGAGCTTGGCTGGAAAGGGGGGGGGGGGGGATCACATGATGAGTCTGTGTAAGGCAGCAGTGTGATGCAGAGTGGGGGGGGGGGGGCAGACTATTGTGTGCATAAGGCAGCAGTGTGATCCAAGGGGGGGGGGGGAGGGGGCAGAGAGCCAGAGCATTGTGTGTATAAATTAGCAGTGTGATCCAGGGGGAAGGGGCAGAGAGCCAGAGCATTGTGTGTATAAGGCAGCAGTGTGATCCAGGGGGAGGGGGGCAGAGAGGCGCAGCATTGTGTGTATAAGGCAGCAGTGTGATCCAGGAAGACGGGGGCAGAGAGGCGCAGCATTGTGTGTATAAGGCAGCAGTGTGATCCAGGGGGAGGGGGGCAGAGAGGCACAGCATTGTGTGTATAAGGCAGCAGTGTGATCCAGGGGGAGGGGGGCAGAGAGGCGCAGCATTGTGTGTATAAATCAGCAGTGTGATCCAGGGGGAGGGGGGCAGAGAGGCGCAGCATTGTGTGTATAAGGCAGCAGTGTGATCCAGGGGGAGGGGGGCAGAGAGGCACAGCATTGTGTGTATAAGGCAGCAGTGTGATCCAGGGGGAGGGGGGCAGAGAGGCGCAGCATTGTGTGTATAAGGCAGCAGTGTGATCCAGGGGGAGGGGGGCAGAGAGGCGCAGCATTGTGTGTATAAGGCAGCAGTGTGATCCAGGGGGAGGGGGCAGAGAGGCGCAGCATTGTGTGTAAAATTCACGTTAGTGGTCTACGGGATTCAAAATTGTGAGTTTAGTGGTCTGGGAGATCCGAAAGGTTGGTGACCACTGGACTAGAATACCCCACCCTTGTCAGGAGCCTTGTGCCCCAAGGGGTTCTGGGATTAAGGCTTTACTGTGCTATGTATTTTTGATCTCAGACTCCCCACACTAGACCCTCCAGCCACTCAACTCCATTGTCCCCCCACAGGATATACTGTATATCACTTCACTTCTTAAACCTGTTTGCAGACTTCATATTGATAGTGTCCAGGATGGAATTTGAACGGCACTAGGGTCTTCAGTGCTCCACTGTGCTGCCCATACATAATATTACATCATGTCCTTATTGGTTCTGTCTTCAAAACAAGAAATATTCTGTAAACTTTAAAAAGGTTTAGTAAAAATATTTGAAAAAAAAAAAAAAAAGTGAGCAGAAAGATACAATGACCCCCAGTGATGGTGAGAGCAGCCAATGCTCCATTGTAGAGGGTTGGAGTGAACCAGATCAGAGTCATGTAATGCAGGTGTAAACTCACCGATTGGTTCTATAAAATCAGGGTCAGTCTTCACGTCATAGAACTCCTCATAGCCCCGAAACTTCTCTGGAATCTCCGTATGTTCTAGGTTCTGGTTGATATTTACATCTTGTTCCTCATGGGTGGTCCCTGAACTGGTGCAGTGCGGGTGATCCAACAGATCGTCCACCTGTATAGTGAAAAAAACATTTTATTTCATAATAAACTTTCGACACAGAAGCGTAACTAGAACCTTCAGGGCCCCCTGACCCCCCCCCCCCCTTCCATCCGAGCCCCGGGCTTCCAGTTCTGGAAGGGCACCATGGACATCCTCTAGGAAACGTACCTCCCGCATGCCTCCTGGGGCGCGCATACAGCATGCTCTGACTGCTGTGTTAGATCACGGTAAAGGGCCAATCATAGTGGCCCTTTACCATGTGATCAGTTAATCACATGTAAACAGACTTGCCAGTTATCGGTAGTCCTGTCCTCCCACCCTGTGTCTGTCTAACCGACAAGACTGTCAGTAAATTGTTTACGCTAATAATCAGGGAACTGATCATTAGTACTCTGATTATTGGTGTAGGCCCATCAGTGCAGCCTATCAGTACTGCCTATCAGTGCCCATCAGTGCTGCCCATCAGTGACACCCATCAGTGCCGCCTATCATTGCAACCTATCAGTGCCCATCAGTGCTGCCTATCGGTGCTACTCATCAGTGTTCATCAATGCTGCTTGTCAGTGCCCATCAGTGCTGCCTATCAGTGCGCATCAATGCCACCTATCTGTGTCCTTCGGTGCTGCCTATCAGTGCCACATATCAGTGCTCATCAGTGCTGCCCATCAGTACCACCTATCAGTACCACCTCTCAGTACTACCTGTCAGTACCACCTGTCAGTGCCTCTTCAGCAGGACTCTGAGTGGAGAGCATCTCTTTCATACAGCCCAGAGCCTGCACTGACAGTTCCTCCTCCCTCACACAAATTTGGCCATTCAGCTACTAAACTTCACACCTCCCACGGTGCACACAGGAGGAGAGCGAAGGGAGGGGAAGGAGCAGATCGTCTCTCTCCTCTGCCATCCATGCGAGGGAGGAGGGAGGGGGAACTGTTAGTGAAGGCTCTGAGCTGTATGATAAAGATGCTCTTAGCTCAGAGCCCTGGGGCCACCAACCCCGTTGACCCCCCCGACAGTCGTGGAACGCCAGGGCCCGGTTGCAGAGCGATCTTTGCCACTCTGGTAGTTCCACCACTGCTTTAATAGCCATCATGACACCCCACCTCCCAATCCTTTCCCAGAAGATAAGAGACAGTTTTCAGGGTCAGGCATTTGTACACAATACACTCCCCAACCTACTTTTCCTGTAATTGGTATCTTTTGATTGGCGTCCAGCAAAAATGCTGCTTGCAGTCTGGCTTACAAAAGACCACTAAATGAAGCTCCTATAGCTCCATATATTAAATATAATTCTGTAATGTTGGCACACCAAGGGAGTTAAAATGTGTAAATTTGACCTTGTGTTAGGAGGCACATGAGTTCACACATTCCGCACTGACCTGCGTCATGAAGACAGACTCAACGGCTGGTTTAGAGCCAAAATTCATCTCCTCCTCTGATAATTCATGCATTCTGCTGGATTCCAGATTCTGCCCCATGGTAGTGTCTTGATCTCTCTCTGAAGAAGTTCTGATTGGAGGGAGAGGACTGGATGATGTCACATGTTCCGTGATGTCACTGTCATGACCAAACTGTCTCAGGAAGGGATGTAGTGGAGGCTCAATCATCAGAGGCTGTTTGGGGATTTTAGGGACGTGTGTGCTGACCTTTCAATAGAAGAATTAAAAAACATTGAATGTAACCTTTTACAAGGGTGGTACCACAAAGGGCCAACAACAAGGATCCAACAACCGACTCTTAGCCCAAAACCCTGAGACAGGGAGCGGTCATTGTCTTTTCTACTTCCAGAATATTTACATCAACCTCTGCACTAGAGGAGCTTACACTTTGATGTCCCCCCCACAGTCACACATGTAGCACTACTCCCATGGGAGTTGCTGAGTGTGGGTTCCCCTGGGTTACCATTAGCAACAATAGAACATTCTGACATGTTTCCAAGTGTTTTTAACTCACACAAGGACCAGTCCAGTTTCTCTGGTTTTTATTGGGAACTTGGATAGGAGAAGGGATGGGTGGGATACTCCAACTGAACTATGCACAATAGGCAGGGACAATACAGAAAATGCTGATTGAAGCTGGTTAATGCTGATTGAGCTAGTCACAGCTAGGCCGCTGCTTCACTTTGCCCTTGGCTGTGAATGAGTCCTGAGGTAGCTATACTTTAAAGTAGACCGTACTGCTGAGCAACTTCAGGGCCCTTCCTGGCGCCCCCTTTACCCCCCTAATCTTCACGGCTTGACAACTTGCCCCCCCCCCCTTTTACTGTATCACTCTTGGTTAGCTGACTTCTGGATCCCTTTGACCCCTCTGGGGTGGTCCCCTCTCTTAGGCAGACCCCTGGGCAGATTCTTGAGTACTCACGATACTGTTTTTCCAGAAGTATTCTGCCCAGCAGCTCCAATTGGTCACCACACTGGATCCTTCTGCAGCACAGCTCAACCCCTGGTCCCTAGGCCGACTGCCTGGACCACCTTCCTCACTTCAGCAAGAGGAGTGACAGCCGTCCACCTCCTCCTGGGACTTTGCTCCCGCCAAAAGACACCCTGTCACATGCCCACTCAAGATTTATTCCCAATCCCAGGATGCATTGCAGCAATGCCCACCCACTGGGACAGTCATAAACCCTGATGTGCTATTGGCTAGGTTTCCTCCACTGTACAACAAGGTCCCTGTTTGGATACAGTGGGGAGACTCCCCAGACTCAACAGGTCACACCTGGAAGCATGTGACAGACTAACAAATCAGGCCCCCCTGATAAGCAGAATAGGGCCACACATATGCTTTGCCTAGCACCTACCTAGGAGGGTGCTACACACACTATTATTATACATTTATATAGCTCTAACATATACCGCAGTGCTGCACAGAGAACACTGAGCCAGTTACATCAGTCTCTCCACCAGATGGTGCTGTTCGGCAAGGTGCTGCTGGCTCACTCTGTTTTGGTCTCAGCTGGAGGAAACATCAAGCCTAGGAGCTCTCCTACTGGCTTCTACCCATCACCATGCAGTGGGTGGGGGAGGACAAAGGTGGAGGCTCTACAGAGGGTCTGAGGCCTACACCATGTGCTCAAGCTGCAATGGATCATGGGCTTGTCTCTATGCAAGGGGAGTCCTTACCAGCCTTCCAGGATAGAGTGGTGAATAGACTTCACTGTATTACGAAGGAGGAACCGAAACTTGCTTTCCTATAAGCAGATTTCAGGAAAAATAAATCTTTACACCGGGAGCACTAAGAGCAAAGACTCCAAGCTGAAGTCTCTGGAGGAGGCATAAAAAAGGCAGGAGAAGTTGGTGGCCTCTCTGAAGGAAAGCAGCGGTGTGTTCCAATGTTTCAGTTCAGAAAAATGCTGGTGAAGTAGTGTCTATGGAGAATCTGTCTCAGTGTGTGGAGGACTTTTCTGTGATTGCTGCCACGGACAAGATTGCATCTGTCAATGGATCCTTGAAATCAGCAAAGAATGCAGGAGGAAATGCCGAGAAGTCAAACAAAGAAGTTCCTGTTGTCTGTGAGAACATGGAGCAGATGTCCCACATGGACACTAAAACCGCAGAGCAGGAGTGCCATATTGACACAAAAACCGCAGGGCAGGAGTGCCACATGAACGCTAAGACTGCTGGTGTTTTTTCTAAACAGAAGATTTTACCTAATAACAGGACTGCTGGTAATTCTGGTACTTGTGGGACTATGGTGAGCGGGACTGCAGTGCTGGAGGCGAGGATTAGGTAGTGGGTAATTTACCAAACCTGATTGCAGAGGTTCCTAGACCGCCACTAAATGTGTCTAAAACCCTTAATTCTATGCCATCTGTTCCGGGTAAGAGCTATGCTAGGGCTTTATCGGGACAAGTTCATGCTGCTGCTAGACGGGAGCCAGTTGTGGGACTTTCACATTACACACCTTCTTGCTTTAAACGCAGGAATGCAGTACAGCTCAGGTGGGAAGAAGGAGGTATTCCATCTATCAGGAAAGTGGTTGTGGATAGGATCCTAGCCATGGGATTTAAGGCAGAGGATATTTATGCTGTTATCAGTCCGGCAGGTTCCTATGAATATGATTTGTCATTTGTGCATCCAGAGTCACTGGATCGGTTTTGGGAGCAGTATGAGCATGTATATAGGGGCCAGCCGGACTGGAAAGGGCTTGTCCCCAAAGTTATCTCACAACAGAAATTCTTTAAATATATCAACAGCAAAAAAACTAGGGCAGAGCATGTTGCACACATAATTAACGATGATGGGAGGATGGCTACAGAGGACACCGAAAAAGCAACCGTGCTGAACATCTTTTTCTCGTCAGTCTTTACACATGAAAAGGAGGGGTACATTGACCATGGTTAGTAGTAATTCACGGGACTTGCTGCTATGGCTAACAGAGGGTGAAATCAGGAAAAGGCTGGATAAAATTAACACAAATAAATCACCAGGCCCGGATGGCGTACATCCAAGAGTACTCAAAGAACTTAGTAAGGTTATAGCTAGACCACTGTTCGTGATCTTTGCTGACAGTATTATGACAGGAAATGTACCAGGGGATTGGAGGAAAGCAAACGTGGTACAGAGGAGAGGCATATCCCGGGAAATTATAATCCTGTCAGTCTGACATCGATAGTATGTAAACTTCTGGAGGGGCTGATAAGGGACTATATCGTAGAGTTTGCCAAAGACAACAACATCATCAGCAGTAATCAGCACGGGTTTACAAATGGGCGTTCTTGTCAAACCAATCTCTTAACATTCTATGAGGAGGTAAGCTGTGAGCTAGATAGGGGGAGACCAGTTGATGTGGTGTACCTGGATTTCGCTAAGGCGTTTGATACAGTTCCCCACAAGTGCTTAATTTATAAAATAAGGTCTGCAGGCATCGATCGCAGGGTTTGCTCTTGGATACGGAACTGGCTAAAAGGGCGTGTCCAAAGGGTGGTAATAAATAGCGCATACTCAGACTGGTCTGAGGTGGTAAGTGGGGTCCCCCAAGGCTCAGTCCTGGGACCAACCTTGTTCAATTTATTCATAAACAGCAATGAGGACGGGATCAGTAGTTCTATATCAGTTTTTGCAGATGATTGGGCAGGGCAATAACTGCACAGCATGAAGCAGATATCCTACAGAATGACCTGGACAAAATAACGGAGTGGGCAACGACTTGGCAAATGAGGTTTAATTTGGAGAAGTGTAAGATTTTGCACTTGGGGACTAAAAACATAAAAAGCACAATACACTTTAGGGGGGGGAACCTTTGGGGGAATCAAAAATGGAGAAAGATCTGGGAGTTTTGGTAGAGGATAGACTAGGCAATAGCATGCAATGTCAAGCGTCGGCTGCCAAAGCCGGCAGAATATTAGCATGCATAAAAAAAGGGATGTGTTCCAGAGATAAGACTATAATCCTTCCACTTTACAAAACTCTGGTCCGACCGCATCTGGAGTTCTCTGAGCAGTTCTGGTCACCAGTCCTCAGGAGGGATGTGTTGGAGCTGGAGAGAGTCCAGAGAAGGGCAACTAAACTGATTAGGGGGTTGGAGGACCTTAATTATGAAGAGCATCTGCAATCGCTTGATTTATTCTCCCTGGAGAAGAGACGCCTGAGAGGGGACATGATAGCAATTTATAAATATTTCAATGGTGATATCAGCATAGAAAAAAAGCTATTCAGTCGAAAGGATTGCATGAGGACTCGGGGGCATACAATGCGATTGGAGGAGAAGCGTTTTAACCTCAGGCAACGTGGGGGGTTCTTTACTGTTAGGGCTACAAGATTGTGGAATTCTATACCACAAGAGGTGGTTTCTGCGGGAAGTATGGTGGCTTTCAAAAGACTCTTAGACATACATCTCAAGGAGAAAAACATTCAGGGGTATGAGAGATGATTACGGGCACACACACCTAAAAAAGGTTGAACTGGATGGACTATGGTCTTTATTCAACCTCACCTACTATGTAACAGCCCTTGAAAAACAATGTCACTATCTTGACAGAGAATGAGTCTATACCCTCCTAGGATTTATGGGTCTGGTTGAGGAGGTTTGGTGAAACATTGTGTCCCTTAAAAAAGATTGTGGATGATACAGGAATCTGGACGGGTGGGTGGTCATTGTCAATGAGGTTGAGAGTGTGTGAGAATGTGGTCAAGCATTTGCCCTCCTCTGCCTTTATTGGCAGAGATAGGTTGACCAGGGTAGACGAGAGTAAGCCTAAGCTGTGCCATAAATTTGGTGCCAAGCAACATTTCTCCTCCTCCTGTCCAGAACAGAAGTGTTCTTTGTGTCAGGAACTGGGACATCTGGCAAGGGACTGTAAGATCATTAAATGTAATCTATGTGATAGCCAGTGCCCTGAGGCTTTGCACAATAAGCCTGAGTTAGTGGAGGAATTCTTCCATCTGGATAGGGATGAGTCTGGGTTGGCTGAGGTTGTGCCAGGAGATCCTAGTGTCTCTGTCCCGTCAGAATGTGTGTCTGTAAGGCCGTCAGTGTCCCCCTAGTCTCTGGTTCCCCAGTCAGTGTCAGAAAGCGTGGTTGTCAAGTCTGCGTCTGCACCTGTTATTTTTCCTAGAGTAGTGAAGGCAATGGAGGGTGCTGGACCAGCGTGTATGGTTGTGCCAACCCTTCCACCTCTGCGTGGCAGAAGTGCAGCAGGAGGTCAGCAGACACAGAGGGTTGGAGTGGGTGATGGATTGGATGATAGTTGGGGGGGGGGGGGGGGAGGGGAAGGGAAGGGAATGATAGTGGCTAATGCAGAATGCAAGGTGAATGATGTGGAAGTTGGGGGGAATGATGTGGGGAGAGGGGTTAATGCGGGGGTTTGGGCTGAGGATGTCCTGGGGGGGGGGGGGGGTTCTGCTGTCCGGATTGTAAAATGAGGATATGGAATGGTTGGAGGCCAAAAGGAAAAAGGGTAAGGGGCAGAGAAGGAGGAAGGATGTCAGTGCTCCTGAACCTGGGAGGGTGGAGGTGTCAAATGCTTTTGAGGTGTTTTCTGAGGTGAAGGGTGGAAGTTCTTCTGGTGATGAGTTAGTGATTTCTATGGAGGAGGAATCACAAGGAGCATTAAAGCGTGTAGGGTCTCCAAGTAGGGAGAGGGGTAAGCAGGCTAAGAAACATGTACCTCAAACATCCTGATGGCGGTTCCCAATCCACTGAAGGTGGCGACCGTTAATGTCGCCAGCATAAAATCAGTAAGTGCTCATACCATGGCCTTATTTTTGCTCAGCAGGTTTGATGCTGATATTTTCTTTTTGCAAGAGACCTGCTTGTCTAGTTTGGCTGATATTCATCTGATGAAGAAGGCCCCTCCTTTTGGTCTCTTGCGGCCGAGCCTTACACTGGAGTTGTGGTACTTATTTCCGGCATTATAACCTGTCAGCGAATTATTGAGGTAGAAATGGGGAGATGCATGGTCTTGGACATCTCCATGGGGGGACAGGACCTGCGCCTGATTAACATCTATGGGCCCCAAACAAAGTGGGAAAGGAAATGCCTCTTCATGAAGATCAAGCCTTTTTTACAGCCCAGCAAGTTGTCTTCGGTGGTTATTTCAACAACGTCACTAGGGCTAAGGACAGGAAAGATACAAGAGCCAGGATAGACTGAGACAGCTTTTTATTTATATCAAATAGCTAGAGAGGCAGGTCTGGTTGATGTGCACATTCACTGCTGCCCAGACGACACAGGATTCACTTTTTAGCGAGGTAGTAGTCAGGGTAGAATAGATAGGTTTTTTTAAAGGGGAACTCTGCCTTCTCGGCACCAGTGTGTTAGGCGGTGGAGTTTTCGGATCACTGTATTCTGTCTAACTCTGAAGAGCCCCAATACACCACCTAGGAGGAGGGGTACCTGGAAGCTGAATTTGGCACTCCTGGACGATGAGGTGAGTTAATCCTTTGACGATCTTTTTCAGGCACAAGTATCGATCATGGACTTTTGCAGCAGTAAGTCAGAGTGGTGGGAACTTACAAAACAAAGGATCAGTGGTTTTTTCAAGGCCATAGGAAGAAATAAACAGCTTGATAAGTATGTCACCTATCAGCGTCTGCCGAGGAAGCTTGATAGGCTTGTCTCAAATAATGGAGATCCGGGGATGATCTCTGAGGTTAAACTCTTGCTCAGGGAGTGTCAATATGACAGGCATGCCTCTTTGGTTCTGGAAAGGGATTATGAGAAATATCACTCGCCCGACCCTTACCAGGATTGCAAACAAGGTAGAGCAGCCAAGTCAGTTGTAGACCTGGTTGACAGTACGGGTTCCTTGACAAAGTCCAAGTCGGGGATGCTGGGAACAACCAGGTCATACTATGCTGACCTCCTGAGTAGTAGAGACCTCGATCAGGCTGGTATGTCAAGTTTTCTGGATTCTATTCTAGGACTGAGAAATGGCAGTTCTCTGGTGAGTTTCACAGAGGACATCACTGCAGATGAGGTGGTTATGGCTATTGATAAGCTTGCCATTAAGAAGTTGCCCGGGCCAGATGGACTGACAGGCGAGTTTTATAAGCACTTTAAAGTTACTCTGACCCCTTATTTTGTGGAGGTTTTTAACCACTTAAGCCCCAGCCCTATTTCGGACACTTTTTGTTCACACGTTAAAACCAGTATTTTTTCCTAGAAAACTACTTAGAACCCCCAAACATTATATATATTTTTTTAGCAAAGACTCTGGAGAATAAAATGTCGGTCATTGTAATATTTTTTATCACGCGGTATTTGCGCAGCGGTCTTTAAAGCGCCATTTTTTTGGAAAATTTTTGAAAAATCACATTTCACTAATTTTAAAAAATACTAAACAGTAAAGTTAGCCCATTTTTTTTGTATATTGTGAAAGAACATGTCACGCCGAGTAAATAGATACCCAACATGTTACGGTTTAAAATTGCGCCCCCCCCCGTGGGATCGCGACAAACTACGGTCAATAGAGATCTCAATCTGCGACGCTTTAAATTTATTTAACGGTTATCATTTTTGAGTTAGAGTGTAGCTCTTTTTTATAAATTATTGCTCACGCTCTGGCGATCACGGCGATACCTCACATGTGTGGTTTGAACAGCGATTTCATTTGCGGCTCGACTTCCGTATACGTTTTTTTTTGTGCGCGAGCTAACGGTGACGGGAGCGGCTAAATTTTTTTTTTTTCCCATTTATTTTATTTATTTTTTTAACTTTATTAAAGTTTTAAAAAAAAAAAAATCTGATCACTTTTATTGCTGTCACAAGCAATGTAAACATCCCTTGTGACACCAATATGTAGTGACAGGTACACTTTATGGAGGGATCGAGGGTCTAAAAGACCCTAGACCCCTCCACTACACTTCCCTGTATGCAAAACGCCGAAAACGGCATTTTTGCATACAGCCGTTTTTCAAATTTGCCGCCTTTTGCAGCACAGTAACTCAGAAGTGACGTCTTGGACGCCGCCTCCGGGTTACGTCATCGGAGACCCGATCGATGCCGTTTCCAGCATTCATCGGGACTCCATCCAGCCGGCGGACGTGCCGGCTGGGTGCTCGGGGCTCCCGGTGGGACGGGAGCCCCGGGCAAAGCCACGGAAGGCGGGAGGGGGGGGGACGTCCCCTCCCGCCCCCCCGGGTACCGATCGAGTGGCTCCCGAGCCGCATCGGTCGGTACCGACGGAAAGCCAACCGTCGGCTCTAACCACTGTACCGGGATGGTGCCTCTAGCTAGAGGCATCATCCCGGTACACTACCGCAAAGTTTACCGACGTAGACCTACGTTAGTATGCGGTAAGTGGTTAATGGCTCTCTGAGAGAGGGTTCGCTCTCTCCCTCCATGTGACAATCTGCGGTGATTCTTCTGTCAAAGGGTAAAGATTCTTAGAGAATTGGCGGCCCATTAGCCTTCTCAATCTTGATAGGAGAGAAAAAAAACCTCCGGATAGTGCAGTAGGTTACAGAATTTTAGTCCCATGGGTTAAAATGATCCACAATAGTGACTTCAAATTTAAAAAGTTTAAAAATCCTGTGCGTGACTGGTGAAGATGTCAGTGTACTGACGAAACGCGTAAGTTGGAACGCACATAGTGACATCACGTGGAGAGAGTGGAACGCAAGTCGGGAGCTGGAAGCACACCGCCGTCCACTCCATCTCCGGTTCGTGGCCAGTCACGCAAAACTTTGCAAAGATGGGCATTCCCGTGGCACAGGAACTAGTCAACATGTTGTTTTTCTACAAGATGAAACCAAACCGCGACATTCAGCTCACCCTTCAGATCAACCCCAAAACTAAGATGTTCCAGTGCTAGCTACAGGAGAATAAGGCTGCCTTTGATGACCTGCCTCTGTGAAGCTTGTTCCCTAAATTGTGAAGACTGTAGTGTTTCATATGAACTTGTGTTTCCCATGTCACGTGGGTCAGAATTTGGACTTTTTTCTCTCGCCCTTCACCCGAGTCGTGCTCAAGGAGAGTTGGAGAGATTACATACAGATTGCTGTCCCTGGTCGGAGTGATTACACAGGATAACAGCTACTACTTCTGGCCGGGATGACCATCTAAGCGCTGCATGGTCTTGATGCTATACAGCAGCCAAGACCAACAACATTTGGTGAGTGGCCCATCTATAGCCATTTTTGGATTCCTTCTGTCGGTGAAGTCTAGTCATTCTATGGCTGACGGGGAAGATCACCTCTAGCACCTGCACTTTATTTTGCACAGAACTGTTTCTTATATGCACAAGATATCTCATCAAGTTTACATTGGACTATATATTGGTTGCTGTCACAGTTTTAAACAACAGCAGCCATTTTATTTATTTAGTGTATTCGTATAATTCACTATTTTTCTAGGCACGGAGCAATTTATTTATATCACTGTACATTTTATGCACTTTTTATGCATTTATGTAATTCAAATATGTTGTATTGAATATTTATATACTGTATATTTTAGGCAAGCGCTGAAGGTAGCTCCTCTATGAGAGGCTAACTATTCTTCTATGTATCTTTTTGTGTTCAGCTGCTGCATTTCCTCACATTTAGATGATCGCGGTTTAGCTCACAATTTATGTTTAGTGGTGTGAGGAATATACCTTTTAGGCATATTCACTGACATTATCTTGGCAAATATGGCCTCGAGGGAGACTGTATCGATTGGCTTAAGATTTTGTACAGAGGGGCTGAAAGCTTCATGCTTGTGAATGGTTTGATCGGACGGCCCTTTGAAGTTGGCTCGTGTGTGCGTCAGGGGTGTCCTTTGAGTCCTCTGCTATACGCGTTCGCAATCAATCCCTTCATCAGAAGGTTAGAAAGCAGACCATTGTGCAGGGTGCCTTTAGGCATTCCTGGTGAGCCCCCTTTGAGGGTTTTGGCCTATGCTGGTGACATGTCTGGGACAGAGGAGGCGAAGGAGGTGGTCTCAGTGATGGAGCAGTATGCTGAGGTATCTGGCTCAAAGATCAATCAGGATAAGAGAAGTTTTTTGGATGGGAAAGGAAGGTGATAGCTTTGAGCTTCCGCACACCTTCCCAGTCAGGAAATTAAAGTTTTAGTCATCTAATTTGGTCCCTGTGATTACGGCCTTGCAAATCAGGAAAGCAGGCTACAAGATGCCGATGCCAAAGTTGCCAACTGGAAGGAATGAAAACTCTCTTACAGGGAAAGGATTTACCTGATTAAAAAACTTACCTGATCCCAGTAATTCTGTATGTCAAAAGAATCAAAGATTCCTGCGAGCAACCTTCCTGTCTTAGATTTTTAAAATGCCGCAAAGACTTCACTTCTCATAAAGTGCAAAGAGCCAATAAATATATAATTAGTGTTGCACAAAATAAAAATCTATCCAAAATGTGTAAAAATTAAAAATATGTAGCAAAAAAATTATATAAATATATATATGTGTATAACCCTCAAGCAAAAGATTCCAATTCCATAATCTTAAAATGCTGTATCATAAATAAAATCCAATGATGAAAAGTATAAAAAAAAAAAAAAAAAACAATAAAAAAAAATATAGTTGTGTACAGTGTGATTCCTAAAAATAGGTCAAATTGTGTTTTGCCAGTGTCTCTCTCTATGCAAATATCTACAACTGTTTTTTCCAGCTGTTATGGGGGAACAAACTGAACCTCATTAAGTCTGTAACCTACCTTCCCAGGCGGATGGGTGGTCTAGGTATGCTCAACCTGGTAATATTTTTTTCTCTGATGTTTTTGAAACATAATTTTGGTAACATACTGGCAGAGGAACCGCATGGGTGGGTTGGTCGTTTTCAGTCCTGGTTTAGGCCTTTTCTGCGAAGTTGGGAGAATGGTGGGCCAGTGAAAAGTCTGAGGGTCCGACATGGTAAGCTCCCGTCGTACATTTCCCCATGCCTGAAAATACTTCTGCAGTGGGGAGTGACGGCAGAGGAAATTAAGTCTCTTCCTAGGAAGGCCCTGGAGAGGAGGGTTGTTGAATCTGCCTTTAGAGAGCCACTGGCCTTGAGGGATTGCCCAGGTCCTGTTATGAGGGAGGGTCTGTGTTTGATTAATCTGGAGAGAATCCCTTTAAAGTTTCACGGTTTGGCCTGGCTCTCGTTCCATGGCAGACTCTACGTGAAGGGCAACTTGAAGCATCACTCTGCGGAGAACCGTGGTTGTCCAAGAGTGGAGTGTGGAGGAGACGATGGACCATTTCTTGCTTCAGTACCCCTTCAAAATAGAAATCTATATATAGCTGAGTGGGGCTCTGCATATCCCTTTCCTTTCCCGCTTGAGTTATGTGGAGTGGTCGTATGGGTCTTTTGAGACGCATTGTGATTTTGATTTTGAGACACTTTTTTTTAGTTAGCTTAGTAATCCGTTACTTCACATGGAATGCACGGTGTCAGGTTTCCACTCAGAAAAAAGTCCTTCCTGTCGAGGTGGTGGTGCACAACATTCTGGGTGAGGTTGGGAAGATTCAGGGTCTTGAGAAGGACAGGTGACAGCCGGGGGCCTGGACAAAGGCGTGGAGAAATGTCAGGTCCCCGTAGTTGCTGTCTGTCAGTCCCTGGGTGTGCGACTTTTCTTTCTGTCCTTTTACGTCCCCTAGATTTTTAGAAGATCAGATTTTTGGAAAAAGGCCACATGCATGGGATAAATGTGTAATAGTTTCTTAGCCTGAGGGGGTGTTTAGGTGGAGGTTAGAGCTTTGTTGTGCATTATAATAATAATAACAACACACAGTCACACACTATTATTATTATACATTTATTTAGTCCTGACATACAGTGCCTTGAAAAAGTATTCATAACCCTTTAACTTTTCCACATTTTGTCATATTACAACCAAAAATGTAAATGTATTTTATTGGGATTTTATGTGATAGACCAACACAAAGTGGCAAATAATTGTGAAGTGGAAGAAAAATGATAAAAGGTTTTCGAAATGTTTTACAAATAATTATGTGAAAAGTGTGGCGTGCATTTGTATTCACCCCCCCAGAGTCAATACTTTGTAGAACCGCCTTTCCCTGCAATTACAGCTGCAAGTCTTTTTGGGGATGTCTCTACCAGCTTCCACATCTAGAGAGGGACATTTTTACACATTCTTCTTTGCAAAATAGCTCAAGATCCGTCAGATTGGATGGAGAGCGTCTGTGATCAGCAATTTTCAAGTCTTGCCACAAATTCTCAATTGGGTTTAGGTCTGGACTTTGACTGGGCCATTCTAACACATGAATATGATTTGATGTAAACCATTCCATTGTAGCTCTGGCTGTATGTTTAGGGTCATTGTCCTGCTGGAAGGTGATCCTTCACCCCAGTCTCAAGTCTTTTGCAGACTCTTAACAGGTTTTCTTCTAAGATTGCCCTGTATTTGGCTCCATCTATCTTCCCATCAACTCTGACCAGCTTCCCTGTCCCTGCTGAAGAAAAGCATCCCCACAACATGATGCTGCCACCACCATGTTTCACGGTGCGGATGGTGTGTTCAGAGTGATGTACAGTGTTTTGCTTTTAGGCCAAAAAGTTCAATTTTGTTCTCACCTGACCACAGCACCTTCTTCCACATGTCTGCTGTGTCCCCCACATGGCTTCTCGCAAACTGCAAATGGGACTTCTTATGGCTTTCTTTCAACAATGGCTTTCTTCTTGCCACTCTTCCATAAAGGGCAGATTTGTGGAGCGCACGGCTAATAGTTGTCCTGTGGACAGATTCTCCCACCTGAGCTGTGGATCTCTGCAGCTCCTCCAGAGTTCCCATTGGACTCTGGGGATCTTGGCTGCTTCTCTGATGAATGCTCTCCTTGCCTGTGCTGTCATTTTGGGTGGACGGCCATGTCTTGGTAGGTTTGCAGTTGTGCCATACTCTTTCCATTTTCGGATGATGGATTGAACAGTGCTCCATGGGATGTTCAAAGCTTGGGATATTTTTTTTATAACCTAACCCTGCTTTACACTTCTCCACAACTTTATCCCTGACCTGGCTGATGTGTTCCTTGGCCTTCATGATGCTGTTTGTTCACTAAGGTTCTCTAACAAACCACTGAGGACTTCACAGAACAGCTGTATTAATACTGAGATTAAATTACACACAGGCGGACTCTATTTACTTATTAGGTGACTCCTAAAGGCAATTGGTTCCACTAAATTTTAGTTAGGGGTATCAGAGTAAAGGGGGCTGAATAGAAATGTCTGCCACATTTTTCAGATATTTGTAAAAAAAAAAATGCATTTATCATTTTCCTTCCACTTCACAATTATGTGCCACGGTCTATCACATACAATCCCAATAAAATACATTTACGTTTTTGGTTGTAACATGAAAAAAATTTGGAAAATGTCAAGGGATATAAATACTTTTTTCAAGGCACTGTATACTGCAGTGCAGTGCAGTACAGAGAACACTGAGCCAGTCACATCAGCCTCTGTACCAGAGGAGCTTACACTCTAATGTCCCCCAACAGTCACACCCTATTTTTATTATACATTTATATAGCTCTGACATATACTGCAGCATTAAGATGATCTCATCATTAGCGGTATCAGGAGGGAAATATATGAGTTACTATTCCTAACCTCTTTCAGGAAATGCTAATATCCTGGCTCTCTCATGCTTCTGTATTTTCTAATATGCATACATGTTCCAGCTCAGTGACTCAGAAATAAATGAAGAGGATTAATGTGACAACCAGGAATTTCCTAAGGACAGCCCTACATGTCCTCCAATGGTCGTTTCCTTGATGAAGATAAAGTACAAATCCCGGATCCCATCAATACCTTTGAGCACAGCGTAAGAGGGGTAGAAGGCAGGTTATCTCTCACCTTTCTCTTTTCTCTGATGGGAATTACCAGGTGAGGTTTATTAACTGCCGCCGTTTTCTTCCGAGTGATTTTCATTCCGAGTCGTTCTTGGAGGAAGCTCTTCAGCAGGCGTTGATCTCCTGTCCGGGAAGAAAGTTGGATTTCATTGCTTCAACAGACTCTGTTACTTTACTCTAAATTGCCACTTCCCAACTATACCTAGTGCTGGGAGACACTTTGTTTGCTGTCCATTGCTTTTCTCTTTTTGTAGGTTTTTTTTTCTGCTTATCTGCATCCTTTATAATGGAGCTTATGGACAGCAACATCAAATGTGGTACAAGTATCAGGGGGTTGTAGGGAACACAAATATGAGAGAATACGTTTGTAAAGGGGAAGTGATAGCTGTGATGTTTAGCATCTTATGTTATATGTCCCAAGTCAATGCCTTTCTTATAAATCATGTCCCTGATCTCCAACAACCCCCTATAGCATGTTCACCATCTCTGACCATCTCCTGTACCATGTCTGCAGTCTCTGACCATCTCCTGTACCATGTCTGCAGTCTCTGACCATCTCCTGTATCCTGTCTGCAGTCTCTGACCATCTTCTGTATCATGTCTGCAGTCTCTGACCATCTCCTGTACCATGTCTGCAGTCTCTGACCATCTCCTGTACCATGTCTGCAGTCTCTGACCATCTCCTGTACCATGTCTGCAGTCTCTGACCATCTCCTGTACCATGTCTGCAGTCTCTGACCATCTCCTGTACCATGTCTGTAGTCTCTGACCATCTTCTGTATCATGTCTGAAGTCTCTGACCATCTTCTGTACCATGTCTGCAGTCTCTGACCATCTCCTGTACCATGTCTGTAGTCTCTGACCATCTTCTGTATCATGTCTGAAGTCTCTGACTATCTCCTGTACCACATCTGCAGT
This sequence comes from Pelophylax lessonae, assembly GCF_965119305.1. Classification (NCBI taxonomy): domain Eukaryota; kingdom Metazoa; phylum Chordata; class Amphibia; order Anura; family Ranidae; genus Pelophylax; species Pelophylax lessonae. The sequence continues at coordinate 726,779,998 of NC_138769.1, read as the reverse complement.
CTCTGACCATCTCCTGTAGTATTTTTTATTAAAATGTTTGGAGTGCCCTTAGTTGGTGTTTGGGGTAGCGGGGGACAGGCATTTGATCTGTATTCTCATACTCCCCCATTCCTCTTTTTTCCTTTTTGTTTTATATGCTTACACAACCAACGGTCACTACCCAGGACAGACATAGATTGAGGTTAAATGTTGACCACTTATGGGTTCCTTACTATATTTTTGGGAGAACCCTGAATGAGCCCTTCACGGAACACCATCTGTTGTTTCTATATATGCTTTAATTTGGATTTTCTTATGATCCTTCTGTGTTCCGGGCCAAATTTATTTAGATACATTGCTCTTATGACAAGAAACATCAGTAGTGGTGATACTATGTGGTATTGATGCAACTAATATTACACAGTATTTTATGGTTTATGTTAGTTATGTTCTATTTGACTACTATCTGCATTTTCTGGGGGTAAATACGTGAAGGAAATTTATGTGATAGATCTCCTACCTCACATTATGGCCTATTGCATTGATGCAAATATAGATCAGGAGATAGAGGTCGCCTTCCACGATCAAGGTGAATCCGATTCCTCTACTCAGGAACCCCTGGGGGACCTTTTTAAACAACACAAAAAACTGATCCTAATAGGAAATGGGATATCGCATCATTACAATCTCACATTAAACACCAGATTGTTCCAAGAGGCTTGAGAGAGAGACTAATCCCTGCCCAACACTTGCACACCCCCAGATTTCTGGAGGTGTGGAAGAAAAACTGCATTGACAGGGGCATTCAGGTTATGAACCTAATTATTGAAGAAAAGCTACAGCTTCACGATCTCCAAACGGAGATTGAAGCAAGTTCTGCTGCCCTTGAGCAGTATAAAGATAGGGAAGAGTTCCATAAATTAAATGAGATCCTTAAGAAGGAGGTAGAAAAGACCCAAAAAAATCTCAAAAACAATAAACAAAATAAATTTAAACAGAACATTCAGAATTGTGCGAGTGAAGATTTATTTAATCCCACTATAAATAGAAACAGAAGTAGGTCAAGAGGGAGATCCAGGAGGAACAGAAACGGTGGTTGGTCATCTGGAAGTAAATCAAACGCGGGGGATAAGTCCGTGTCTTTTTTAGTCCCGGGCTTGGACCCCCCGTCCGAGGATACTTACTCCCAGCAGTTAGAACCCCCACGGGGAGCACAAAGGGAAAAAGGAAACCCCAAAATCAAGACCAAAGAGGGCCAGTACAAGGGGGGCTCACAAAGGACCACAAGGTCCAGCAGCCTCAAAAACCATCGGTAGATTCACATTTGGGTGATCTCAAGGTTGTCAATCTGTCTAGCTTTGACCTACAGGAGAGGCATATCAGTCTGCTCAGTAAGGGCCTATCATTTGCCCCCATGTCCTCAATGACAGAATTTGAAGTCTATAAGGACGTGGCCCTGTACCTCAGGAAGGTCATCTTCAAGATCTGGCATGATAAGGGGGCCAATAGCACAGAGGTGGAGATGCCCTTGACTGAGGATGATACTGAGCTGATTGATATCCTAACATCCTTATTGGACGAAGGTCAGGACCCTGAGGATAGCATACCCCTAACTGAAGTGACTAGACGAGATGCGCAACTGCCCATAAAATCGACAAAAATGCCCTCTCTCACAAAACACCGCAATATTAAAGTCTTCCTCGACTTGGTCAAGGAAGACTTGGGTAGGATTAATTGGCAAAGGGGCAGAACCCATAATCTGAGTAATGAAGAAAGAAGGGCCCTAAAAGAACTCACGAGGCACCCAATGTGGTGATCAAGGGCAGCGACAAGGGAGGCAATGTGGTACTGTTAAGTGAGGATTATTATATCCAGGAGGTTCAAAGACAACTGAACGACACTACTACCTATTTGAAACATCGCGACAGTCCCTTTCCCTCCCTTGTCTCTGCCCTTAACCATAAAATCTCCCTGGCAAAAGAAGTAGGCCTGATCTCGAAAAAGGAGGCGGAATATCTTTTTGTTAAAATGTATAATATCCCTACATTTTATATTATACCCAAATTGCATAAATCACTCAACAACCCTCCAGGGAGACCTATTGTCTCGGCAATAGGTGGCCCATTAGAGAGGACAGGTAAATTTGTTGATGCTCTTATTAAGGAGTTGGTGACTGCCCTTCCATCCTTTGTACAGGATACATACCAGGGATGTACTTCGAAGACTCTCATTGACCTCTACCCCCTCAAATATACTCTTGGTGGGTATTGGCGTCGAGAGCTTATACACTTCTATCCCACATGAATGGGGTTTAAGGGCAGTCACACACTTCTTGGAGAGCAAATTTCCTGAACTTGGTGCCCATAACGAATTTGTGGCCGAACTTCTGGACTTCCTCCTTAATCACAATTTTTTCCAATTTTTGAATTGTTACTACCAGCAGGTCTGGGGCACATCGATGGGGGCACCGTGGGCTCCGGCCTACGCATGCCTCCATCTTGGCCTCTGGGAGGAGCAGGTTGTCTATCCGTCCTCAATGTACCTCAGCCACTCACACATGTGGCTGAGGTACATTGATGATGTCCTGCTCCTCTGGAGTGGCACACCTGCTGAGTTGAATCAATTCATAGGTGCCTTAAACCAAAACGACCGCAATATTCGTTTAACTTATATGGCAACCACTAATCATCTCCCCTTCCTTGATCTCCTTATTTCCGTGGAAAATGGAGGACTTAAAACCAAAACTCACCGGAAGGACACAGCTGCTAATACTCTATTAGTTGCAAACAGCCACCATCCAAAACACCTGGTAAATAGTATACCGGTCGGACAGTTCTTACATCTTAAAAGGAACTGTTCAGAACCAGCAGATTACCAGGAAGAGGCAAAACAGCTACATAAAAGATTTAAGGAGAGGGGTTACTCTCATAGAGTAATTAAAAAAGCACGCAAAAGAGTAGCTTTAAGGCCGAGATCAACCCTACTGGGTAACCAACAGGACCCTACTCCACATATGACTGCGACTGGGGACAAATACCCACGCATTATCACCCAGTACGGCACACAGTGGGAAGAAGTCAGGGCAATCCTGACCAAACATTGGCAGGTTCTCACAGTCTCTCCCCTCATTGAAAAATTGGTGGGCCCTGGGCCCTTACTTACGGCCAAAAGGGCAAGAAACCTAAAGGACACGCTCTGTCATTCAGAGTTTGTCCGGTCGCGTGATGAAGATAACTGGTTGACTTCTTTACCACGCCTAAAAGGAATGTTTCCATGTGGCCACTGTCAGATGTGTAAATTAGTCATAAAATCAAAAACCTTTAAGAGTTGCAACGGTCAGAAAGATTTCATCATCAATGATTTCATTAATTGCCAAACAGAGAGAGTAATTTACGAGATAGTGTGCCCCTGCCAAAAATCATATATAGGCAAGACCAAACGCCAACTCAAAACGCGCATCCTGAAACATGTGGCCGATATTAAAAAGAAGGTCGATAAGAAAACGGTACCCCTACATTTCTTGGAACACCATGCTGCCAATCCCGAGGGGCTCAGGGTCAGGGGGATTTATGCCCTCAAATTACCGGCAAGGAGGGGAGATTTTGACAGGATTCTCCTACAAAAGGAGAAAATGTGGATATATAAGATGGGATCCCTGTCACCTGCGGGCCTCAACGTTGAATTTAGCCTGCAGCCCTTCCTTAATCCCTGACCCCTCGGGCTTGGCATCATGTACATGTGTGCTGTCCCTCGTTTTCTGCCCAATCAATGATATATTGCCAAATACCAGGTAAATACATCACCACACGTACGGTATTCGGTGCATACCTTCCCCTTATTGCTACACCTGTCACCTTTTGGTGACACCAACCTACACCTAGGGATCTAGGGCAAAGTATGTATGGGCGGAATGTGGGTGAGGAGTGGGAATCCTGCTAAGGGGCTATAGGCCTCCGGAATTCAAATTATGAATGAGTTTTTACCAACATTGCATTAATGATATCTATTCCCTTAGGCCATTCAGGACCCTTACCAATCTTAAGCTAAAATATTAGTGACCTACTAGGAAACTCCCACAACTGAGAATGTTACCACTAATAACCGTATAGTGAATTATTTGGTATTCCATCTTGTTCTCCTCTCTCCTCCTCCCTCCATTTCCCTCCCCCCTCCCTCTCGTTGTGGTCTATCTAGCACAACGAGAGAGATGGTTTCCCGCACGTGATCGTGCGGAAACTCTTCTAAGTTCAACTGTCATTAACTGTGTCAGAAAATGCAGATATAGTTACACATATATATATATTTCTTTGCATATGGTTTGCTGTGTGGTATTTTTAAATATATGTTTATTTTAATCAATTTTATTTGACCAGCCATTATTCCTTTGATGATAACATCTGGAAATGGGGCTGGCAACTTTGCTGGTTGAATGGCAATTTGTATCACAATGATATACCACATTGACTCTGTGATGTGAGGACATCTTGTGGAAATTTGCAGTATTGCAGCTCCCTCTAGTCCCACACATCAGTAAATAATTAACGAATGATCCCCAATCAGGGGTGGTATATATTGATACATCTTGGATCCATTCAGTAGCTCTGAGGAAACCAACGTGTTTGGTGAAACGCGTCAGCGTCCAGCACTGTGCACTGTGCCTCCATGCACTAGCGGCAATTGAATCCCCTGCACGGGACCCCCTGTCTATCGTTCCCCTGGCTGTTCCCAAACCAGGGGGCACGGCTGATCAGCTAAACCGTAAGTGACGATCGGGAGGATACCTCCTACCCGGATGTCTAGCTTCACAGCCGTCGGTCTAGCCACATGGAAGGGTAGAACGCCGGGGTGAGACGGAGGTGGACACGGACCAACCGGTTAACGGGGACTACTGCCGCCATGTACCGCTACTCAACCTCCCCCGCCCATATGATTTGCACACCGATACTCAAAACGAGACACATGCTAAGGTAAATGAATGATTTGTTTCATCCTCCCACTTTGTCCTTATCATCTAGACTGTGTGCTGCAAACGGCCTCAATAGCTTGGCAGCAATCACTACTGGACTCTGTTAGTGGCACTTGTGATCTCCCTCTACTCTAACAGTCGGGTCTCCAATTGCCTGACCGACATTGAGACTTTTTTGCAGAAAACTCAGCTATTTCCCATAAATTCCTTGGATGGTCCCTGGAGTATTTACCATGGCTATATTTAATCATTAGTAGACGGCTTAGCACAGGTGATTATGGGCCAGCAAGGTCGGAATCCTATTGTGTCATCAATTTTATTTTGAAACCATCAAACTCTTATTAGGATCCAATTCATCTCCAGCCAGGCTCACCCACCTTATTATCCAGAGGGGTGTTTCATTTACCACCAAGAGGTCCTCGCACTGTACCTCACAGATTATCCAGCCTACACAGTATGCTGGTGTTTGTCAGGTCCAGTGCACATGTATAGACGGTATAGTTCATTAATATGTGCATGGATGCATCAATTCATTGATTTTAACATTTATGTTGTTTTGTAACACAATGGTTCACCACCCTGATGTTTTTGTCCTAACCTCTCACGTTCAAGGCATACGTGCCTAATAAAATTTGTATTTTCTTTTATTAAAATGTTTGGAGTGCCCTTAGTTGGTGTTTGGGGTAGCGGGCGACAGGCATTTGATCTGTATTCTCATACTCCCCCATTCCTCTTTTTTCCTTTTTGTTTTATATTCTTACACAACCAACGGTCACTACCCAGGACAGACATAGATTGAGGTTAAATGTTGACCACTTATGGGTTCCTTACTATATTTTTGGGAGATCCCTGAATGAGCCCTTCACGGAACACCATCTGTTGTTTCTATACATCTCCTGTAGTATGTCTGTAGTCTCTGACCATCTCCTGTACCATGTCTGCAGTCTCTGACCATCTCCTGTACCATGTCTGCAGTCTCTGACCATCTCCTGTACCATGTCTGCAGTCTCTGACCATCTCCTGTACCATGTCTGCAGTCTCTGACCATCTCCTGTACAATGTCTGCAGTCTCTGACCATCTCCTGTACCATGTCTGCAGTCTCTGACCATCTCCTGTACCATGTCTGCAGTCTCTGACCATCTCCTGTACCATGTCTGCAGTCTCTGACCATCTCCTGTACCATGTCTGCAGGTCTCTGACCATCTCCTGTACCATGTCTGTAGTCTCTGACCATCTCCTGTACTGTGTCTGTAGTCTCTGACCATCTCCTGTACTGTGTCTGCAGTCTCTGACCAACTCCTGTACTGTGGGTGCAGGTAAGAAATAGACAGATAGCACACTGGCCTAGTGCATTATCCTTAATGTAAAAAGCTTTATTAAAAAGCTTTATTATATAACAAAGGTACTCACAAACAGACGCTTGATAGAGGCATATCCCATCACAGTGGCTGCAGTGCCCACAGTATCACATCATAGATGAAACAAAAAAACTGGCTAATGCGTTTCGAGGTCCTGCCTCTTCTTCAGAGCCAACTAAACTGTGCCTTTGCTCTTCAAGTTATACCATCAAACCATTGAGAGGGGGTTTTTAAGGTCATTGGCCCGCCCCTATCGGGCGTATACTACTATGTTGCCAGATGACCCCCCTCACCTCTATCTAATTAGCATATACAGACCCAGTGATAGGCTAAAAGACACATATATAATATATACTGAACAAAATTATAAACGCAACACTTTTGTTTTTGCCCCCATTTTTCATGAGCTGAACTCAAAGATCTAAAACTTTTTCTATGTATACAAAAGGCCGATTTCTCTCAAATATTGTTCACAAATCTGTCTAAATCTTTTTTTTTTTTTTTAACAGAAAAGTTTTATTAGTAGAAACCAGAACAATAATACAGCAGTACAGCCATGAAGGTACATTATCCAAAAAAGGAGAATTAGCAACAGCATTAAACAGAAATCCGTGCACAAATACAAGCAAGGTATATAAACAGCAAAGCTAACCCAAGACACTAGCCTGGAGTGATAGACATACACATTAGCGGAGACATAGCAGTAACCAAGTCCCATATCCATAGAAAGTCAGGGGCCCCCGAGGGAGGAGCAGGTGTGGTGCCAGAGGACTGAGGTAGGGGACACCACCACCGTGCCCCATCCCCCCAATCCCCCAGGGGGAAATAGAACCAAAACATCACCCAGGGGCATGAAGGGATAGAACAGCACCCCTGCCACCAAGCCCTATCCCAATAGATCTAAAGATGTATAGACCGCGCTCCCAACCACTTGTCCCAGATCTTTCCAAACTTCTGTGGGCACTGACGGCCCATGTAAGTCAGTTTATATAGCGGAAGGGCCGAGTCCACCAGCGCCCGCCAATGGGCGACCGTCGGGGGAGCGGATCCCCTCCAATGTTGCAGTAAGGTTTTCCTGGCATAAAAAGAAATCTGTCTAAATCTCTGTTAGTGATTACTTCTCCTTTGCTGACATAATCCATCCACCTCACAGGTGTGACATATCAAGATGCTGATTAGACAGCATGATTATTGCACAGGTGTGCCTTAGGCCGGCCACAATAAAAGGCCACTCTAAAATGTGCAGTTTTATCACACAGCACAATGCTGCAGATGTCACAAGTTTTGTGGTAGGGTGCAATTGGCATGCTGACTGCAGGAATGTCCACCAGAGCTGTTGCTCGTGAATTGAATGTTCATTTCTCTACCATAAGCCGTCTCCAAAGGCGTTTCAGACAATTTGGCAGTACATCCAACCGGCCTCACAACCGCAGACCACATGTAACCACACCATCCCAGGACCTCCACATCCAGCATCTTCACCTCCAAGATCATCTGAGACCAGCCTAGGACCTCCACATCCAGCATCTTCACCTCCAAGATCATCTGAGACCAGCCTAGGACCTCCACATCCAGCATCTTCACCTCCAAGATCATCTGAGACCAGCCTAGGACCTCCACATCCAGCATCTTCACCTCCAAGATCATCTGAGACCAGCCTAGGACCTCCACATCCAGCATCTTCACCTCCAAGATCATCTGAGACCAGCCTAGGACCTCCACATCCAGCATCTTCACCTCCAAGATCATCTGAGACCAGCCTAGGACCTCCACATCAAGCATATTCACCTCCAAGATGGTCTGAGACCAGCCCAGGACCTCCACATCCAGCATCTTCACCTCCAAGATCATCTGAGACCAGCCCAGGACCTCCACATCCAGCATCTTCACCTCCAAGATCGTCTGAGACCAGCCCAGGACCTCCACATCCAGCATCTTCACCTCCAAGATCGTCTGAGACCGGCCACCCGGACAGCTGCTGCAACAATCGGTTTCCATAACCAAAGAATTTCAGCACAAGCTGTCAGAAACCGTCTCAGGGAAGCTCATCTGCATGATTGTCATCCTCGTCTGGGTCTCGATCTGACTGCAGTTCATCGTTCTAACCGACTTTAGTGGGCAAATGCTTACATTCAATGGCGTCTGGCACTTTGCAGAGGTGTTCTCTTCAGGGATGAATCCCGGTTTTCACTGTACAGGGCAGATGGCAGAGAGCGTGTATGGCGTTGTGTGGGTGAGCGGTTTGCTGATGTCAATGTTGTGGATGGAGTGGCCCATGGTGGTGGTGGGGCTATGGTATGGGCAGGCATATGTTATGGACAATGAACACAGGTGCATTTTATTGATGGAATTTTGAATGCACAGAGATACTGTGACGAGATCCTGAGGCCCATTGTTGTGCCATTCATCCACGTCCATCACCTCATGTTGCAGCATGATAATGCACGGCCCCACGTTGCAAGGATCTGTATACAATTCCTGGAAGCTGAAAACATCCCAGTTCTTGCATTGCTAGCATACTCTCCGTCACTGGACATGTCACCCATTCAGCATGTTTGGGATGCTTTGGATCGGTGTATACGACAACGTGTTCCAGGTCCTGCCAATATCCAGCAACTTCGCACAGCCATTGAAGAGGAGTGGACCAACATTCCACAGGCCACAATCACCAACCTGATCAACTCTATGCCAAGGAGATGTGTGGCACTGCGTGAGGCAAACGGTGGTCACACAAGATAATGACTGGTTTTCAGACCCACCTGGACCCCAATACAGTAAAACTGCACATTTTAGAGTGGCCTTTTATTGTGGGCAGCCTAAGGCACACATGTGCAATAATCATGCTGTCTAATCAGCATCTTCATATGCCACACCTGTGAGGTGGATGGATTATCTCGGCAAAGGAGAAGTGATCATTAACACAGATTTAGACAGATTTGTGAACAATATTTGAGAGAAATCGGCCTTTTGTGTACATAGAAAAAGTCTTAGATATTGGAGTTCAGCTCATGAAAAATGGGGGGCAAAAACAAAAGTGTTGCGTTTATAATTTTGTTCAGTATATATCACTATATTAAGAACCTTAGTATAGAATGTATGACATTTACAATGTTAAAGACTAAGAATTCAGAAGTGTGTGTTCCCCCAGAAGTTAATAGGAGTTCTGATGACATACCCTTCAAAACCTTCATAGATGGTGCTGGGCCAGACAGGGAGATAAGTCTTCAAGCACACTAGCTATGTAATGTATGTCTGCAGTCTCTGGCCACCTCCTGTACTATGTCTGCAGTCTCTGGCCACCTCCTGTACTATGTCTGCAGTCTCTGACCATCCATTCCTGTCCATTCATTCTGTGCTGCAGAGATGGAGATTGAGGGCTGTGTATTCAATCGCCTTTCTCAGTCTCAAAGGTAGAATATCCGAGGTCTGTTTAGACCCCTGATATCTCACTAAAGCCCCCCAACGGGGTTTCTAAATAAATTCTATTGTATAAAATAATATTGTATTAAAAAAAAATTTAATAAAAATCTACTGACACCAGTGGCGGAACTACCAGGGTCGCAAAGGATATTGATTCCTAATGAAATATAGGATTGTGCAGTATTGTTATTGCCTAGATGAAAATGACTTTGCCTGGGCCACCCACAGCCTCCTGGGTTATCAACGTCATACATCCCAAAAAGCTGCAATCAAGATATTGGACGAGTACATAGATGTAGGCATACTGTACATAGTTGCTGTATACTAAAACAGACACTAGGGGGAGCAGTTACTCTAAGACAGGGGTGCTCAACCTTTTGAAGGGCGAGGGCCACTTCCCCATGTAAATTGTGGGGATTATAACAAACTTTGTTGCAGGTTCCTACCTTTGGTTATTTTGAAGGAATAGCGGTTTGTCTGTTTTCATGTGCAGAGTTAATGTGAATGGGAGTGCTTTTTTAATCAATCAGATGCTGCGCCTGCAGGGTTCTAATGAGGAAAGTCGCAGGGTCTGCATCCCTTTAGACATGGTTTCCCTTACCACAAATTACATCTTTGTTGTAGGGGATGCTTAAAATCTGACTTGTATCTTAGTGCAGACTTCTGGGAAAATCAGCCAAATGAATACTCAACAACCATGACAACAAATCCGGTGGTCAACTAATGTGGCAACAAGTGACCTAACTGCGGCAATGTGGGGAATCTGTCGCGTTTCAAGGGCACATCCCCTTCCTCAGAGCTCCGTCCTTTGTGAGTATTTGTTTGGCTTTTTAATTAATTCCTTCTATTGATTAATCCCGGGTAATGCACTAGGAGTTTGCACCCCCATGTGTGTGGTTCTGTATTGTTCTCCAGGCTGCTAGAAAGGTCCCAGGAGAAGGGCACTTGGTATCACTCCGCCTGGGACAGCTTATGCGGCTCCTGCTTCCTCCGCTGATGGCTCCATGCACTCTGATGGGTAGCACTCTGGGATAGCGGGTCGGCAACCCATTGATTGCGATCTGGGCTTCCCAGAACATGGGCATGCGCTTTCCCAGTTTGGAGTCGAGGGCCACATCAGAAGGCTCTGAGAGCCACATGTGGGCCGCGGGCTATAGGTTGAGCACCCCTGCTCTAAGAGGACGTTTTAAAACGCCCATTTCGTTTTTTCTTTACTGTTGGGGTGTGCACAACGGCTATGAATGTGGAGTCAATAGACGCCAATCAGAGTGGCTCTGTGCCTTGTGATGACCTATCACAGGGATCACAAACGTAAACAATACTACTGTTTACATTTGAAAGCCCGTCCCTTCCTCTCACAACAGGGAGAGGAAAGAAAGGCTGAAGCAGAGAGAGAGCTTTACTCGAAGTTGGCCACTGACCACCAATATTGTGGAATTGTGTTGAGGAGGGAGATTTAAAGTGTCAGAATCAGTGGCGGCCCGTCCATTGGGGGGTGCAGGGGTGCCGCCTTCCCTATCCATGCATCTGGCCCCCTCATCTACATGCAGGGCGCCAGACGCATGGATTCCAATGGGGTTTTTTTTTTAAAGCACGTGATTAGAGCCAGAGGCTCTAATAAGCTTCAAAAAAGGGTGGGCTCGGGGCGCAGAGCAATGTGCCCTGAGCCCACCCAGTTGTGTGACAATAGCGAATGAATATTCACTATTATCACACTGATTTTCCTCCCAGCCAATCAGGAAGCGAGACCCGTTTCCTGATTGGCCAAAAGGAGAGGCCATGCTATTGGCCAAGGAGGAGAAGGGAGGAGACGCAGGGGAAGCCGCCGCCGCCGCCCGCCTTCCATGTCAGTGCAGGGTGAGTGAGTCGGGGGGGGGGGGGTGGTATGGTGTGCAAGCTGGTGTGGTCGGGGGGGGGGGGTGGGTGGGTTGCTTGTGGTGTGGTCCATCTGTCACCCCCCCCGGCCAATGGAGCACCAGCCGCCACTGATCAGAATGCATTAAGGTGAAAAACCTTGAGACTTTACAATCCCTTTAAAATCATCATGTGATTTGGTAATGATGACACAAATCCTTAAGGATGCCAAAGCAGGCTAGATGACATGGTGACAAATGTATTGTGGGGTTTTCATGTCAGCAGAGACTGCAGAGAGTATAATACTTTGAATCCCAGTGACCCCGTTTGCTAGACATTTCAAGAGATCAGGCTGAGCAGGAAGCAGAGCCTGCATATGTAATGAGAAATAGGACTGCCCCCATTTACTAACATTTATTTGTTAGGGGGGGTCCACTTTAACCCATATAAATGATGGGGTCACTAGAATGATTACAGCTGGGTCTGGTTAGAGGTGCACTGGCTTTGGGATTGCTTTACCTTTCCAGTGGGTAGTCACCGGGTTCCCATGGATCACCAGCTCCTCCAGCGAGGGGAACAGAGCTACAGCTAACAGGTCCTCTTCATGTTCCAACTAAAAAAAAAAAATGAAGAAATGCAACCAAAATGACCTCCAAACACATCCATCTACATACAAAATGATAAAATATAACCGGGCCACCTTCTAATATATGAATCTAAACCTTTCACCTCTTTTTCTTTTTCTGTAAAAAGAAGTAAATAAGAGAAGTACATTGTTCCGTTTTACAAAGACTTTAGGCCTCAAATCACCCAGGCGTACCTATCAATACACCCGTGTGAAGGGACATCTTTGCCTGCATGGGATGCACAGGTGTGCCAGTGCGTGTCCTCAAATGCAGGCAGTGTGCATTCAGGGACATGCACCTGCCCAGCTGTGTGCATTCAGGGACGTGCACCTGCCCAGCTGTGTGCATTCAGGGACGTGCACCTGCCCAGCTGTGTGCATTCAGGGACACGCACCCGCCCAGCTGTGTGCATTCAGGGACACGCACCCGCCCAGCTGTGTGCATTCAGGGACACGCACCTGCCCAGCTGTGTGCATTCAGGGACGTGCACCTGCCCAGCTGTCTGCATTCAGGGACACGCACCTGCCCAGCTGTGTGCATTCAGGGACGTGCACCTGCCCAGCTGTGTGCATTCAGGGACACGCACCCGCCCAGCTGTGTGCATTCAGGGACGTGCACCTGCCCAGCTGTGTGCATTCAGGGACGTGCACCTGCCCAGCTGTGTGCATTCAGGGACACGCACCCGCCCAGCTGTGTGCATTCAGGGACGTGCACCTGCCCAGCTGTGTGCATTCAGGGACGTGCACCTGCCCAGCTGTGTGCATTCAGGGACGTGCACCTGCCCAGCTGTGTGCATTCAGGGACACGCACCCGCCCAGCTGTGTGCATTCAGGGACGTGCACCTGCCCAGCTGTGTGCATTCAGGGACGTGCACCTGCCCAGCTGTGTGCATTCAGGGACGTGCACCTGCCCAGCTGTGTGCATTCAGGGACACGCACCCGCCCAGCTGTGTGCATTCAGGGACACGCACCCGCCCAGCTGTGTGCATTCAGGGACGTGCACCTGCCCAGCTGTGTGCATTCAGGGACGTGCACCTGCCCAGCTGTGTGCATTCAGGGACACGCACCCGCCCAGCTGTGTGCATTCAGGGACAAGCACCCGCCCAGCTGTCTGCATTCAGGGACACGTACCTGCCCAGCTGTGTGCATTCAGGGACGTGCACCTGCCCAGCTGTGTGCATTCAGGGACGTGCACCTGCCCAGCTGTGTGCATTCAGGGACGTGCACCTGCCCAGCTGTGTGCATTCAGGGACGTGCACCTGCCCAGCTGTGTGCATTCAGGGACGTGGACCTGCCCAGCTGTGTGCATTCAGGGACGTGGACCTGCCCAGCTGTGTGCATTCAGGGACATGCACCTGCCCAGCTGTGTGCATTCAGGGACACGCACCTGCCCAGCTGTCTGCATTCAGGGACACGCACCTGCCCAGCTGTCTGCATTCAGGGACACGCACCTGCCCAGCTGTGTGCATTCAGGGACACGTACCTGCCCAGCTGTGTGCATTCAGGGACGTGCACCTGCCCAGCTGTGTGCATTTTGGAACACGTACCTGCCCAGCTGTGTGCATTCAGGGACACGCACCTGCCCAGCTGTGTGCATTCAGGGACACGCACCTGCCCAGTTGTGTGCATTCAGGGACGTGCACCTGCCCAGCTGTCTGCATTCAGGGACACGCACCTGTCCAGCTGTCTGCATTCAGGGACACGAACCTGCCCAGCTGTCTGCATTCAGGGACACGCACCTGTCCAGCTGTCTGCATTCAGGGACACGCACCTGTGCAGCTGTCAAAGTGGGAGCAGGTGTGTCTGTGCAGCTGCTGCATACCTGTGCACGTATGCACAAAACACCCGTGCAATAATGGCCCTTCACACATTAATACGTATAGGTACGCCTATGTGAATGAGACCTTAGCATCAAGGAAAGTATGACTGCTAATTTATTCCTGAATAGCCCAGTGACCAATCAGAGTACATGAATGATATATCTCATGTATTCATACTGGCAGCATCACATCTATCCCGACCAGACAACTAGATTCAGGCTACACATTGCACGTCCAAGGCTGAATTTTTATTGGTTACATTTGGAAATACACAGACGCAGGGGCAGAAGTGCTCCTGGATATGAGGGACGGCATATAGAGGAACCAATCCCCTCCATGTTCCTCCTGCAGACGCTGAATGCAGGGGGACTATGGAAGGGATCGGTTCCTCTATATGCAGCCCATCCTATCAAGCTTCTTTCTGCCCCCCGGCCCCTCTGCCCCCTCCTGACCCTGTGTGCTCTCGCCTGCCCCCCCAGCTCTGAGGCTGTCAGGATGGAGAGTAACGAACGGAGAAGGGGCCGGTAAACATGTCATGTCTGAATAGTCAGTGATCGATCCCTGTCCATTCATAACTAAAACATAGTAAGCTATGTTTACTATGCTTCAGTTTGTGATAAAACAGGAAGCTCTGTACAGAGCTATTCCTGTCCATTAATTCTGTGCAGCTCAGGCTGCAGAGATGGAGATTGAGGGCTGTGTCTTTAATCACCTTTCTCAGTCTCAAAGGTAGAATATCAGAGGTCTGTTTAGACCCCTGATATCTCACTAAAGCCCCCCAACTGTGTTTCTAATTAAATTCTATTGTATAAAATAATATTGTATTAAAAAAAAATTAATAAAAATCTACTGACACCAGTGGCGGAACTACCAGGGTCGCAAAGGTCGCACTTGAGGGAAGAGCCCTGAGCTCGGAGAAAAGGGCCCTGGCTGTGAGTCAGGTGGGCCCTTCATGGTTCCCTGCAATGAGGCCCCGAAGGTTCTAGTTACACCTCTGCAGAGATACCTCATTTCTTCCACTATAAGATGTAAGGCACAGCGTCCTGCCACAACAGCCAGAGATACAATCTGCCTTTATTGGGGTCCTACATATATCCCCAGGTCCGTACATACCTTGTTGTCAGCCAGGCTGAGGACTGTCAGGCTCGGCAGTGGAGGGGTGAAGGACTGGATTAGTTCTTCTGTGGAGTACAGCAGGAAGCTGGGCAGGATGGAGGAGCTGATGGTGGTCTCTGGCGGCTTCTGTCATATAGAAGGATAAGATAATGACACTCCAGCATACATCAGAACTAAGATCATTACCATCCTGTCCATTGTCACTACACACAGGGGACACTAAGGGGCGTGCGTGAGCCATTTCCCTCTTTGTATTAAACCATTTCAGTTCTCACCCCTTTGGCCCATTCTTACATTTCTGCTATGGGCCTGGGTATTCAACAATAACTTTGTCACTGCTTAGGATAACAAAGTGATACATGTACACCGATCAGCCATAACTTTATGATCACCCTCCTAATATTGAGTAGGTCCCTCTTTTACCACCAAACTCCTTAAAAGGCATTGTGACAGTACTCACCGTCACTGGGAGTGAAAGACAGATACTTAATGGTTTGGATTGCTTCAAATGGGACAGTAATATTTGTCAGCCATGTATCTGGAGAAATATGTGAGGACTATTCCTGTTTGATTCTGAACATGTTCATTGAAAGAGCTTCTGTTCCATGTACTTCAATGTCAGAGACAGGCTCACCCTATTGTTTGTGTATTGAGGTAATGTGCATTGTATTGCAGGAGCTCGAGGACGGAAAGTCTGCTAGTTAATTGGCTCACGTTGATTGAATCATTGTCATCTGTTAGTTGCTGAGTGGAAATAGTATACTGTTTGTGTTGGTTGTTCTTTAGATATAAAACATACACTATTGCTGCGCTCAAGGTAACATAAGAACAATATAAAATCAGCAAATAAACATTTGTGGGTAAAGCAGCCACACTAATCCGGAATGTGGCAGATTAAAAAAAGAATAAAAAATGACTGTGGCGCTAAACCCGCTTAGTAACAGTCCCAAATATGAGAAAAGCAGTCCATATGAGTCCGTCTCCACACTTTAAGAAGAATTTCCAGAGTAGAGAAAACCACCACCAGAAAGCACTCCAGCACCAATACTTCTTACCAGATGTAGTTGATCTCCATGACAGAGAATTGCGCATAACCGGTAAATCTCAGAAGGCTTCCCCCAATGTTATCCGATGGGCTCACAGAGTGGTGTGGTATGCAGAAAGAAAAAGGACATCACATAGCGCAGACTGCTTTTAAGGCTTTATTCCTACTTATAAAAGGGTACTCACAGGAAGAAGGAAGACATCTCGCATGTATTACAGATATGAGACCTCCCCGATGTTCCTGGGCGTCTTGACCACGAACCACCAGAACGATGGCCGCTCTGTCTCCTCCACGCTTGCGACACACGTCACCTAGCACGCCACCCAGAGTTTTCTCTACTCTGGAAATTCTTCTTAAAGTGTGGAGACGGACTCATATGGACTGCTTTTCTCATATTTGGGACTGTTACTAAGCGGGTTTAGCGCCACAGTCATTTTTTGTTCTTTAGATATGTTATTTCTATTTCTGTATACAATTTCATCTGCATATGATAATGTAATCAGGCAACCCCTGACCTGGTGGGGTAATTTGGTCAGGAGAGGGATGTGCTCATGTGTGTATAAATTGAGTGTGAAACTGTTCAATAAAGGAGAAGATTCCAGTACAAGCTAAGTTGTCGGCTAGCTTTGTATAAGGGCGGCTGGAAAATCTGATATCTATGTTCATAACTGGGAGGAAGCAGTATACTGACGGAAGACCACAAGTACAGTGTGGGTTGTGAATCTGTTACAGGCATGGCCTCCCCTAGGCCTCTAAAGGTATGATGTGGTATTTGGCACCAAGCCTTCAGTAGCAGATTCTTTAAACCCGGCCATACTGTACAATTGCCCTGTCAGGAATTTCCGCACTCGATCAGTGCCACAGGCTATAGCCTGCAGTGCTGATGAATGTATTATGACAGTGGGGAAGCCTCCCTGCTGTCAGAATACAATAGCTCAGCTGGGAAGCTTCAACCATCCACATCAAGTGTATGGATGTGGGAATTGGGTAATTTTTTTTGTTCAACCCACAAGTCCTGTAAGTTGCGAGGTGCGGCCTCAGCGGATGGGATTTGTTTTTCCAGCACATCCCACAGATGCTTGAATGGATTGAGAATTTGAAAGCCAAGTCAATGCCTCAAACTCGTTGTGTTCCTCAAACCACTCTTGAACCATTTTTGCAGTGTGGCAGGGTACATTATGCTGCTGAAAGAGGCAACTGCCAACAGGGGATACCATTTCCATGAACGGGTGTACTCAATCAGCAACAAATGTTTAGGTAGTTGGTATATGTCAAAGTAACATCCACATGAATGGCAGGACCCAAGATTTCCCAGAAGAACATTGCCCAAAGCATCACATTGCCTCCACCAGCTTGCCTTCTACCCATAATACATCCTGGTGCCATCTTTTCCCCAGGTAAGTGACACGCACACGCCCGACCATCCACATGATGTAAAAGAAAGCGTGATTAATTAGACCAGGCCACCTTCTTCCATTATTTCAAGGTCCAGTTCTGATGCACACATGCCCATTGTAGGGGCTTTTAGCTGTGGACGCGGGTCAGCATGGGGCACCCTGACGGGTCTGCGTCTACACAGCCTCATACACAACAAACTGCAATAAAACATTTTATCAGCTTTCAACACATCAACATCAGGGACAACATGTTTACTTGCTGCCTAATATATACCACTAACTTTAAAATGCCATTGTAATGAGATCATCAATGTTATTCACTTTACCGATCAGTGGTCATAGTGGTCAAGTTATAGCTGATTGGCGCATATCAAACAAAGCTTTATTTGGCGATATGTCAGACAGGAATGAAAAGTCTTTTCTTTAGTAGAGTCAGGGAAAGTGGAACCCCAATCAGATTTTTATCTCTATCCATTTCAAAGATATTTCTGATTATCCAATATGAGTTTACTGTATAAAACTTACTGGGAAGGGATTAGAAGACTTGGCGCTCTGGATGGACGGGAATATCACTTCTAAAAATCAACAAAAAAAAGTCATTAATTAAATGTGAAGTTTAAAAAGAACCTGTAATAGAAAAGATTAGATTTTTTTCTTAGATTTTTAGTGAATGTAGTGTACAGTATATTGGACATTTTTAAGCCACAGGGCAAAGAGGGTCACTTACCATATAGATGAGGTTAGTCACTTACCTTAGAGTTGAGAGGGCAGAGGGTCACTGGTCATAGAGGTAAGGGAACAGTGGGTCACTGGTCATGAAGGCAAGGGAACAGCAGGTCACTTACCATAGAGGTGAGGGAACAGAGGGTCACTGGTCATAGATTGATATCGGCGCTACCTTATAATGTATGAAGTAAAAACACACAAATATCAGAGTGTCACCAATATATAGTGAGTGAAACTCCTAAACGAAATAAATAAATAACCAATGTGTTTAATAAAATTCCAAATAAAAACAACCAATACGGTGATAGATGTACAAAATAACCATATACACTAATGGTGAACGTAAAAGGGAAAAAAGGAAAAAAAGAAAAAAAAGGGGGTTATCCCACAACCACAAGTGTATTTATCAGGTATAGAATTTCCTGATATATGTGCCACAACATGTGATATAAAAATAAATACTTGCTGCTGGGTGAAATTAAAACTGTCCACTAGGTGGCGTTTCCAATAAAAACTCATGCAGCAGTATGTGGTAAAATATACCACCATTAGTGTATATGGTTATTTTGTACATCTATCACCGTATTGGTTGTTTTTATTTGGAATTTTATTAAACACATTGGTTATTTATTTATTTCGTTTAGGAGTTTCACTCACTATATATTGGTGACACTCTGATATTTGTGTGTTTTTACTTGATACATTATAAGGTAGCGCCGATATCAATCACCACATTTTATATTGCACTCTTACCCTTGTACTCAAGGGTTGATTGGTGGCAGCTTACACCTTCCATTCACAACACCCCCCCCCCCCCCCCCATATGCACCTTAGTCCATAGCGCTGGTCATTTCTCTTTATCACTGGTCATAGAGTTGAGGGTCAGATGGTCAGCTACCATAGGGATGAGGGGACAGAGGGTCAATTACCATAGTGGTGAGGGGACAAAGGGTCACTTACCATAGAGGTGAGGGAACAGCAGGTCACTTACCATAGAGGTGAGGGGACAGAGGGTCACTTACCAAAGAGGTGAAGGGACAGAGGATAGCTTACCATAGAGGTGAAGGGACAGAGGGTCACTTACCATAGAGATGAGAGGCCAGAGGGTCACTTACCATAGAGTTGAGGGGACCGGGGGTCACTGGTCAGAGGTAAGGGAACAGCGGGTCACTTACCATAGGAGGTGAGGGGACAGAGGGTCACTTACCATAAAGGTGAGGGGACCATAGAGATGAGAGGACAGAGGGTCACTTACCATAGAGATGAGAGGACAGATGGTCACTTACCATAGAGTTGAGGGACAGAGGGTCACTGGTCATAGAGGTAAGGGAACAGCAGGTCACTTACCATAGAGGTAAGGGAACAGCGGGTCACTTACCATAGAGGTGAGGGAACAGCAGGTCACTTACCATAGAGGTGAGGGGACAGAGGGTCACTTACCAAAGAGGTGAGGGGACAGAGGATCGCTTACCATAGAGGTGAGGGGACAGAGGGTCACTTACCATAGAGATGAGAAGACAGAGGGTCACTTACCATAGAGTAGAAGGGACAGAGGGTCACTTACCATAGAGTAGAAGGGACAGAGGGTCACTGGTCATAGAGGTAAGGGAACAGCAGGTCACTTACCATAGAGGTGAGGGAACAGAGGGTCACTGGTCACAGAGGGGAGGGGACAGAGGGTCACTTACCATAGAGATGAGAGGACAGTGGGTCCCTGGCCACAGAAGTTATGGGACAGAAGGTCACTCTCCATAGATATTAAAGGACTACAAATCACTTACCTGTCCTGTCTGGGTCCTTGGTGCTGGGTAGGACCATGTAGTGTAGCTTCTCCTCCATCCCCTCACACAGAGAATCCTCTTGGTCACTCATCTCTGGGGTCTTGTGACTACTCTTTACAGTGGTGTCCATGTTCTCTGACTCTCCGCCCTGCAGGCTGCTGTCAAACTGATGTAGGTACGGAACTGCAGTGATCCCATTACTGTCCAGGTTCAGCAGACGTACACTACAGACAATAAGAATCAATTAATTATAAGAATATATTAGAAAATAAGATAACAAATCGATTGCTTCTTTCTACATACCGGGGACAAATGTGAAAGTGTGGGAATGGTGTCCCAATAGGGGAATTAAGAATAAATCAATGTAGAGCCCCATTGGAACGTAGAGCCCAGGGGGCTTAGCTCTGTCTAGGTCAGTATTAAGCCACTCCTTCTCCTGACACAAAGCCCCACCTCTGCATTAGCACTAAAATGTTAGAACTTCAGTGCACGTTAGAGCCTCCAGCATATGACAGCTGAATTTTAGGGGCGTGGCTTAACATGAACATGGGGAAGGGTTTAACCACTTTACCACCGGAGGATTTTGCTGTCTTACGTCCAGGCCACTTTTTGCGATTCGGCACTGTGCGACTTTAACTAACAATTGCGCGGTCGTGCGACGCCGTACCCAAACAAAATTTATGTCCTTTTTTTCCCACAAATAGAGCTTTCTTTTGGTGGTATTTGATCACCTGTGTGATTTTTACTTTTTGCGCTATAAAACAAAAAAAAGAGCGTTTATTTAAAAAAATAACAATATTTTTAACATTTTTTTATATGAAATTCCCCTATAAAAAAAATGTAAAAATCAAAACATTTTTTAATTTTTGGCCAATTTGTTTTCTGCTACCTATGTTTGGTAAAAAAAAAAAAAATCACAATAAGTGTATTTTGATTGGTTTGCGCAAAAGTTATTGCGTTTACTAACTAAGGGAAAGATTTCTGTCATTTTTGGTGTTTTTTTTTTTAACGAGTAATGGCGGCGATCTGCGATTTTTTTTGCGGGACTGCGACATTGCGGCAGACAGATCGGACCCTTGACTGACATTTTTGGGGGTACCAGTGACATTACTGCAGTAATCAGTGCTATATATATTCACTGTTACTGTAAAAATGACACTGGCTGGGAAGGGGTTAATTTTATTGGAGAGGGAGGGGTTAATGTATGCCTGGTGCTTACTGACGTGTGTGGGGGGAGGTGACTGAGTGAGTCAGGGACAGATCGCATGATCAGCTATGCTGAACCCTGCAATCTGTCACTTAGGAGATCCGCCCGCTCTGTTTACACAAGCGGGCGGATCTCCAAACTAGATTCCCCGACGATCGGGGAAGAGCAGCGGCGATCGCCGCCGCTCCTCCCCTGGCCCGACTCCCGCTGTGAATGAAAACAGCGGGGGAGCGCGCCTCCGGCGGCGCGCGAGCGCCGCCTACAGGGGGAGGAGCCCAGCGACGTAGGTCTACGTCGCTGGAGGATAACAAACCACTTTGCCGCAGTACAGTCAACGTGACTGGTCGGCAAGTGGTTAATTATGGGCAGTCGTCAAGGTCCATGTGCATCCTAAGCCTGGAATACAACGGGGCCTCACAGGGACACTGGAATCTCTTTGATTACCAAGCACAAGTATCACTAGCATTACATGCCGCACACCTATTCCTGGGTGCCCGGAGTCTCAATCCATGACACTTTTTTTCCCCATAGATAGCTGCAGCCCCATCAGATAATGCGGCTGCAGCTCAAGGTCCATGGAGACTCTCCTAGGTTCCTCCTGGCCTCTGATGTAATATGACACAGCCAAAAGGAAGTCTGGAGGGCAGATTTCCCCCGGCTGTCTGCCCTGTTGTATGTGACGGAAAAAAGCCCCTGGTGTATATGTGCCCCTGGGGTGGCAGCCCAGGGGTGCCGTAATTCTCACTGGTGAGGGGCAGCTTTGGCACCTTGGTCACTGCACCACACACACTTTTATCGCACCTGCCTCTTGGGATGGGCCTTTTGGCCGGGACCAGAGGAATTTTTTATTCCTGGCCGAGGGGCCTTTCAAGGTCCTGCACCTTGACACTACCTGCACTTCTCCACTTCCCCTTCCCCACTCTTGTGTGTTGTGTGTTTTTTATTTGTAGTTTTGTAACCTTTCCTATTCACTTTTTCACGATGAGTAGGGTGTGGGTCCTTGGGCCTACCTTGAAAGTCTTGGGAGGGGGTGGATATGGCCTTTTGGCTTAGTTCACCTTTCTTTCATGGGATCTCCCTTCAGGGGAGCCCCACCTAGTACTTGGGGTGGGCTGTTTTGGCAGTCCTCCCAGAGAATGGGGTTTGCCTGGTTTCGGTCGGGCAAACCAAAGTGAGTACCTCCTGTCCCTGTCAGGAGTCTTGCGCCCCGGGGGAATCATGATTAGGGTCCACCCTCTTTGGAGGAGGATCCTTTTGCACACCCTGTGCACTTTTTGTGTCCTCCATGTTTGCGTGTGTGCACCGGGTGATAGTTCGAGTGTGTTCACACACCACAGGCTTTAAAAAAAAAAAAAATGTGTTTGAGAAGTTTTTTGCTTTACAATAAAAAGGTTATCTCTGCTGCAGTGCCATCTTAAGAGAATTATAGGGCCCCGGGCAATGCAGTGCAGTGGGGCCCTGCCTACACAACCACCCACGAGAATAAAAATGCAAATTATCGATAAGGTGATATTTTTTTGGTACAGCAGTGCCAGGCTAATGACAGCTTCCAAGTTCAGCGGCTGGGTCTGGTGACCACACACACGGATGGGAGTCAGACTCAACTGTCCTGTGTGTGCCTGTTCCAGTGGAGGCAGACAGGCAATCCTGCAGTTGTGGGCTCCCCCTCCACGGCCCAAGTGGCCTGACAGCAACGCAGGGCCAACAGGCGCTTGCCACCTGCTAAGTTTGGCGGGGGGATGCACACGGTAATCGGGACTAATGCTTGGCTGGGGCTGGGTGCCATTCGGTAAGATGGCCCTGCTCTGCTGGAAGGGGGAGGTAGCATTTGTTTTGCTAAAACGTGGGTGGGGATTTTTTTCTTCTGTATGTGGGTGCTCCTGCTGAGGAGGTGGGTTACTTTTTTTTTTTTTTGTGAGGAGAGCAAGGAAGTGTTATAATAACCCCTGACATTATTAGGGATGTGGTGCAAAAAGATCGTAGGACCAGTCACCTTTATATATCTATGTGTTGTAATAAAATTACCATAGATCCATTCATTCAAATTGCTCTCCCGGATGATTCCCCAAACCATGAGTATGTCTGACATTCGGCAGAGTCAGTGGGCTGAACCCCCAAGCCCTTCACACAGGAAACGTGTTCACATGCTCTTACAATTACAGCAGTGCAGCTTTGGTACATTTACAGTGGGTACGGAAAGTATTCAGACCCCCTTAAATTTTTCACTCTTTGTTATATTGCAGCCATTTGCTAAAATCATTTAAGTTCATTCTTCTTCCTCATGAATGTACACATAGCACCCCATACTGACAGAAAAACACAGAATTGTTGACATTGTTGCAGATTTATTAGAAAAGAAAAACTGAAATATCACATGGTCCTAAGTATTCAGACCCTTTGCTGTGACACTCATATATTTAACTCAGGTGCTTTCCATTTCTTCTGATCATCCTTGAGATGGTTCTACACCTTCATTTGAGTCCAGCTGTGTTTGATTATACTGATTGGACTTGATTAGGAAAGCCACACACCTGTCTATATAAGACCTTCCAGATCACAATGCATGTCAGAGCAAATGAGAATCATGAGGTCAAAGGAACTGCCTGAAGAGCTCAGAGACAGAATTGTGGCAAGGCACAGATCTGGCCAAGGTTACAAAAAGATTTCTGCTGCACTTAAGGTTCCTAAGAGCACAGTGGCCTCTATAATCCTCAAATGGAAGACGTTTGGGACGACCAGAACCCTTCCTAGAGCTGGCCGACCGGCCAAACTGAGCTATCGGGGGAGAAGAGCCTTGGTGAGAGAGGTAAAGAAGAACCCAAAGATCACTGTGGCTGAGCTCCAGAGATGCAGTCAGGAGATGGGAGAAAGTTGTAGAAAGTCAACCATCACTGCAGCCCTCCACCAGTCGGGGCTTTATGGCAGAGTGGCCCGACGGAAGCCTCTCCTCAGTGTAAGACACATGAAAGCCCTCATGGAGTTTGCTGAAAAACACCTGAAGGACTCCAAGATGGTGAGAAATAAGATTCTCTGGTCTGATGAGACCAAAATAGAACTTTTTGGCCTTAATTCTAAGTGGTATGTGTGGAGAAAACCAGGCACTGCTCATCACCTGTCCAATACAGTCCCAACAGTGAAGCATGGTGGTGGCAGCATCATGCTGTGGGAGTGTTTTTCAGCTGCAGGGACAGGACGACTGGTTGCAATGGAGGGAAAGATGAATGCGGCCAAGTACAGGGATATCCTGGACAAAAACCTTCTCCAGAGTGCTCTGGACCTCAGACTGGGCCGAAGGTTTACCTTCCAACAAGACAATGACCCTAAGCACACAGCTAAAATAACGAAGGAGTGGCTTCACAACAACTCCGTGACTGTTCTTGAATGGCCCAGCCAGAGCCCTGACTTAAACCCAATTGAGCATCTCTGGAGAGACCTAAAAATGGCTGTCCACCAACGTTTACCATCCAACCTGACAGAACTGGAGAGGATCTGCAAGGAGGAATGGCAGAGGATCCCCAAATCCAGGTGTGAAAGACTTGTTGCATCTTTCCCAAAAAGACTCCTGGCTGTATTAGATCAAAAGGGGGCTTCTACTAAATACTGAGCAAAGGGTCTGAATACTTAGGACCATGTGATATTTCAGTTTTTATTTTTTAATAAATCTGCAACAATGTCAACAATTCTGTGTTTTTCTGTCAGTATGGGGTGCTATGTGTACATTCATGAGGAAGAAGAATGAACTTAAATGATTTTAGCAAATGGCTGCAATATAACAGAGTGAAAACTTTAAGGGGGTCTGAATACTTTCCGTACCCACTGTATATCCTGACAGTTGCAAAGTACTGTGTGTGTGCAAATCTCCCCCTAAGATAGCTCTAATATGGGACCTCAAAGACTTGAATAGGGGAAAGCTTTCAGTCTTATCACTGCATAGAGTTTACCTTTTAAGTCCAGCCAGGCTCACAAATACGGATGGGTGTGAGAGTCTATTGTTATCCAACATCAGAATTTCCAGGCATGGAAACATCGTCATATGGTCGTCATTCCTACATAGGAAGAGAATTTTAGATGATTTTAGCTGTGTTTTTCATAACACCCCCAATAAAACCCACATACTGCTAATGTGAGAGATGGTTTCATGTTTATGTCCTCCTTCTCCCAGTCCTTTCTTGCCCATTGTATACTGTATTTATACATTTTTGTTGATCGCAATTGCAGATATTTTAGTAAGGTTTTCACTGATGCATTTTAGGTAAACTTGGAAAATGGCAACCAACTATATGTTACATACACAGACCACCACCTTCTCCATAATATGCTATTTGTTTCCTACACTGACCTATCACAAAGGGTAGATATCCATGGGGGCAATTTATAAAGCAGCAGTATGGTATGGCTTTACAGTGGATAGCACCAGGCATTTATATTTAACCACTTTGCCACTGAGTACCGGAGTACTACTGCGGCAAAGTGGCACGATCCCGTCTGACGACGTAGACCTACGTCGCCAGACTCCTCCCCTGTAGGAGGTGCGCTCCCGCTATTTTCATTCACAGCGGGAGTCGGGCCAGGGGAGGAGCAGTGGCGATTGCCGCTGCTCTGCCCCGATCGTCGGGGATCTAGTGTGGAGATCCGCCCGCCTGTGTAAACACAAGCGGGCGGATCTCCATAGTGACAGGGACTGACAGATCGGAGTGTTCAGCATAGCTGAACATCCGATCTGTCCCTGTCTCACACAGTCACCTCCCCCCCCCACACGTCAGTAAGCACCAGGCATACATTAACCCCTCCCTCTCCAATAAAATTAACCCCTTCCCTGCCAGTGTCATTTTTACAGTAACAGTGCATATGTATAGCACTGATTACTGCAGTAATGTCACTGGTCCCCCCAAAAGTGTCAAAAATGTCAGTCAAGAGTCCGATCTGTCCGCCGCAATGTCGCAGTCCCGCAAAAAAAAAAAAAAAATCGCAGATCGCCGCCATTACTCGTTAAAAAAAAAAAACACCAAAAATGACAGAAATCTTTCCCTTAGTTAGTAAACGCAATAACTTTTGCGCAAACCAATCAAAATACGCTTATTGCGAGATTTTTTTTTACCAAACATGGGTAGCAGAAAACAAATTGGCCAAAAATTTTTAAAAAAAATTGGTTTTTACATCTTTTTTGGGGGGGAATTTCATATAAAAAAAATGTTAAAAATATTGTTATTTTTTCAAAATAAATGCTCTTTTTTTGTTTATAGCGCAAAAAGTAAAAATCGCACAGGTGATCAAATACCACCAAAAGAAAGCTCTGTTTGTGGGGAATAAAGGACGTCAATTTCGTTTGGGTACGGCGTCGCACGACCGCGCAATTGTCACTTAAAGTCGCACAGCGCCGAATCGCAAAAAGTGGCCCGGACGTAAGACAGCAAAATGCTCCGGTGGTAAAGTGGTTAATGTATGATTCCTGCGCTATCTTGGATACTTCTAACTACCCTAATGCTGCACCACTGAAACTGGTACTATAAAACAGTTATATCAATACTGAAAGAAAGGGAGGTTGTGATGCGCTTCAGGGTATTTATAAAATATAGTAAAGTGCTTGTAGTGATTCACCTTTAAGAATATAAATATATAAATAAATAAATGTATCTAAAATTCATACAATCCTAATATAATTTTCAAAGTGTATCTTGTAGTGCATAAAAATACATATAAAGTGCTTGGTGAATATCAGGTGACTTTAAAAATTCTTAGTAATTAATAGGTGCTTCACCTATGTGCTTCTCTAAAGTGCTCTATGCATGTGGTGACAAATATATATATAAATAGTGAATTACAGTGAAATCAATCAATATTCCAGCAAAAACTTCCAATATATCAAAATCTGTGCAAAATTTGCAAATTCGCATATATTTGAATGTCTGGTTTCCACAGTGGTATTTTTAAAACAGTTCTTGATCAAGTGGCTGCGCTGTTGTCCATCAGACAATATGAGTGCAATAAACCGGTGATACTGTGATTAATTTTCCTCCACCTTGTGCCGTGATATCACCTCTAGGTGTACTAAACTCTCACCTCTAAGCAGAGGGTAATACACCTGTAAAGAAACACAGGCGCCACTCTAAGTGCAGTAGCTGGAATTTTATTAAAAGGATGCAACTGAATGTGGGGTACTCACAAGGGCAATAAGTAATCAAGCACATCAGAGAATGCTCCGGTGGAGAGTCAGGATGGCCAGAGCGGTAGCGATGGGCAGGCTGCAGCGATATCGCTGTACTTCCTCGTCCCGGGGACACTCAGGTGCCGGTCTGTCGTCACTTCCGGGAGCGTGGGCATGGGCGTGATTACGTCATGGCGCCGGCGACGCGTTCTCGGAGCATGCGCTCCTTCTTCAGGCCGATCCCTCGCATGCTCCGAGAACGCGTCGCCGGCGCCACGACGTAATCACGCCCACGCTCCCGGAAGGGACGACGGACCGGCACCTGAGTGTCCCCGGGACGAGGAAGTACAGCAATATCGCTGCAGCCTGCCCATCGCTACCGCTCTGGCCATCCTGACTCTCCACCGGAGCATTCTCTGATGTGCTTGATTACTTATTACCCTTGTGAGTACCCCACATTCAGTTGCATCCTTTTAAAAAAAAAATTCCAGCTACTGACCTTAGAGTGGCGCCTGTGTTTCTTTTCAGTTGGCAACAAGCAAAACTTCTACCTTGTCACTAGAGCTGCCTAAGGAGTGCACATTGGAATTTTTTATGGACTGTGTCACATATGGACTTATGGACTTTTTATATCACATTGATTGTCCTTTTCACGAGTTCATCAGTATGTGTCCAGTATTATCGGTATAGTCTTTTGGTGATACTGTTTCTCCCCGTGGTGCGCCAGTTATTTATTATTTATCTCTCTGGATGGGGGTTGATCACTTCTCTCCCTTTGTTCCAGCGTGGTATCTAGTGTATATACTCTGTTCTTGAGCTTGCTGTATGGATTCCCGACCTTGTCCTAAAGACCTTGTCCTATTGCAGGTGTTTTCTATGCCTTCCTCTGAATACAGCTTCTTGGGGTGAGTCTCGCTTCCTTTTGGAAGACATGGCTACTGGGGGTCTCACACGGGACAGCTGTGCGGATATTGGGAGCGTCCTATGGTGTCCAGAAGTTCCAGGATGGCTCCAGTGATCACCAAATGCCCGGCTAACAGCAGGGTGGTGAATGGCACACATGCACAGAAGATTGAAACTGGAAGCTCTGCCAATGGCGAGCAGTTGCGCTGGGTCAGATGTCCTACTAAAAGCGGGTGACCTCTAAAGTGTGCCCAGCATGACAATATGCTCTGCTGTTCCTGAGATCTGGGTTACCCTGTGGATGCATCGATTGCTCTGTGGACTAGGTCCAAGATACATGAGTATGTTTGGCTTGAGGTCAGCAGAAGGGACTAGATGCCATGTGGGCTGCTAGGAAGTAACTCCACTTGTTTTAGAAAAGAAAAATAAATCAGTAATAACCAAAATGAAAAATTTTGGAGATGTCTATGCTCTGATGTGCATTGTAGAATTTCTACAAGGTTTGCAATTGCAATTGAACAGATATCCGACAATGATATCCGACAATGATATCAAGACAATGATCCAAAACATAAAGCAAAATCTACAATGGAATGGTTCACAAATAAACATATCCAGGTGTTAGAATGGCCAAGTCAAAGTCCAGACCTGAATCCAATCGAGAATCTGTGGAAAGAACTGAAAACTACTGTTCACAAACGCTCTCCATCCAACCTCACTGAGCTCGAGCTGTTTTGCAAGGAGGAATGGGCAAAAATTTCAGTCTCTCGATGTGCAAAACTGATAGAGACATACCCCAAGCCACTTACAGCTGTAATCGCAGCAAAAGGTGGCGCTACAAAGTATTAACTTAAGGGGGGCTGAATAATTTTGCACGCCCAATTTTTCAGTTTTTTATTTGTTAACAAAGTTTGAAATATCCAATAAATTTAGTTCCACTTCATTTTTGTGTCCCACTTGTTGATTCTTCACAAAAAATTACAGTTTTATATCTTTATGTTTGAAGCCTGAAATGTGGCAAAAGGTCGAAAAGTTCAAGGGGGCCGAATACTTTCGCAAGGCACTGTAAACCAATAAAAGAATAGTTTGTTTGGATTTCAGAGTTGGCTGCTCTATCAAGCATTATTATTTTTTGTTGCAGGAGCCCTAAAGTATTGCACCAGCGATCAGCAGATTGCTAATACCATGCAGGTCTCCTGAACACTGTCATTGTGTCTGCTTCCTCGTACCTCCCGTACAGATAAGGCGATACTCCCTGATTGGAAGACTCCATGAACCTTTGGGAACATGTAACATCTTCTCACTCCTGTAGCCTCTCCCCAATCCAAGGCCTCTCTGTGACAGCAGATGGGGGGATCTTCTCCCCGTGCCTGCTGTCACTATTTGACAACAATTGAATGATTGGCGTGGCTGTGTGGGCGCAGTCCCCACACGGCCGCATCATTCGTTTACAGGGTTCTGTGAATGAATGAACTACAAGAACGGATAGCCTTTGTGGCTGATTGTGCACTCTAGGCCAGTGGTCCTCATCCTCAACTCCGGTCCTCGAGGCCCACTAACAGGTCAGGTTTGCAAGATAACTAAATTACATCCCAGGTGATATCATTTGCTGCTCAGTGATTGCAGTATTCTAGTCTGCATCTCCCCAAGGTAATATTTAAAATCTGGCCTGTTACTGTGCCCTTAGGACCGGAGTTGAGGACCACTGCTCTAGGCAGTTAATTGATTCTTCCTGTCTTTGTGAAACTACCTGCCAGTGCGATGTATGAGCAGACAGTTTACAATGGTCTGTAGGAGTCACTGATCGCGGACGCAATGCTTTACAGGCTCCCATAAAAAAATAGTAAATGCACATTATTTTTTATTTGCAAAAATATGTGCATTTTTTATAATTTTTTTTAAAGTGAACTTATCCTTTAACCACTTAGCCCCGGAAGATTTTACCCCCATTCCGACCAGGGGGTATTTTGCGATTCGGCACTGCGTGACTTTAACTAACAATTGCTCGGTCGTGCGACGCTGTATCTAAACTAATTTGACGTCCTTTTTTTCCCACAAACAGAGCTTTCTTTTGGTGGTATTTGATCACCTGTGCGATTTTTTGATCATGCGCTATAAACAAAAAAATAGCTTCAATTTTGCAAAAATAACAATATTTTTCACATTTTTTATATAAAATTCCCAAAAAAAAAATTAAAAATCAAAATTTTTAACATTTTCGGCCAATTTGTTTAATGCTACATATGTTTGGGAAAAAAAAAATCGCAAAAAGGGTATTTTGATTGGTTTGCACAAAAGTCATCGCGTTTACTAACAAAGGGAAAGATTTTTGTAATTTTTGTTGTTTTTTTTTTAACGCGTAATGGCGGCGATCTGCGATTTTTTTTTTGCAGGACTGCGACATTGCGGCGGTCAGATCGGACCCTTGACTGACATTTTTGACACTTTTGGGGTTACCAGTGACATTACTGCAGTAATCAGTGCTATATATATGCACTGTTACTGCAAAAATGACACTGGCAGTGAAGGAGTTAACTGTATTGGAGAGGGAGGGGTTAAGTATGTCCTAGGGGCGTGTTTCTAACTGTGATTGGCTGTGGCTTGAGGTGTAAGAACAGAGATCAACGGTCCTACATAGTAGAACTGTGTGATCTCCATTCTTACACAGGGGAGAATGACAGGCGGCTTTGTTTACATTAGCCGCCTGCCTTTCTTCCGGTGTAACGGACGATCGCGAGGGGGGGGGGGTCCGTGACCACATGGGAGCGCGCCTCCGGGGGCGCACGCTCGCTCCCTAGACCCTCACAGGCTAGCGACGTAGTACTACGTCGTCGCTTTGCCTGTGAGGGGCTGACCGCCGCAGTAAATAAATAGTTGTGCGGCGGTCGGCAAGCGGTTAACAATTTCAGCCCGGGAAGGTTTTGCCCCCTAATGACCAGGCCATTTTTATTTATTTATTTTTTTACTAATAATGGCAGCGATCATCGATTTATAGCGGGACTGCGACATTGCGGCGGACAGATCGGACCCCTAACTGACATTTTTGGCACTTTTGGGGGGACCAGTGACATTACTACAGAAATCAGTGCTAAAAATTCGCAATTTGCTGTAATAATGACACTGGCAGGGAAGGAGTTAACACCAGGGGCGATCAAAGGGTTAAATGTATGCCTAGGGGGTGTTTTCTAACTGTGGGGGGGGAGGGACTTGTGGAATCAACACAGAGACCGGTGTTCCTGAACAGGAGGCACACAGGAGCTCTGTTGCAAATAAATAACTTCACCCTAATTATAAAGTGTTACAATGGTGTAAAAATTTAGTGCCAATATTAGAAATCAAAATATTTCTGCGTGATTTGATTAAACAAAAATAACAATCCATAAATCATTACATCTGCAATAGTGCATATACATAAATAAAGTCCCAAAAAATATATAAATCTATTAAGCCTCAAAAAAGTTAAATTCCTTAAGCAAGTAGCCAGTGTAAGTGTGAAGTGCTTAGGTGCTCCTTAACCACTTAAGCCCCGGAAGATTTTACCCCCTTCCTGACCAGGGGGTATTTTGCGATTCGGCACTGCGTGACTTTAACGGACAATTGCGCGGTCGTGCGATGCTGTATCTAAACGAATTTGGCGTCCTTTTTTTCCCACAAACAGAGCTTTCTTTTGGTGGTATTTGATCACCTGTGCGATTTTTTGATCATATATAATTTTATATAAACAAAAAAAGAGCGTACATTTTGCAAAAATAGCAATATTTTTCACATTTTTTTATATGAAATTCCCCCCAAAAAAATGTAAAAATCTAAATTTTTTAACATTTTCGGCCAATTTGTTTTATGCTACCTATGTTTGGTAAAAAAAAAAAATCGCAAAAAGCGTATTTTGATTGGTTTGCGCAAAAGTTATCGCGTTTACTAACAAAGGGAAAGATTTTTGTCATTTTTGTTGTTTTTTTTTTTTTAACGCGTAATGGCGGCGATCTGCGATTTTTTTTGCGGTACTGCGACATTGCGGCGGACAGATCGGACCCTTGACTGACATTTTTGACACTTTTGGGGTTACCAGTGACATTTCTACAGTAATCAGTGCTATATATATGCACTGTTACTGTAAAAATACACTGGTAGTGAAGGGGTTAACTTTATTTGGGAGGGAGGGGCTGTGTGTGTCCCTAGGGGCGTGGTTTCTACTGTGATTGGCTGTGGCTTCAGATGTATGAAGAGTGATCAACGGTTCTACATAGTAGAACCGTATGATCATCCTTCATACACAGGGGAGAATGACAGGCAGCTTGTTTACACAAGCTGCCGGACTTTCTCCCTCTCCCCCGACGATCGCCGAGTGACCGGTGGACATCGGGTCCGCCGGTCACACGCGCGGTGGGGTCCGTGACCACGCGGGAGCGGGAGCGCGCCTCCGGGGGCGCGCGCTCGCTCCCTAGACCCTCACAAGCTAGTGACGTAGCCCTATGTCACTTTGCCTGTGAGGGGCTGACTGCCGACGTAGATCGGCGTTAGGCAGTCGGCAAGTGGTTAATAGACAAATTGGTGACAATCCGTGCCAAAAGATGAAGTGCAATGGTGCGAGGGTCCACTCCCCATGAATACTGCCACTTACCAGACTGCCAGGACCCCTTAGCAATATTGCATGTGGGTCAAACGCACTTAGTCCGGTGTGGAGTGGGGTCTTTGCTTTAAGGGCTGATCCTGTGGACTCCAATACCAATCTTTCCTCGGTGGGCCAATCAGTATGGGACCATAAAAAGGAAAACTCACAATAGTGTAATCCCGTTTCCAAATTTTATTAAATAGTGCAGAGAATAAAACTCACATAATAGAAGTATAATCAGGCCTTGTAATAATACGATCTCCTTGCGGCAAAAGAGACTTCCTGGTTTACAGAGGAAGACCCCTATAGACGCATATGTGTGGCACCCAGGAGTTAAGGCCCACCCTTTCTGCCGCTGCATAGATGCATTACAGTGGTGGGCGGAGGTTAAAAAAATACAGAATGATGCACCCTATAAGCCTAAAAAATAATTTTGGACGTATAGATTGGGGAGGGGGATATTAAAATGGAACTGTACCAAGCAGGTCCCCGCAGATTTTACTATAATATGCACAGCATACATGCACTTTATGGCAGACTTTCCCCATAGAGCAGTGATGGGGAACTTTGGCACCCCAGATGCTTTGGAACTATATTTCCCATGATGCTTAACTAAACTGCAGAGTACATGAGCATCATGGGAAATGTAGTTCCAAAACATCTAGGGTGCTAAGGTTCGCCATCACTGCCAGAGTGTTCTCCTCTATTGATGCGAGGTCTATGCACTCCCTCAATACTCCATCACCGCCATGTTCTCTTGATCTTCATCTGGGTCCTTTTCATAATGGCTTAAGCTATAGCCTTGAATCTGTAATGCAATCTGTAACAGATCAACTGGCACCCTGACTGGGTACCTCAGTTGACAGATGCTCCTAGTGCTTCCCGAGGGCTCCAAGCACTCCACCAGACACCATAACCACCGCAGACCTCACGAACCGTCGCAGCTGGATGGGGTCTCACCATCTCCTACCCACCCTGGACCTACAACAAGGCTCCAGATGAACCTCTCTTTCCCCAGAGTGAAGCAGGAACAAACTCTTACAAGAGTTTAGGGATTATTCAAGGGAGTATGAAGAGCATAGCCATCCCTTGTAGCAGATTCCCCCAATAAGAGACAGGACTCTAGATTGAGGGTGAAGTAGAACTTAAGGTTAAATGGTACAGCTGCTCTTTTATACAGTTTTCCCCCACAAGGTTACCTAGATTGAGGGTGAAGTAGAACTTAAGGTTTAATGGTACAGCTGCTCTTTTATACAGTTTTCCCCCACAAGGTTACCGCCCAGGTGGACCTTGTGGGGAACAGGACATGAAATTCACAATCCAATAAAAACAGAGTTTTACACTCAGTCACTCCCATACAATGTACACAATCCCTCCCCTCTGCCTGATTACATTATCATATGCAGATGAAATTGTATCCAGAAACAGAATTAACCTGAACTAATTATCTAGCCATCTGGACAGAACATGTGAGGTCAATAACATTTAACAATGGGACAGGCAGACTTAACACAACACACATCTCACCTCAAAACAGACAATAGGACAAGACTGCCAATGACAGTCAGTCCGTCTCCCACACCGAAGCACATGGAATACACAGTGCTGTATTTTGGCCTAGGCTGACAAGGCCCAGACCTAGGGCGGCACTTTGCAGGGGGGCAGCAAAAAAGCCGCCCCCTCCACCTGAGACTCTTTTGGCCACTTGTTGCTAGAGCCGCCTCTCCCACCTCTCTCTCTCACCCTCCTCCTCTCTCTCTCTCACTCACTCACTCACTCACCCCTCTCTCTCTCTCCCCCCTCTCTCTTTCTCTCTCACCCCCTCTCTCTCAACCCCTCTTCTCTCATCACCCCTCTCTTTCTCTCTCTCACCCCCTCTCTCTCTCTCTCATCCCCCCTCTCTCTCATCCTCCCTCTCTCTCATCCTCCCTCTCATCCTCTCTCTCTCTCTCTCTCTCACCGCCCCCCCCTCTCTCTCTCTCACCCCCCCCCTCTCTCCCTCCCTCCCTTCCTCACCCACCCCCCCTCTCTCCCTCCCTCCCTTGCTCACCCACCCCCCCTCTCTCTCTCATTTCCCCCCTCTCTCTCTCTCCCTCACCCATCCCCCCTCTCTCTCTCCCACCCCCTCTCACCCCCCTCTTGTGAGATCTCAGGGATTCATGCTGGCACTTGGAGTCCTTCAATCTTGGAGGGAGTCACATCCGTTAAAAAGGAAGGAGTAGGGCAAATTTACATAGGAGGGGGAAAGGGGGGGGACAAATTTTAGTCTTGCCTAGGGCAGCACAAAACCAAAATACACCACTGGGAATACACACATAGGTGTCACAGACTTCATGGCAACAGGCCACATGTCTCACAGTGCAAAGGGGACCAAATCTTCATATTCCTTGAGAGAAATTGCTGACAAACATTACTCTCCCATTTGAAGTCATCCAAACCATCCTCTCAGCAACCCCCAAGCACCCGTCCCTCACTTTCAGTGACGGTGAGCCCCGTCACACAATCTGTCTCACTGCTCCTGATAAACATTGCCCAATGTCTCTTCTGCCATAAAACTCTATCTCTAGCACACTTTTATACTTTTATTTCAGTTCCTTTAGTTAAAAAAATAATCTGCCCTGGGTGTCAAATATGCAAGATTGACAAGCAAAGTTGTGCCAGACAGGACTCAACATACAGGAGTGACCGGTTCTCTTTTAATATAATACTATAAAAGAAAAAATCATCCATAATAATTGGCCACATGCAGAAAATCAAAAACAGGAACCATTTTTTTAATGTTAATTAAATGAGCGGTACTCACCGTGGTGGAGCAGTCAGGTCGGGGGGCAGCTGAGTCAGCTCATTTCCTGTTAGGTAGAGTACTCTGAGCCGTGGGAGTACCCCTAGCTGTGTAATGTCACCTGGAGACAGGCAGTTGTATGATAGATCCAGGACCTGTGATACAAGACATAGTATGCATTGACCTACCGAAATGTTGGAGTAATAAATCAACCTTTTTCTTACTTCTAGACTCTATTGGAAGATCTATGAGCAGGGGCAGACTGGCAACTTTCGAGCCCAGGGGGAAAGTACAAACCAGAGGCCCATGGTGCAGCGACTCGGCCCCACTCCCACTTTCCCTCGCCCCCCCCCCTCCCACTCTCACAATCCTCCTCCTGACCCCAATCCCAAGCTGAAGCCCTGTTAGATACTCTCTACTTACTGGCTGAATCTGGGTACCTGACCTGGCCAGCAGCGGGCGGTTGGGGGAACTGGGACAGCTCGGTTTGGGCTGGCTGGGGTAGAAGAGTCTCCAGTGGGGCATGGAACCGGCCTCTGCTCAGACACAGTTTACACCATCCAAGCTGAGGGGGGGGGGGGGGCTGCGCTTTGTCCTTGTCTTCATCCCGCACTCAGTAGCTCAGCGGTGGGGACTTTTTACTTCTCTTCACCAGGAATCCTTTAGGCATGTCTGTGGCAGAAGTGGTGCAGCCTTTTTATGGGGTATCCGAGCGGCCCGGGGGGGGATTTGCCCCCCTGGCCCAGTCCTCCCCTGTCTATGAGTGCCTTCTATGGCAGGGGAACCCGGTTGCAAGTACTCAGGTTCTCTCATATATTGCTTTATTGAAGATCCTTCGACACAGTACAAACAGCTGACGCTTTTCTGCCTATATGGCCTCATTCATAGCTACACTATAGCCATAAGGGCAGAAACGCGTTGGTTGTTGTACCATGTGGAAGGATCTTCAATAAAGCAATATGGGAGACAATGTGAGTGCTAGTAATTGTGTTTTTATGCTTTTATACTGGACCCGGAAATAGGAACTTACCATGCACTATACAGTGCCTTGAAAAAGTATTCATACCCCTTGAAATTTTTGTCATGTTACAATCAATAACGTAAATGTATTTTATTGGGATTTTATGTGATAGACCAACACAAAGTGGCACATAATTGTGAAGTGGAAGGAAAATGATAAATGGCTTTCAAAACAAATAAATCTGTGAAAAGTGTGGCGTGCATTTGTATTCACCCCCCTGAGTCAATACTTTGTAGAACCGCCTTTCACTGCAATTACAGCTGCAAGTCTTTTTGGGGATGTCTCTACCAGCTTTGCACATCTAGAGAGTGACATTTTTGCCCATTCTTCTTTGCAAAATAGCTCAAGCTCTGTCAGATTGGATGGAGAGCGTCTGTGAGCAGCAATTTTCAAGTCTTGCTACAGATTCTCAATTGGATTTAGGTCTGGACTTTGACAGGACCATTCTAACACATGAATATGCTTTGATCTAAACCATTCCATTGTAGCTCTGGCTGGATGTTTGTCGTGCTGGAAGGTGAACCTCAACCCCAGTCTCAAGTCTTTTGCAGAATCTAACAGGTTTTCTTCTAAGATTGCCCTGTATTTGGCTCCATCCATCTTCCCAGTCCCTGCTGTAGAAAAGCATCCCCACACCATGATGCTGCCACCATCATGTTTCACAGTGAGGATGGTGTGTTCAGGGTGATGAGCAGTGTTAGTTTTCTGGCACACATAGAATTTTGCTGTTAGGCCAAAAAGTTCAATTTTGTTCTCATCTGACCAGAGCACCTTCTTCTACATGTTTGCTGTGTCCCCCACATGGCTTCTCCCAAACTGCAAACGGGACTTCTTATGGCTTTCTTTCGACAATGGCTTTCTTCTTGCCACTCTTCCATAAAGGGCAGATCTATGGAGAACATGACTAATATAGTTGTCCTGTGGACAGATTCTCTCACCTGAGATGTGGATCTCTGCAGCTCCTCCAGAGTTCCCATTGGACTCTGGGGATCTTGGCTGCTTCTCTGATTAATGCTCTCCTTGCCCGGCCTTTCAGTTTAGGTGGACGGCCATGTCTTGTTAGGGTTGAAGATGTGCCATACTCTTTCCATTTTTCGGATGATGCTCAGAGCTTGGGATATTTTCTTTATAACCTAACCCTGCTTTAAACTTCTCCACAACTTTATCCCTGACCTGTCTGGTATGTTCCTTGGCATTCATGATGCAGTTTGTTCACTAAGGTTCTCTAACAAACCTCTGAGAACCTCACAGAACAGCTGTATTTATACTGGGATTCGATTACACACAGGTGGACTCCATTTACTAATTAGGTAATTCTGAAGGTAATTGGTTCCACAACATTTAAGTTAGGGGGTATCAGAGTAAAGGGGGCTGAAAACAAATGCACACCACACTTTTCACATATTTATTTGTAAAAAAATTTGAAAACCATTTATCATTTTCCTTCTACTTCACAATTATGTGCCACTTTGTGTTGGTCTATCACAGAAAATCTCAATAAAATATATATATATATATATATATATATATATATATATACACATTACGGTTTGCAAGTGGTTTACCGAGTTTATAGCTAAGGATACAGATCTAACCCCAGTATTTTTCTTACGAAAGCGGTCAAAGCGTGTTATTAGTCACTGGATCACTTTCAAAGGCAGCGGGAGGGGGATGTTGCTTGCCAGTGTATTTCGGGCTTACTAGTTCCACCAGCGCACCCAAGAAACAATCCGACCGGTCGTCTGGTCACAGAGGTGAACAGAGACCAGACAGTCTCTAATCGCCTCTATGGACTTGGAAGACTGGAACGACGTCATGATGCCACTTCCAGTCTAGGGTGGAAGTAAACTATTTTTATTTATTTTTTGAAGCAAAAGATTATTATTATTATTATTTTTTTGTTTTGTTTTGCTTTTAAAGGTAAATGAGAGATCTGGGGTCTTTAGGATCCCAGATCTCTTCATAAAGAGGACTTGTCATCCTTATTTCTATTACAAGGGATGTTTACATTCCTTGAAATAGGAATAAAAGAAATGAAAAAATTAAAAGAGATAGTGTAAAAATAAAAAATAAAATGAATAGGAAAAAAAAGAATTGAAAGTGCCCCCATCCTTCCAGAAGTGAGCACTTCCTTAAGTCGCGCGCACATATGCAAATGGTGTTCGCACCACCCATGTGAGGTATCGCCTCGAACGTTAGAGTGAGAGCAATAATTCTAGTGCTAGACCTCCTCTGTAACACTAAACAGGTAACCTGTAAAAAATTTTAAAGCTTCGCCTATGGAGATTTTTAGGTAGTTGGTCGCCAATTTTAAAGCATGACATGTTAGGTATCTATTTACTCTGCACTACATCCTCTTTTATATTTTATTTAAAACAATGGTTATATATTGTTTTTCTTTTGTTTTACTTTTGTATTTTTTCCAAAAAAAGCACTGCACAAATAATGTTTGAAATAAGAAATTGCAACGATCGCCATTATATTCCCTAGGGTCTCTGCTGAAAAAAAAAATATATATATATATATATATATATATATATATATATATATATATATATATATATATATATATATATATATATATATATATATAAAATGTTTGGGGATTCTAAGTACATTTCTAGCAAAAAAGAGCCAGAAAAGGCCTGGTCTTCAAGTGGGTAATCAACACACAAACCTTTTTCTCTGTTGTGGTTCATCCATTTTCAGACTAATTTTTTTTTTAACATTTTTCCCACACATGCTAAAATGTGAATTTTAACATAAAAATTAGGGAACTCCTTAAAAATAAAATTTTATGCCTCCTTTCCAGCACTGCCATTTTCGTGCCAGCGTAGATATGCCAAAATCACATCTGCACATGTAGGATGTTTCCAGCATGGTTGCAAGGATGGCACAGTTTTTGGACTGCTATGCTACCTGTCTTTGCACAGGCGTGGGAAAACCATGCGCATGCACAGATGTACGGTGTAACCCGCACATGAGCAGATGTGCCACCAGACTGTCAGGACCCAATTCCTGTGCATTGTACATAAACTAGGAGGGGGCACGGGGATTCCAGACGTCCTGTGGAAATGCTGCTTAAATGTTTAAAAATATAAATATATTAAAAAATATCCAATTTAAATAGGGATATTTTTTTTTTTTAAATTTTAAAGTCAGGTACTACAAATAGCCAGCTTCCGATTGTGTATGTGCAAGCTCATGCAGCGCACTGTGAATGCTATGAGGAAGGCGTAAAGCCGAAACGCATCAGCATCTGTCATGTTGTCACCGCTATCCATGTTGGAATAAAGCATTTTACTTGGAAGAAGACTTTTTCGTGTGCCGGCTTTATTCATATTACAGCGCACTGTGAATGGTCCTGTAGCTGCTTATAAGTACTAAATAATGTAATTTGGCCATTAGTAAAACATATACTGTAATTCTGTTTTTTTTTTTTTTAGACGTGACCATCTGTATATCCCCATTGGGGAGATGTGTTGCTTGCTAACAACTAATCACCAGCATTGATTTAAGGCGTGCCTGCGTTGCCCCAGTCCACACTTTGTACAATGAGGACAATAATAGCAGCAGATGAATATGGTCCATAATGCACTCAACAAGTCCACGTGTCCCAGGGAAGCTTTTTGCATACAACGGACTGATTAAAATCCACCTAATATTATTTATTTACCACCGATTTCTGTGATTGGCCCGATTAATATTTCATATATCTTCTGCTAATGGATTCCTGTGTACAATTGTGATATATTGTATGTCCATTGCTCCTTGTATATAGAAGGCTGTGTGACAGACCCGTACACAAAATCTATTTTTCACTGCAGGAACTTCACAATTAGCGAAGAAAAAGCAACAAAAGGACATGAAGAATCATTAAAGAATCATTTAAATAAACATGTCACCTGCGTTAAAGCTTACTCACAGGCAAACTCTTTGAAAATATGGCTGAAATGCAGCTTTAAGCAATTTAAGATCCTCCCAGAAGGTTAGGTGTAACTGGGAAGCTGCTGATGGCATGCATGGCATATTGTGCACCTACTAGACACCTTGTACCAAGCTCTGTTCCCCACCCTTT
Source organism: Pelophylax lessonae (assembly GCF_965119305.1). Classification (NCBI taxonomy): domain Eukaryota; kingdom Metazoa; phylum Chordata; class Amphibia; order Anura; family Ranidae; genus Pelophylax; species Pelophylax lessonae. The sequence goes on along the minus strand of NC_138769.1, from coordinate 726,739,162 downwards.
AACAATCCAATACCAGAGCCAAAGAAGAAATAGACACTGGTCGTGAATTGCCAACTTTTCACTCTGCAACTTTACTCCTTGAAGAACCAATGCCACAGGACCAGCACATAAGTAAGCACTAAAACGATAGCTCTTCTTCACTGACCACTAGTGAATGGACACTGTTCTCCACTGACCACCACTGAACCAACATAGCTCTTCTTCTGACTACCTGAACCAAGGTGGCCCTTTATTGACTGCCACTGAACCAACACTGTTCTTCAATGACAGCCACTAAACCAATATGGCTCTTTAATAACCGCCTCTGAACCAAAGCTGTTCTCCACTGAACCAACACTGTTCTTTACTGACCATCACAGAACCCACTCTGTTCTCCACTGACTGCCACTGAACCAACACAGTTGTCTACGGACAACCATTGACCCGACATGGTTCTTCACTGACAGCCACTGAACCAACACGGTTCTCCACTGACAACTACTGAACCGACACAATTGGCCACTAAACCAACACTGTTCTCCACTGACCACCACTGAACCAACACAGTTATTCACTAACAGCCACTGAACCAACACAATTCTTCACTGACCACCACTGAATCAACACATCTCTTCACTGACCACCATTGACCCAAAAAGTTCTGAACCAATGCTGTTCTCCATTGACAGCCACTGAACCAACACAGTTCTCCACCGACCACCATTGACTCAGCCTGGTTCTTTACTGACAGCCACTGAACCAACATAGTTCTCCAGTGAAAACCACTGAATTTACATAGTTCTCCAGTGACAGCCACTAAACCAATGCTGTTCTCCACCGACAGCCACTGAACCAACAATGTTCTCCACTGACAGCCACTGAACCAACTCTGTTCTCCACTGACAGCCACTGAACCAATGTTTTTTTCCACTGACAGCCACTGAACCAACTCTGTTCTCCACCGACAGCCACGGAACCAATGCTGTTCTCCACCAACAGCCACTGAAACAATGCTGTTCTCCACTGACAGCCACTGAACCAACACTGTTCTCCACTGACAGCCACTGAAACAATGCTGTTCTCCACTGACAGCCACTGAAACAACGCTGTTCTCCACTGTCAGCCACTGAACCAACGCTGTTCTCCACTGACAGCCACTGAACCAATGTTGTTCTCCACTGACAGCCACTGAAACAATGCTGTTCTCCACCGACTGCCACTGAAAGAATGCTGTTCTTCACTGACTGCCACTGAACCAACACAGTTCTCCACTTACCACCATTGACCCAACAGCCACTGAACCAACAAGGTTCTTCACTGACCAGAATTGAACCAACACAGTTGATCACTGACTGCCACTAAACCAACGTGGTTCTCCATGGCTGCTACTGAACCAATGTTGTTCTCTACTGACTACCTCTGAACCAATGTTGTTCACCTCTGACTGCCACTGCATCATTGCACTTCTCCACGGACCACCACTGTACTGATGCTCATCTCCTCTGACTGGCACTGTACTTGTGTACCACTGGTCACCACTGCACTGATAGCCACTGTACCGTGCAGGTCTCCACTGACCAACGCAACCGTATGGGGGCATTTCTCCACCGATCGCCACTATACCATTTACTTCTCTATTAACAGCTAATGTACTATACTCTTCTCCACTGACCACCAATGATGCAATTCTACACTGACTACCCCTGTACTGTGCACTTCCCCAAAGACCACCAATATGCTACTGTAACAGCACACTATGTACCACAAATACAATATGTAATACATTAAATTCCCCAGACTGCTGAACTCTGTACTGAACAACGTGTACATTCACAAAAATTTGGTAGTTCCTATGTTAAATGGGCACACATGATAATCAGAATTAATACCACATTTGGGGCTAAATTCTATCACTGGCGCCTCTAGGCACACAACTGTTGGCACTCAAAAGTAATCCCCCCTCTGCCAGGACCACCTTTTCTGCACAAAACATTTACTAGTCGTAATATGGTTTAGAATAGTGACAATGTGTAAATATATAATGACTGCATTTTTGCTAATAATGGTTACACAAACAAAAAATGTGGCTAGTAATAATATGAGGAAAAGCCACCTATTTATCCCTGCTGCTTATGGGCACTGGTCCACAGGACATAAAATAGTAATATTTGGCCCAATGTCCATAAATATTCTAACCATACCTGATCACTGTATATCATCAGTTTTGCTTCCTCAAGATTAGATCCCAGGATAGGGATAGAATAGCATTCAGAAAAGGTTCCTCACCTCAAGATGTGGGAAATCCCTGGGTTCGATTTTTATATGCCGGATCTTGTTCAAAGACAGCTCGAGCTCTCTCAGTTGTGGAAATGTCTGAAAACTCTCTGAAAGAGAAGCAACACAGATAAGAAGACTTGGAGTGGCAAAGGATAAGCAATGTGGGCCCACCTGTTGCCTTTGCTGGTTGGACAAGCAGGCCTGAAATGCTGTGTCCTAACTCCTGAGTGTGCATAACCACGTCAAATAGCAGAGAAATGTAAACAATTACAAGGTGCAGTTATTTATTTATTTATTTATTTCAGGTACTTATATAGTGCTGTCAATTTACACAGCACTTTACATTTACATTGCACATTCACATCAGTCCCTGCCCTCAAGGAGCTTACAATCTAAGGTCCCTAACTCACATTCATACACAGTAGGGCCAATTTTTTTATACAGGATCCAATTAACCTACCAGCATGTCTTTGGAGTGTGGGAGGAAACCGGAGTGCCCGGAGGAAACCCACGCAGGCACAGGGAGAACATGCAAACTCCAGGCAGGTAGTGTTGTTGTTGGGATTCGAACCAGCGACCCTCTTGCTGCTAGGTGAATGTGCTAACCACTACACGACTGACTTGCACACAGGCCTTTCAACATGAAGCTCTGCTTAAGGTACATAGTGATCTGCTCCTGGGCTTTTGTTTACCTTTCTGATTTAAATCACCTAACAGTCAGACCTCATTTACACTGCCGTACTGATCCATACACTGGTGCAAAGGGCCGCCTTCACCCGCACAGGAGGCACAGGAGTTCCGTGCAGTCTGCCTGTTTTATGATCCATGCATCAGTCCTATATGAATGTACACTCCGGGATGCACTTGGAAACCTGCGCTGGTTTAGCCTGTCATTGATCTGAATAGGCTGCTTGTATGCAGCTGCAAAGAACAACTCTGCATCCTGTGTGGGTGACGGCCCTTTGCACGGGTGTACAGTTTGGTATGTCTGTGTAGAAGAGGCCTTAAAGCTGAACTTGGCTCTTGGCAGGAAAGATTTTTATTAAGAAAGAGACATACTATGTGCATGAAAAGTGAAATAGTGCGCTTAGCAAAATCAAATACAAAGGTGTATAGTATATAAATAAACCAAACATAAAAAAAAACATATATGATAAATGATACACCACACAAGGTGATTAATAACAAACTACTGTGCAAAAAAAGTCCACACAAATGAGCAATCCCCCAAAGGAATGCATGAATGTGATTGAACACAAATGATGAATGTAACAGATCCCCAATACTCGGACCAAGTATTTCTGTCTTAGGTCTCCAGAATCTCACGTGATGCAGTGACCTGGCCCCTCAATTCCCCCTAAACATCAGCCTAAGCTTGATGAAGGGTAAAACAAAAGACACTTTATTCAACAACTCACTTCCAATATATACAGTCTTATGGGTTTAATTTCATTATCATATGTAAATGCAATTGCGTACAGAACATAGTCAACATACCATGGTCATCTGGAAAGAGACTATAGGTGAATGAGACTGCAACATTATCATAATTAACCCAACAAACAACAAGCCCAAAACATAGCCAAATACGCATTCCTAGAAGTGTGAACACACTCCACCTCTAAACAGATGAAAGCAGAAGACATAGGCTCTCAGACTGCCCGTCTCCATTTTCAACACACCTTATTATAACTTAAGTGTCAATTCACATCCCCCCAGTATACCATAGCTGAATCTTATGTCATTAGCATCTGTTTAGTCTCTCATGGTGTAAAGTCCTTTGTTGTAATATGCAGCTTGGGCCCAAAGTCTGTGTCGCTTGGGGTGACAGGGACTT